>NW_024080797.1:123016-345516 GCF_003009895.1 Hyaena hyaena
TCTGTGACTCCCTCTCTCTCTGACCCTCCCCTGCTCACGCTGTCTCTCTCTCTGTCTCCTAGAAATAAATAAACATTTAAAAAAAAAAATAAAAAGTATATTAAGAAGTCAGAGACTAATTTCTGGGTTTGGAGTTTGAGCTTTGGAGTCAGGAACCGGGATTTAATCCTGACTGTTTACAAGACACATGAACTCGGCTACACGCCATGAGCATCAGCGCGGTCACCCAGGAAGTGTGGTTATCACACGGGTGGTCCTGCTTTTGTTTGTCGTTGAACTGCTCCTTGATTTCATCAGAGTTTGAAATCAAGAGAAATATTTGACATACCAATAGCGCCTCCATTTATTTCTCTGCTCTAATGATTTGAAATAAAAAATAAAAACTTTTTTTTCTCTTAACTTGGGAACGTCAAGCAGGAGAAAGGCTGGTCGGTGGTCTGCATGTCACCAGGCAGCACACCTGCTTGTGTCCTTTGTATGACCATGGTCCTCTCTGGTTCTCTAGGAAGCCCGGGCACTGGAAACCAGGGCTGCCTCTGTGCGACAGGTGCCGTGTGCTCTGTGGTCTGATGTTGTGGGCACACCGGCCATTTGGAGGAAGCGAGCATGTGCTTCCCAGAAAGCATGGAGGAACAGGGCCTTGGTGGGCGCAGGGCCAGCTGCATTTGGTCTGTAAATGACAGTGATTTGCAAAGTGTTCTGGGAAGCAGTTCCTTTAAGTTGGTTCCAGTTATATTCATAGATACGTTCACATTTTTGTTTCCTGATGAAAACCTTTTAATCTTTATGGTACTCTTGATATAGGAGCAAATCTGCAGAAAGTGCCAGGAATCATTTGGAATTTGAGGAATTAACTGTGAGCCAGCTCCTGCTTTGCCTAAGGGAAGGAAACCAGAAGGTGGAGAGACTTGAAATTGCGCTCAAGGAAGCCAAAGAAAGGTATGAAGTAGGTAACTTGAAAGATGCATGCTTTGTTTCTGTAAACATTTTTAGAGATGTGATTAAGATACCAGATAATCCATCCACTTATGGTTTACATTTAAGTGTCGTTTAGAATATTGACAGTTATGTAGCCATTACCACATTACAATTTTGGAACGTTTTTTTTCTCCAAATAGGAAACCAGTACCCACTGACACGGATTCCTCATTCTTCCCAGTAATCGCTTGTCTGTTTCCATAGGTTTGCTTATTCTGGACATTTCATATAAATGCAATCACATAATATGTGCTCCTTTGTGATTGGCTTATTTTATTTAACATAACGTTTTCCAGGCTCATCCATGTTGTGCCGCATGTCAGTTCTTCACTTCCTTTTTATTACCAAAGAAGAGTCAGTCCACCAGGGGGCTGGTCGACATTTTGTTTATTTATCCACTGGTGAATATTTTGGTTCCCACTTTTTGCCTGTTGTGAATGTTTGCTTTAAACATTCGTACACAGTTTTTTGTGTGGACTTTTTTTTTTTTCTTTCAATTCTCTGGGGTTGTATACCCAGGAGTGGGATTGCTGGGTCATTGGTAACTCTGTGGCTAATAGAGGAACCACCAAATTGGTTTCCACATTGGCTGCACGGTTCTGTGTTTCCACCAGCAATATATGAGGGTTCTGCTTTTCTCCACATCCTCACTAATGCTCGTGATTGTCTGTCTGCTTGATTGTAGCCATCCTCATGGACATAAAGTGGTATCTCACTGTGATTCGGATTTCATTTTCTTAATGACTAATAATGTTGAGCATCTTTTCATGTTGCTCATTTGTATACCTTCCTTGAAGAAATATCTCTTGAAATCCTTTGCCCATTTAAAACAATTGGATTGCCTTTTTATTACTGAGTCGTAAGAGTTTGTTATATATTCTAAATGCAAATTCTTTATATTTTCTCTCATTCTGTAGATTATCTCTTCAGTTCCTGGGTGCTATCATTGGCAGCACAAAAAAATTTTTTTTTAATTTTTATGTAGTCGAATTTGTCTATTTTTCTTTCGTCATTTATGCTTTTGGTGTTGTATCTAAGGAGCAATTGTCTAATCCAGGGTCACAAGGATTCACTCCTATGTTTTCTCCTAAAAGCTTTGTAGTTTGGCTCCTACATTTAGGTCTATGATCCATTTTGAGTTCATTTGTGTGTATGGTGTGATGTAAGAGTCCAACGTCATTCTTTCAGGGGTAGATACAGTCATCCTAACACCATTTGTTGAAAAGACAATTATTTCTCTCACTGAACTGCCTTAATGCCCTTGGTGTAAATCAGTTGGCCATACCTGGTAAAGATTAATTTCTAAACCCTCAATTTTATTCCTTTGATTTATATGTCAATTCTTTGCTAATACTACACTGTCTTGATTACTATAGTTTTGTAGTAAATTTTGGAGTCAGGGAGTATGGGTTCTCCACTTTTGAAAGATTGTTTTGGCTACTCTGGGTTTCTTGTTTTTCTCTATAAATCTTAGGGTAAGTTTGTCAATTTCTGGAGTAGGAGGTAGGGGTGGGGAAAGCCAGCTGAGATTTTATTAGGGATTACATTGAATTTGGAGTTCAATTTGGAGAGTGTTGCCCTCCTAACTATGTTGAATGTTCAGATCCAGGAAAGATAGTCCATGGATTTATTTAGGTCATCTGTGATGTATTTCAGTGATGTTTTGTCATTTTTAGCATATAGGTCATACACTACTTTTCAAAATTTGTTACTGTGTTTCCTAGTCTTTTTAAGGGCTGTTATACATGAAATTATTTTCTTAATTTCATTTTTGGAGTATTCTTTAGTAGTGTATAGAAATATCACTGATTTTTTTGTGTATTATATTTTAATCTTGCAGCCTGCAACCTTGTTAGAACTCATATATTAGCACTATTAGTTTTTTAGTGAATTCCTTAGGACTTTCTTTACACAAGATCATGTCAGCTACAAAGAGATAGTGTTACTTCTCTTTGTACGAAGAGAAAGCATTCCATTATTTCGCTGGCTAGAATCTCTAGCACAATGTTAAATGTAAATTGAAAAAGCAGACATGCTGGTCTGTTCCTAATCTTAGAGGGAAGGCCTTCAGCCTCTTACCATCAAGTATGATGTTACCTGTAAGGTTTCATAGATGCTGTGTCAGGCTGAGAAACCCCATTCTAGTTCTAGATTGTTGCAGTTTTTATCATGAAGGGCTTTGGATTTTGTGAAATGCCTTTTCCATGTCTATGGAGATGATTATACAGGTTTTTAAAGCTTCTATTAATATGCTGTATTATACTGATTGATTTTCACCTTTTGTTCCTGGGTAAAGATCCCGTTGGTGATGATGTGTAATCCTTTCTATATGTTGCTAGTTTGGATTGCCAAAATTTTATTAAGGATTTTTGCATCTTTATTCATAAGGAGTATTAATCTCTAATTTTTTTTTCTTGTGATGCCTTTGTCTGATTTTGGTATAAGGGAGATACCAGCCTCATAGAATGTGGTATACATGTAAATACACATACACACTTTGGGATAGAATTCATCTACAGTATAGAGTTGTGAAGTCAATAAATTTCTCTTTGCAAATGCACTTTTTAGAAATGCAAAATGCTAAACCATGTAACCTCTAAATAGGAGAGGTTACACAATAGTTTTAGGGCTCCAGTGACTGCAACATTTAATCATAAATACAGTACGATGTAATTAAGTCTCTCAGAAATTATGAATGGCTTGTTGATCATAAAATTCTAGCACTGAGTACTTCCTGGGTGCCTGGGTGGCTCAGTTGGTTAAGCATCCGACTCTTGATCTCAGTTCAGGTTATGATCTCATGGTTTGTGAGTTCAAGCCCCACGTCAGGCACTGTGCTGACAGCTCATTCCCCTGCTCACTCTCTGTGTCTCTGTCTCTGTCTCTCTCTCAAAATAAACTTTAAAGAAAAAAAGCACTTTCTAGCTGAAGCAGTTAAAATTTTTAACTATAGAAAGATCTTAAAATGTGAAACATAAGTTCTTCATCCAGATGAGGTTAATCTGGAAGACACACTGGCCTTTGTCCAGTGACTTACTTGATAGTTCTTTTCAAAAGTAGGGCATGCTGGCTCTAAATCCTAGGTTTTTACACCATATGCTACTGCTGTCCCTTAGAAAATTTCAAAGGTTGACTTCTAAGAGACTAGCACCATGTATTCTCATGGAGCAAAATATTTGTCCTATCTTTTAGACAAATCCCAAAAACATAGTTATCAGTGCACAGATAAGTAAACAAATGAATAGATAGATGAATACACCTTTTACACCTTAATTATCCAGCTTATTTTTAAAGGGAAAGAGTTATACTTTGAAGAAGACTTCCGACAGCCATGAGCAATCCATCGTTTGTATTTTGTCGGCATGTTTACCCCTCGCATGTCCATACACCATTCTCAGAAGTCAAGTATAACCGGCAATTCATCCTTACTTAGCATGATTAGCGTTCATGATGGAGCTGGAAACTTAGGAATTTGCTAATTATACATCCTAATTGTTCATACGCTGTATATACAATTCCTGCTTCCAGATTAATTACAGCCCTCTGTGTGCAGCTACAACTCTTCAGACCGGCCTAGGAAGTCAGGCCTACCTTTGAGATGGCTGTTTTTAGTCTCCGCCTTGAACACCTGTGAAGGGTCCCTTTCCCAGTAGCATTGAATTTCTACTTTGTGAGCCAGGCTTCCCTCCATATTTAACAACTGGCAAGTCATTGATAGTTACCAAGACTAATGTTCTCTAGGTGAGTGTCAGATGATGATTTCCTCCTAGATAAGGCAGGACTGAAACCGAGAAACCCAGACAGCCTGCTTTGGTTTGCATGCTCTATAAGACATGATGAAAACACGTTCCAAGACCTTACATGTTTTTCTCAAACAAGTGAGTCTTCAACTGTTTTCTTTTTTTTATAATTTTTTAAAATATTTTTATTTATTTCTAGGAGAGAGAGAGAGAGAGACAGCATGAGAAGGGGAGGATCAGAGAGAGAGGGAGATACAGACTCTGAAATAGGCTCCAGGCTCCAAGCTGGCTGTCAGCACAGAGCCCGATGCGGGGCTCGAACCCACGAACCACGAGATCATGACCTAAGCGAAAGTCTGACGCTTAACCGACTGTGCCACCCAGGCGCCCCAACTGTTTTCATTAATCATGAGAAATAAGGATATATAAATAGTCTAAAATTTATTCTGAAGATATTTAGATTTGTGGGGAGAGAAGCCAATAGGTTTGTCTTTTTTTTCCCCCATTGTTTTCCAGTATTAGTATTTCATGCAATTTTTGTTTTCTAAACAAACTTAAACTGACAGCAAGTAAGGAGGGGGGACGTGTGTAGAAAGTGTAGCCCAAGAGAATCGAGAGGTAACAGGGAAAGTCAGTCCAAGGTGAAAATTTGCCCTAGAAAAGTAAGACAAGCTATAATTGAACTGTGGATCAGAGCCCTGTGTCGGACGTGAATAGTGTGATAAAGCCTCATCCATCAACCCCACAGCAGCCATTTTTTTGGCTTGGCCTGAAAGCGTGGCCATGCAACCAGTTGGGTTCGGCAGTTTGCAGTGGTTCCAACCATTTTGATGTTTTCCTCCATGCACCGGGCTCACGTTGCTATTGAGTTTCCCCTCTTGTAAACACAACCTATTGACCTCCCACAGTGAAGGATGGAGATTTAACTGTCTTTCACCCCCCTTGTTGTCACTGCACACAGATGCTTCTGGACCTGGCTTACTCGCTCCACCTCTGAAATCGTCTGTGTGAAATTTAGTGAGATAAGTACTCGGTGCTGGTATTATTAGATGCACACATGGAGTTCTCAGTGGAGTTCTGCCCTGTGCCTTGAACACTCTTCCTTTTTTTATATAATTTATTTTTTTGCCCCTATGCATAAGTACATTTTTAAATTTTGCTTAGTTTCCCCATGCTCTTCCCCAACAGGGAAACCTCTCAGATGTGTTAGTAGTCTAGTAGTATTCTCGCTGCAGTCTGTACTGTCTGCTTCCTAGATCCTAGCTACATTGAACTCATCTTGGCACTTCCCTTTACCTTCACCCTGGGGAATTCCTTCATCCCTCCTGTGTTCCATTACCTGTTTCCTGAATCTAATGCCTTTTCAACTTTTTTAAAAATTTCTTTTCAAATTGAGCTCACCGTATCTCCACTAACTTACTGAAAAAAAGAATTTATGGGCAGTATATTTTCTGAGACTTCCATATCTGAAAATCTCTCCTCCTGCCTTTATACTTCATAGATAGTTTAGCTAGATATAGAATTTTGTAATAGGATAAAATTTCCCTTCATGGGGCACCTGGGTGGCTCAGTCGGTTAAGCGTCAGACATAAGCTCAGGTCATGATCTCACGGTTAGTGGGTTCGAGCCCCACGTCGGGCTCTGTGCTGACAGCCAGCTCAGAGCCTGGAGCCTGTTTCAGATTCTGTATCTCCCTCTCTCTCAGACCCTCCCCTGCTTACGTTGTCTCTCTCTCTCTCTCTCTCTCAGAAGTAAATAAAGCATTAAAAAAAATTTTTTTTTAAGTAATTTTCCCTTCACTTTTCAGAACATGGCTTCATTGTGCCCTCACTTCTGGTGTTACTGCTAAGAAACACAGTGCCATTATGATTCTTGGTGTTTGTGGAGAAGAAACTTCTCACGTGCTTTGGTATCGCGCCTGTTTTTCATCTGTCTGTTCTGGACACTCTTGGGCTCTTTCATTCTACAAACTCATGTCCTTCAGTTCTTGAAAAATGATCTTGAATTCATTTAGTAATAATCTCTAGCCCTCAGTTTTCTTTGTTCACTCTTTCTAGCATCACTGTTGTTTTTGAATTGGATCTCCTGTGATTTAACTCTTGGTTCCCTTTTTCTAACTCTCCTTTTTTCTTCTTTCTCCTTTCTGATAGATTTGATCAACTTTCATCTTCCTTTTTTGCAGGAGAGAACCTTTGAATGTTCCTTTTTTATTGTGTTTCATTTTTTTGGTGATTGTAGTATTTCTTTATGTCTCTAAGAATCCTTAATCAGTGATGTTTTTTGATGTTCTTTTCCTGCTGGCATATTCTTTTCTCAATAAGTTACTCTTTTCTGTTCCATATTAAGATGTTTTTCCTCAAATGTCTAGCAATATTGACTATTTGATCAGATTTAGCAGGATTACAGGGTGTTAGAAGCTGCTTGAACCTCTGGGTCCACGTCTCGGGAGATCTCGCTGGGAGGTTTCCTTGGGGAAGCTCCTTGTCAGAAACTTTAAATCTTTTCCCTTATCCTGGAGTATCCTTACCTATCCAGTATCCAGCATCCTGCATGGAAGGTACTCTTCTAGATGTTGAAGTTCCTTTTTTTTTTTAATATATGTTTATTTATTTTTGAGACCGAGAAAAACAGAGCCTGAGTGGGGGAGGGGCAGAGAGAGAGGGAGACACAGAATCCAAAGCAGACCCCAGGCTCTGAGCTATCAGTACAGAGCCCAACATGGGGCTTGAACGCATGAACCATGAGATCATGACCTGAGCTGAAGTTGGACACCTAACCGACTGAGCCACCCACGTGCCCCTAGATGCTAAAGTTCTTGATATGGGTTGGGAAGAGGTGGCTGAGGGTCTTAATGTTTTGTGTGTAACTTCCGTGTACAGAAGAACCCACTTCTCATCTCTTACTAATGTCTGAGTCCAGAAACCCTTGTGATCTTCTAGTGCCTCTTAAACAAGCCCCACCATTGTCCCCACATCTCGAGGTACCTGGTGTCAATGACTCCTCAGCCTTTTAGTTCCCATGGTGTCATTCAGCTTATATTGGCTCTCCCTACTGCTGGCTTCAGACCTAGCTGTACTGGCCTGACAAATCTGTTCCCACTCATAGCTGTGCCCCCCAAATCTTCCTGCTGTTATTTCCTCTCCCTTTCTCTTTGTTCTTTTACATGCGTGACTTTTTAAGAGTCATTTTGGTGGGGTTCAGGGTGGGACAAGAATTACATGCATATATTCAGTTTACCATCTTTAACCAGAAATTTTTTCTTGTTTTATTTGCATTGGGCTGGCTTTCAGGTGGTTTTGATTCATTGTAAGAATGTTGGTACATTTGTTTGTGTTTTTAAGGACTTGTGACCTTAGATGGGTCCAAAAAGGCTTCCTTTCTCTGCTGAATCCTTATAAAGGGACGCACACTCATGTAACACACATGCATCACCTTTGTACACACAAAAACACAGATTTTACAAATATTTCTGTGTATTACTGTTATGTGAAAAGAGGCAGTGTTTTTCAATGTTTGGGATGATTTATGCCTGTCTTTTACCCTGCCTAAACCCATCCCTTCAAGCAGTTCTAGCCAATTTTAGGATGAGAGTGAAATCCAAAAAAGTTAATGTAGCAAGTGCAGAGAGATTTTGAAGCCCCTGATCTTTTATCCAAATTTCGAACAGTGTTGTTTTAGTGCTTCTGCAATTGTTCTTTTTCTTGAAGCCAAAGAGAAAGTAACTTTTCCATATTCTGCACTTTTTCAGAGTTTTATATTTTGAAAAGAAAGCCAGTGATCATGCTAATGCTGATACCCAGACAGAGGCGAGCAAAGAAAAAGAGAAAGAAGAGGAGAAAGGCCCAGAAACCGTGGGTATCAGGTTCTAAGATTCTGTCACCCCCCTGATGGACCTAAGCGTGGTATCTGAAGTCAAGTCTTGTGTCGTGTCCTTTGCATTAGAAATAGAAATAATTTTAATGTTGGATATATTTTATTTCTCTCCTATTTCCATGTCCCGATTTGAATTTCATCCATAGCAAATTGTAGTGAGATGTGTTCCTATCCCCGTGATTCTAGGGAATCGTGCCTCTGTCTCTTCTTGGCTGATTTCCTCATAACTTCCTGAGCGAATAGGTCCGCTAATGGAGAAAGGAATTTTGCCCACTTCTAATGAGATCATTTGAGAATATGACCCAGAAACTTGAGATCAAATTGAAATATTTTGGTTCTACCCTCCTACTGGTTTGAACAAAATAGTTTGAATGACACAGTTCTACAGCCAATGTTCCGTGACAGCTCAGAGATGTGCCTTGGAGCCTGCCACTAAGTCTTCAGCTTAGTGAAGGTTGACGAAGCCAGGAAGTGGTGCAAGCTGCAGTTGCCCACTTGACAGGCATTGATGTAAGATGCTCACCTCGGCTGATGCATTTATTCAGCAAATATATGCAGAATGCCTACCGTATGCCATGCCCTGAGCTGAGTCTCCTACTTCAAGAGACTGACGCATACTTAAAACACAGAGATGAAGAGACAGCCTAGCCTGGCAGTAACAGTACTTTGTTGACTAAAACCATTTGACAGTAAGAGAGAAGGACTGGGATTTCCAAGGCACCGTAAAACTCCTTGCCCGCAATCCTGCCAGAGCTGCGAGGAAAAAGGCAGTTCCGTGAAAAAAGTGGAGTAAACTAGACACGTCAGTCAGCCAGGGAATACGGGCGTGAGTTGCTGTCTGGATACATTAGACTGTGCTCTGACACTGCTATGTTCTGTGATCCCCTGAACCATGATCAGTAAAGAATGAGCAGAAAGTAGCAGAGCCTAAAATGTCTGCAGCCTGTGTCTATTTAAAAGTCAAAACCTTAACATCTGGGAATGTTTGTGTGAATTTTGGCCCCTACAAGTCTTAAGGAGGGGTGTTCTCGGGTTGCCAGTATCAGAAACGAGACGTTCTTCTTCCATTTAAATAAACCCCACACGTTTCTACTGGAAAAAAATTATGATAAAGTTGTTATCACAGGCACATCCGAATTGATCATTTATGTAAGAAAAATGGCATTTTGTGTATACTTATATATGTTATATTTATTTATATTTATGAGCGCTTATACATATAAATTACACATTATAAAATATAAAATGTTATATATAATTAGCAAATACAGACATAAGGAAACAGTTGTATCTAAAAGGTTTCTTTTCATGTAAAATAGGTGGGCATTAGTTGTCCAAAGTTTAATCAGTTCACCTATCAGTCTTAGTTGGACACTAATGGTTCACACTGTTTTCTCACAAAGAGGTTTCACTTGATCTCTGATGCGAATTGCATGTGTGTGTTTGGGATTTCCTGTGTGACAGGTTGGAAGTGAAGTGGAGACGTTGAACCTTCAGGTGACCACCCTGTTTAAGGAGCTTCAGGAGGCTCATACAAAACTCAGTGAAGCTGAGCTAATGAAGAAGAGACTTCAAGAGAAGTAAGAGTGAGGGATGAATTTCATTTTTTCCTTCAGAAAGTGTACCTTTTTACAAAATACATTACCATGTAAAAACACAGTTTCGCGACTGTGTTACTGAAAGAAAAATAGAAACCTAATCAAAATCTGAATCTGAAAAACACGAATGTTGAGGTGGATGTACAGGTTCATTCACACGTGTGAAATACTTGTACTAATGTGGCTGGGGTGGGGCCTGGGGAAATCTGATTCAGCTGTTTGTGGATGTCATTGATGCACTAGCTTCTGCGAGGAACTGGGAAAAAGCAGTAAGCCAGAGGCCTGTGACCCTCCTGAGTCAACAGCATGGATGCAAGGAAACATAAACAAAAGCTGCAAAGAGCAAGAAGAACTGGAGTGAGATTTATTGAGGAAAAGAAAATCATTTTCAGTCAGTTACGAAGGCTACTATTTACATTGAGAATTTTGTATTTGCTTGTTTTTCTTGATGTAACAAGTTACCCCAAATTTAGAAAAGCTAAGTTGATGTGGTTTTTGGGATTCGTTGGCAAACATGTTTCCAGCACAATGTAGGGATGTGTATTGCCTTGAAGTTAGGCTTACTAAGGCTAAACAGTGTATCTGGCACAGCATGGTAGCAAAAGCTAGGGACTTTGGACAAACATATCTCGTTGAAATGTGGATCTACAGTTTATTTGTGGTATTACCTTGGGCAAGTTAGTTATTTAACCTCTCTGAGCCCTAGTTTTATCATTTGTAAAATGTGTGTCATTACCCCTATTCATAATGTTGTATTGAGATGTTTAACACGCTGGGCGTTAATGCCTTGCAAATGGCTACTGTAGGTTCATATTTAGTATTATTATATTGAAATTCTCTTTCTGGTCTTTAAGAGGGCTTCGGGCATTTCCTTTTCCCTTATTAAATCTTTGTCAGAAGTCATATTCTTTGTGCTTAACAGAACCCATAACTTTTTAAAATATTGACAATATCCATGGATCACTATGTGAAAAGGACCTTTAGCCAATTACTATTTTGGTCTGTGTCTGAAGAACAAAGCTGTATTTTTACATGGCTCAGTTATTCCAGGTGGGCCATGGCTTGTGTGGTCTTAGAGCTGTACTTTTTTACATTAGGCATACGGATTCTGAAATATGTAAATTTATTTTCCAAAAAAAGATCTGTATTTTTTGGTTTAGTCATGAGAGTATAGAAATACTGCCTGTTCCTAGTAAGGAAGCAAGGAGCATAAAATATTTTAGTTTGTACTGCTAAATACTCCTTGAAAAATGCAATCCTAAAATTCTTTGTATTTGCTACCTAAGTCTTGGGATTTGAGAGCCACTGAGAAATGAAGGAGTGTCATTCATCCTCATGAAATATTGATCTTTCCTAGATGTCAGGCCCTTGAAAGGAAGAATTCTGCAACCCCCTCAGAGCTGAATGAAAAGCAAGAGCTTGTTTATAACAACAAAAAGTTGGAGCTACAAGTGGAAAGCATGCGCTCAGAAATCAAAATGGAGCGAGCAAAAACTGAAGACGAAAAGTGAGTAGCCACAGCCGAATGACTACTTGCTGGAAGAAAATAGAATAGCACTTTTATCAGATGGAAATAGAATTTGAGAAGACATTATAAATGTTTCTCTTTTATGTATTTGAAGGAGCACCGGGAGATTTTTCTGAGGAGATAACATTTGTTTTATTATAATTATTACTGAAGTGACTTGTAATCTATCTTGATTTTGAGGAGGGAGGTGAAAGATTGTTTTCTTTGAGACTCAGAAAATGCTAGCAGGTGGTGGGATGGCAAAGGTAGAAGAGAAGAATTTGCTAGTTGAGTGTTCAGAAGGCGGTTGGAAAGCAAGACTAAGTTTTTAGGCTATCTCCCCCAAGATGCCATTTCTTGATGTCTTTTTCAATAGGTCCAAGTTAGCCACTCTCCAGATGACACATAACAAGCTTCTTCAAGAATACAATAATTCACTGAAAATGATCGAGGAACTAAAAAGGAAAGAGGTACCCCTAGAAAAAAATTACTTTCGTAGCCTCATAACAAAAAGAAAGTGTTAATTAAACATTGTTATATGTAAAGTCGTTGTTAATCTTTAACTGAGTCTGGTTTCAAAGGTTGTTTTTCATCTTATCATTGATTACTTGCGCCCGACTACGTGTGACCGCTGGTGTTCTGCCTGTGCATAATGTGCTTCGTGGTGGGCTGAGGCCTACAGTTGGGGAGTAAGCTTTTAGCATTTCTAACAGCGGGCAGGGCTATAGGACAGCCACCAGCATGGGCTCCCACGGGAGCAGGGCACAATGAGACCACTGGCTGCCACTGGAGAGGTCATCTCCATGGAGCTGTCACTGGGCTTCCTTGCTACTGTCAGTGACCTTGAGACTCTGGACTCACCTGACGGCAGCTTCCATTAGCATAATGCCAGCATGATGTGGCAGTTTACACATGGGTAGATATGTGAGGTGATGGATGCATTAACCTGGTTGGGGGAGCTCTTTCATGCTGCATATACATATCAAACCGTCACATTCTTCACTTTAAATATCTTACAGCATTGTCAGTTTTACTTGAAGAAAGCTGGGATAAATAAGTACAGATCATGGGAGCTTTGGATTAGAAGGGGTGTTTGAGTTTATATGCTTATAAATGTACTCTGTTTTTCATTTTTCTTAATAGAATATTGTTCCTCTCTAGGACCTAGTAAAATTTTTTGATTTTTTTTAATTAAAAAAAATTTTTTTTTATAGTTTTTATTTATTTTTGAGACAGAGACAGAGGGTGAGCGGGGGAGGGGCAGAGACACACAGAATCTGAAACAGGCTCCAGGCTCTGAGCTGCCAACCAGCACAGAAGCTGATGCGAGGCTCGAACCCACGAACTGCGAGATCATGACCCGAGCTGAAGTTAGACACTTAACCAACTGAGCCACCCAGACGCCCCATTATTTATTTTTTAATGTTTTTCATTTGAATTTATTTTTTAAGAGATAGAGAGCGAGTGGGGGAGGGACAGAGAAAGGAGGAGACAGAATCCCAAGCAGGCTTCATGCTGTCAGCGGAGAGTCCAATGCAGGGCTCAAACCCACAGACCATGAGATCATGACCTGAGCCAAAATCAAGAGTCAAACACTTAGCTGATTGAGCCACCCAGGTGCCCCTATGTATTTATTTTTAATTACAGTATAGTTGACATAGGATGTCAGATTACTTTTCATCGTGATTTGATATTTATATATATAATATGAAATGCTCATAACTGTAGTTACCATCTGTCACCATACAAAGTTATTACAATAATATTGACTGTACAGTTGACCCTTGAACAAAAAGAGTTTGCACAGGTCCACTTAATGTGCAACTTTTTTATTTCTTTTTAAAAAATTTTTTTTTTTTTAAGTGTTTATTTTTGAGAAAGCACAAGCAAGGGACAGAGAGAAAGGGACAGAGGATCTGAAGTGGGCTCTGTGGTGACAGCAACAAGCCCGATGTGGGGCTCGAACTCACAGACCATGAGATCATGACCTGAACCGAGGTCGGACACTCAACCAAGTGAGCCACCCAGGCACCCCCAAATACGCATATTTTTTGAAATACAGTACTATAAATGTATTTTTTCTTCTTTATGATTTTCCTAATATTTTCTTTTCTCTAGCTCACTTTATTGTAAGAATATAGTATATAACTCACATAACATACAAAACATGCGTTAACCAACTAAATTATCAGTATGGCTTCTAGTCACCCACAGGCTATTACTAGTTAAGTTTCTGGGGAGTCAGAAGTTAAGTGACATAGATTTGTGACTATGCAGGAGTCAGTGCCTCTAACCTCTGCATTGTTCTAACCCCCGCGGTATCCCCTATGCTGTCCTGTGCTTTCCCTTGACTTATTTACTTTGCAACCAGAAGTCTGTACCTCTTGACCCCCTTCACCTATTTCTCCCCCTTCACCTATTTTGCCCATCGTCCTGTCTCCGTCTCCACTGGCAACCACCAGTTCATTCTCTGTATTCATGAGTTTCTGATTTGTTTGTGCATTTGTTTTGTTTTTTTAGATTCCACATCCAAGTGAAATCATATGGTATTTGTTTCTCTAACTTACTTCATTTAACGTAATACCCTCTTGGTGCATCCATATTG
Source organism: Hyaena hyaena (assembly GCF_003009895.1). NCBI lineage: Eukaryota > Metazoa > Chordata > Mammalia > Carnivora > Hyaenidae > Hyaena > Hyaena hyaena. The sequence continues at coordinate 137,318 of NW_024080797.1, forward strand.
TCACAAATGTCATTTCAGTCTTCTTATGTCTGAGTAATATTCCGTTGTGTGTATACATATATACACACCGCACGTATACACACCACTTCTTCCACATCCATTCATCTACCTATGGACACCTGGGTTGCTTCCATATGTTGGCTATTATAAATAATGCTGTAGAAACAGAAGAGGATAGATCTTTTTGAATTAGTATTTTTGTTTTCTTTGGGTCCATACACAGAAGTGGAATCGCTGGATCATACAGCAGTTCTATTTCTAAGTTTTTGAGGAACTTTCATACACTTTTCCAAAGAGACTGCACCAGTGTACATTTCCACCGAGAGTGCACAAGGTTCCCCTTTCTCCACGTCCTGGCCATTCTGATAGGTATGGTGGGGTCAGTTTTTAACTTAAACAAGTTTCTTTTCCACTGACTTCACCAAGTAAGAGGAATGTCAGTGGGAAAAGTAACAGTATCAGCAAGTTACAGTGTCACTAAGATCAGGATTTGTTATTATTTCCCTTATTTTAGTGTTGTTTTCAATTGTTTTAAATTAAGAAATTATAATTTGCAGGATACCTAGGTGGCTCCATCGATTAAGCGTCTGACTCTTGATTTCAGCTCAGGTCATGATCTCACGGTTCATGAGTTCAGGCTCCACATCAGGCTCCGTGCTGACAGTGTGGAGCCTGCTTGGGATTGTCTATCTCTGCCCCTCCCCCATTCACACTGTGTCTCTCTCTCTCTCTCTCTCTCAAAAAAAAAGAAATAAAAAAAAGAAATTATCATTTGCAAGCTGTAAGTTAAGGGAATACAACTTTCTAGTAAGTTACCATTGCTAATTAACGCAACAGTTCAGAGCGAGTCATTTAAAAACAAATTAAAATTTCATTCCCTATTTTACTAAAATAGTTTGAATTATTTCACAACTGTTTCTAGAATAAACCTCTCTTTCAGTCAGAAAAGGTGGATAAGGTGGTACTGCAAGAACTGAGCGGAAAACTGGAGCTGGCGGAGAAAGCGCTGGCTTCCAAGCAGCTGCAGATGGACGAGATGAAGCAGACCATCGCCAGGCAGGAGGAGGACCTGGAAACCATGGCTGTTCTGAGGGCTCAGGTAAGCCACGTCCCCAGACACGAACTCAGTCAGCCGACCCCGATCATGGGCTTACATCAGCCACGTCCCCAGACACGAACTCAGTCAGCCGCCCCCGATCGTGGGCTCACGTCAGCCACGTCCGAAGACACGAACTCAGGCCAACCCCGATCACATCCTCAAATGGGAAAGCGATAGTGTTTCAAGTATATTTTTGGATTTTATGTTCTTTCCACCAAGGTATATTTTTTTAAATTTTATTGAAGTGTATCACGTGTGGGAAGTGCACCAAACCATACAATGAAACCATAAAATTTGGGGGAGAATTTTAAATATAGAAAGTTAAAAAAACTGGTATTAGAGTAATGGGCATTTCTCTGTTAAGTAGTTGTTTTTACTTTATCATTTTGTAACAGTGAAGAAATTGCTATGATGGTGTAATATTTATGTTTCTAGGTTAAGATATTACCCTCTGATTTAGCAGCTAAAATGACGGCAGGCATTTGTTATCCCACAGCATTTCTATGGGTCGGGCATCCAGGAATGGGTTAGCAGGGTGATTCTGGCTCAGGGCCTGTCAGAGGCTGCACGCAGGATGGAGCGGAAGATCCACTTGCAAGCTGGCTCCCTCACGGGGCTGGGGGTGGGGAGCTTCAGTTCCTCACCCCCTGGGCCTCTCCACAAGGCCATTGAGCACCCTCCTGACAGGAGAGCTGGCTTCTCCCACTGCACGTAACCCAGGAGAGAACGAGGCAGAAGCCACAGCATCTTTCGTGACCTAGTCTCAGAAGTCACACACTGTCATTGCTGTGGTGCCCTGGTGCTTATGTGGGCTGGCCCTACTCATTGTGGGAGGGGACCACATACGGGGATGAATACCCAGAGGTGAGGGTCACCAGAGCCGTCTTGGAGGCTGGCTACCACTCTGGATGTCTGGGCTTCAGCCCAGGTTCAAGTGCTGGTTTGACCAGTACCAAGATTAAGAGCTATTAAACTTGTAAGTGTAAAAGGAGCATAGCAATGCTACATTCCCAGGATTTTTGATAAGGTGAAATAAGATAGGAATATAGGCACCCAATATAGGTGCCTTGTACATGTTTGAAATTCAATAAATACAATCTATTTAGTATTATTACTTAAAATTTAACTTAAGGCCAGCCTTCATAAACATACCTGACAGAGTAAATGAACCATGTACTACATTAAGCTAACCCTGAATATTATTTTTTTTAAAAAAGATCAGAGAATTTTGGGGCGCCTGGGTGGCTCAGTCGGTTAAGCATCTGACTTCAGCTCAGGTCATGATCTTGTGGTTCATGGGTTCGACAGGGGTGACAGCTCAGAGCCTGGAGCCTGCTTCCAATTCTATGTCTCCCTCTCTCTTTGCCCTTCCCCTTGTTCACACTCTGTCCCTCTCTCTCTCAAAAATAAACAAACATTAAAAAATGTTTTTTTAAAGATGAGAGAATTTTCATGAATGGTACATGCAGTGTTTAAACCACCTACCTCAGTGTCATTGCCAATTCCTAATTGTCTAAAGTGCACACAAACACACAGCTTGTCTCCTGTCTGAAGGTAGTTGCAAGTTCATGGTCGCCACCCTGGTCTCTAGCAGGAAGATACACCTGTGACTTACAAGGTGCATCCCAGGAGGCAGCATCCCCTCTGCGCCTGGTCCCTGGATGACTGTGGAGCATCCACATCCATCCAGGCGGTGGCTCCTGAGTCTTTTACCTTCTTACAGATGGAGGTTTACTGCTCTGACTTCCATGCTGAAAGAGAGGCAAGAGAAAAGATACATGAAGAAAAGGAGCAGCTGGCTTTGCAGCTGGCAATTCTGCTGAAAGAGAATAACACTTTTGAAGACGGAGGCAGGTGAGGGGAAGGAGGGCTCGGGGCTCACACCTGGGGCGTGGGTGGCCGTCAGAGGTACTTCTCCAGTCGAGCTGCAGGAGGTACTCTGGGCCCACTTCACTTGGTTGCGTCCCCGACACTCAGCCTGATTTACAACAAGGCCTGGCGGCATCTCGCGTGAACCTGAGGAGTTCCTTGCTCTCGGGCCTGTGCATTACCACGTCCTATCCTGCCGCTGTCGGGGTAAATATTCTTAACACTTTAAGCAAGTTGGTAATGTGTTTGTGGGGGCACCTGGGGGGCCCAGTCTGCTAAGCCTCCAACTCTTGATTTCTGCTCAGGTCATGATCTCACAGTTGTGAGATCAAGCCCCATGTTGGGCTCATACTGGGCATGGAGCCTGCTTGGGATTCTCTCTCCCTCCACCCCTCACCATCAAGCACTCTCTCTTTCTCTCTAAAAAGAAAAAAAAATGATCACTAGGTATTGTTTTGCAGCTTGCTTTATGGAACACTGGGAATTCAAACTGTGTGTGTGTGTGTGTGTGTGTGTGTGTGTGTGTGTACAGATTTATTTCATTCTCCTTAATTGCCCTATAGTGTCTTGTTTTAGAAATATGCCACTTTTTTCTAATCCATTTCCTTATCAATAGACAGTTTGGTTATTTACTGATTTTTTTTTATCTTAATTGTTATTTTCTTTTACTACACTGTGCTAGTGCCAATAATATTTCAAACTCAAGTTAATCCTTAAATTTTGGTTTTTATGAACCTTGCATTTTTTTGGCTCTTTTTTCCCCCTGTATTGCTCTTGAATGTCTATTTAATATTGTCATACTTCAGGGCTTTAGAACATTACTGTAGTGTCGCTTTTCATCCCAGTAGGCAGTCCTTGATGGAGATGCAGAGCCGTCATGGGGCCAGAACAAGTGACCCAGACCAGCAGGCCTACCTCGTTCAGAGAGGTAAGTCCCCTGTGACTGTAGGTTTTCAGGCTCCAGCGGGTAACTATTCTATGAAGAAAATGCTTGAAGACAATTTCACTACATTCTACACAATGAATCTGAGATCACACTGTGAAAAATACAGCACCCTGCAGTCTTATCCCACAGTACGCTATTCTTCATCCATTACAGACTGAATCCAGACACCAGACTCTCTTCATGCTGGCAGTTAAAGCCTGGCATAGCCTAGCTTTTAACCTCCTCCCCCTCGAATTCCCTACAGCTATTAGCCAACAGAATCACTCCCTGTTCCTTGAACTTGTCCTAGGCTTGTATACCTGCACATACTTGGTTACGTGGTGTCCTTCTCTCACTCAAGTCCCTGTCCCTCTTTTGTCCCTTTTCAGTGAACTCCTACCTCATCTGTAGAACCCACTTCAAATACTATCTCCGTGATTCTAACAGAATGTAACCTCTTCCCTCCTGAGTTTCCAAAGTACTTTGTTTCTCTTGTTGTACTCATCTGCTCTCTTGTATTATAATTATCAATGTGTTCTAAATATGTATCTAGGTGTTGTGTTGCATAAGCTCTCCCAGAGCTTGACTCTTTGCCCATTGCCTGGTGTTATGCACATCATAGTGTTAGCATTTACTGCGTTTACTGTGCACGAGCACAGCCCTGATCACTTCATACCTGTGATCCTCACAAAATTCCATGAGTTATATATTTTCACAATCTTCCAGAAGACAAGGTTAGTTAGGGGCTGAACTAGACATGGAACAACCCAAGGTCTTCTGACTCTTAACCACTACACGGTACTGCATGTCATAGGTTATCCTCTAATTATGTGTCACATCCCGATTTCAGTTGCCTGAGTGAAATCGGTCTTGACACTTATAAAGTGCTGTGTTTGTTACTTATTAAAAGACACTTATTAAAACACAGTGCTGTGTTTATTACACGGTTTTCATACACTGTACTCATGTTTTTTAATGATTAGTAAACCCCTGTGTTGTAGCACATCACTGAAAGGGAAGGATTGTCCTGGAGTCTAGAGATGAAAAAAAAAAAAGAATTCAAGGGATTGAAAACTGACAGAGGTAGACAAAAAGTTAGTAGCAGTGCCACTCAAAAAGAATCTGGGTTTAGGAAGCCATCCTAAATTTCACATAAAACTGGCTTTTTAACATTTTTTTAATGGTGGACCAGTCTGAGTCCCTTCCACATACCAACCGGTTACTGAAACATCCTAACATCAGCAGCAGCAGGGAAGCAGTGTCACTATATTATCATCACCTGCTCAGTCTTGGGGAAATTTCCCTGAGTGTCCCTTTTACCTCCCATCTTCCCCTGTCCCCCCAACCAAAGCTCTTTTATAGGAAAAAAATAAAGTGATGTTAGAGGTAGTAATTCAGGTTAAAAATCAACAGAGCGTTCATGGGGTATCCGCGGAGGTTGCGCACAGACTGACATGAACATTAGCCTCAGGCATGTTGAACATCGTAGGGTGAAGCTGTGTTCATCTCTCAAAGCTGCGTCTACCCACTTGAACACCACCAGACCTCTTCTCTAATCTGATTTAAATACCCCACGAACACCCAGATACCTCTGATGTCAAAAGTGCAACATTGTCATGGGTCCAAAAGGACAGTCTCTTGCACCTGGATTTCTTAGAGGAGGGTTTCTTTGGTCATAATTAAATAAGGCAAATGCCTGTTTATGTTAAAAAACAAAAACAAAAAAAAGAACAGGGGCATCTGGGTGGCTCAGTCGGTTGAGTGTCTGACTTCGGCTCAGGTCATGATCTCATGGTTCATGGGTTTGAGCCCCATGTCAGGCTCTGTGCTGACAGCTAGCTCAGAGCCTGGAGCCTGTTTCAGATTCTGTGTCTCCCTCTCTCTCTCTGCCCCTCCCCTGCTCACGCTGTCTCTCTCTCTCTCAGAAATAAATAAAACATTAAAAAAGTTAAAAAACAAAAAAACCAGACATTCTTTGACTTACAATCTAAAAATCATCACATTTATTCATGATTATCCTAATAAGCTTCTTGTCTTCTATAAAGTAATATTCCACAGACTGTCTTCAGATTTTTATTTTATTTTTATTACTATTTTTTTTTAGCTTCCTAACAAAGCTGCCTTAGACAGTAGCCCCTCTTCACTCTCTTTCATCATTGTGGTCACCCGTGGCCGGCAAAGCATCTGCCCTGGTCTGGGCCACTCAGCTGAGCATGAGGGAACACATAGGTGCATGGTCAGGTCCGTGGCGGCTGATGGTCTGGTTGGAGAGACAGGATGTGTGCATAAAAAGATGGAGTCATAAAACAAGATAATATTTTTTTAATGTTTTTTTTATTTATTTCTGAGAGAGAGAGACAGCGTGAGCAGGGGAGGGTCAGAGAGCGAAGGAGACACAGAATCTGAAACAGGCTCCAGGCTCTGAGCTGGCTGTCAGCACAGAGCCCAACATGGGGCTTGAACCCACGAACCGTGAGATCATGACCTGAGCCGAAGTCCGTCGCTTAACTAACTGAGCCACCCAGGCGCCCAAAACAAGATAATATTTAGGTAACAGATGACACTGCTGAAGGTCAGAGGAAGGTGGTCTCTGGGGGCAGGGAAGCAGAGAAAGGCCTTAAAAAGGCCTGACTTTAAGGTTGACCTTGAAGCTAGGATTTCAGTAGGTACGGTATGAGAATAAAAGGTCAAAGGCAGAGGAGTGTGATGCGTTAACAATGAAAACTAAGTGTATTTTATAGCAAAGAGCCAGGAGGTAGCGGTAACCTGTTAACAGCCTCATACGACAGCCCAAGTCTGAGTCTCGAAACCTAGACCAGGACAAAAGGAAAGGCAAAGATGGATGAAGTCAAGTTTAAAATGAAAAATCAACGGTCCCCGATAAGTGGCCTGTTGCCCTCTAGAGCAGGGGATAGCAAACTGCAGCCTACACAAAAAGTTTACTGACTACTGACTTAAGACCATGAGACCATTAGAAAGACCCCTGCTTCTGGAAGTCATGGCTTGTGAGCAGTATTTCTGTGCAACGGTGCTTCTAAAGTTCACTGAACAGACTATCATAGTCTCCATGTTATTCAGTTCAAATAATATGGTCAGAAGCAGATAACCATGCTAAAGGTCACCTCCACGATCAGCTTCCAAAACAAACATTTTGGGGCCTGATTGAAAGTTCTGAGACCAAAATGGTTTGCACTGGTCCGGAAAGGTCAGATCAAGGAGATGCCTTGGGAGCCAAAAGTCATTTCCAGCGTTGATCAGTTTGCATGTGGGACCTGCTTAGCATTCTTATATTTAGACTTGAACCTTGGGCCAGGTCTAAAATTGGACAGAATGACACAACCCATTCTTCCCCTTTTGCTCCCCACTTACTTTGCCTGGGCAGCCCTTACATGTGCATAAAGCTCCTCTCAGGTGCGGTGGGTCTCATGAGGGGCGCTTTTGCACAGAGCAGTCTGAGGCTGGTGCCTTTTTTGTCCTCCTGCTAATCTGCCTCATGTGGCACAGTGTGGCCCTCCCCTTACGCACCCCAGCTGTCACTTTTCTCTCCCAAAATCCCCTTCATTTCTGTACCCCTCTCATCTACCTCTCAGGTGCTCAGATGCATGGGCAGAATGAACATGATTATTACCTCTGCTTCTGAGAGGGTTCTTATTCTTCTAGGAAACCTCTCTGTGCCACTCATTATTTCCTCCACCTTCTCTCATCTTTAGCTCGTGTCCTTATCTACACGTGTCCTTATCTACATGTTTCTTCTCTCAAATATTCCTATTTATATTAGAACATGTATTATTCTGCACCTAGAACTGAAATCATATTTTTTCACATACTAACAACCTGGACTAGAGCCCAAAACCTATAGTAATAGGAGAGCAGGTACTATGTGGGCAGATTTCCGTGTGTCTGTAGATTTATTAAGTTAAAGACCACCCCCCCCCAAAAAAAAACCTGTATTCCCTCCCCATTGGGTACCAGTTGCAAAGTTTAATGGATGTTAAAATTAACTGTTAGTAAAATCAAATAAACCAAGCCACTTGCAGCATGGAAGAAATGGAATAACATTTCATTCCATGCTTGTTTTCAGGAGCTGAGGATACAAACTGGCGGCAGCAGCAACAGCGGAATATTCCAATTCATTCGTGCCCCAAATGTGGAGAAGTTCTACCCGACATAGACACGCTACAGATCCATGTGATGGACTGCATCATTTAAGTGTTCACATCCCACTGCCCCCAAATTTTTGGTAAATATCAGATTTTTTCCTCCAAGAGTTGTGCTTTTGCGTAATTTGTTTTCACTCAAACATTTTGCCTCATTATTCTTATTTTAGGAGAAAGAAAATCAGTATGTTCTAGGTAGGACATTTTTTTGTGGATTCCCTTAGAATCCTTAACATGCACTCTTCTGATAGATGCTTTATTTTATTTTATTTTTTTATGTTCCATGTATGTGAGCTGAACTGTTCATGTAGTTAATAAGTGTGTGACATCATGGGACAGGGTAAATATAATCAATGGAAAAGGCTTCACAGATAAACTTTCAGAACCTTTTAAGGAGTCAGGAAAAATGAAGTGATTACAGATTTAATCAAGAAAAGTTATCATTGGGGGCGCCTGGGTGGCTTAGTCGGTTGAGCGTCCGACTTTCGCTTAGGTCATGATCTCGCAGTTCGCGGGTTCGAGCCCTGCGTCGGGCTCTGTGCTGACTGCCAGCTCAGAGCCTGGAGCCTGTTTCAGTCTGTGACTCCCTCTCTCTCTGATCCTCCCCTGCTCACGCTGTCTCTCTCTCTCTCCTAAGAAATAAATAAAACATTTAAAAAAAAAAAAAAAAAGAAAAGTTATCATTGTAAAATAAATTATATTGTTATTTTTCTCCATTTACAACACATCTGTACGGGGTTGTGTGTATGTTGTAGTTTTATTGCAGCCACAGTAATTGTACCAAAGTTGATATGGCTCTTTTCATACGAGCACTGTGGGCTCTTACTTGATCATCGGGACAAGTGACAGTGTATTGGTATGTGTGAAGTAGATACATTAGGGTCGCTGGTTTCGTTGTGCTGCAGGTATATGTGTTTGTACAGTAGTTTATTAATTTCTAAAAAAGAACAGCTGTCTTTTGATTTTCCTGGGTCAAGCTGTATACTCATAAACACAAAAATAGGTCTTGCAAAATACAATTTGTTTTTTAATCTTTCACATTGTTCATATATGATTGGGCAATTTCATAGGCTGTATTTTCCATATTCAGCTTCATAGAGGCATAATACTAATTCATATCTGTTTTGCTAATTCTACGCACATATACAAATCCCTTTAGTAGAGGCTAGTATTTATTTGAATTAGAAATTATTCTTGCTAAGGAGGTGAAAAAACAGAGATTTGCCATATTTTGTAAACCTACAGTTTACCAAGATTAGCTAATATTGGACCAGTCATAAAAGTAAACAGTGTCCTTGTGTGTCTGTATCCTAAAACATTCAGAAGAAAATTAGACTTGATTTAATACTTGGGCGCGCGCACGTGTGTGTGTGTATCTATGTTTTTTAAACTAGGAATAAAAACAACTAATTCTGTCTTCATGCCAAGGATCACACTGCACAGATTCACCAGTAACTTAGATTCCCTCATGTCAGTCCATAGAGAATGCTTCTTAAAGACATTTCTAAAATAACCATGAAATTTTCATTTTTAATTTCTTATTTATAGTTTCTAGTTTAAGCTTCTTACTATTTTATATTAGAGGAAATAGACTTCTATAGTATCTTAAATAGAAAAGCAACCCAAATGGTTTCACATTTAAATTAAGAGACTATCTTTTTATGTTGTTCAAGTAAAGATATTAAGCTGATCTCAGCTCTGAAGTAACCGTGTGAAGTGGGCTTATTAAGCCTGTGATCAAATTGTTTGCTGGATAATTAAAAGGATTGCAAATCAAGGCAAGTTCAAAAAGTCCACTTAAAGTAAAACTCCTCCACTGAGAGAATCAAACAGTGTGGTAAACAGTTTGTAAATTCTGTGCATGCCTTCTCTAAATAATTTAACCTCTTCAGAGGCCTGATTTCATGTAACCAGATAACCACACCTCATCAGAATGTCAGCCCCTCTTCGGGGGCCAGCTCTATCTACCCTGTTCTCGAAGTGTGGCTGAATGGGAGCAAGAGAAAAATGGGAACTGGAAAGAAATAAGAATAAGCCAATGAAAATTTTATAGCTAATTAATTTTATAATATTAACACTTCAAATATTGTATTTTAAAGTACTTTTGATCTAGTCTGGCATATAAGGAGCTTGAAAGTCATCACTTCCATCTTGTAACAAGGAAAAGACTGGACAAACTCAAAATCACCAACTCTTTTTAAACCCCTCAGAGAACTGAAGTCATAGGGCAAAGCACTGCCCAGAAATTGGAGAGACAGACAGATACAGAGTCTCAGATTACCAGATCAGGGTCTCAGGAGCAGAAAGCACAGTAGACGTCAGTGTCTGAGTAGAACTTAAACTGCAATCGAAGAATTACCAAAGGCTTGGTGTGGGCCAACCTGAGAATCAAAACTGTAGTAGGGCTCCATTCTTAAGAGGCCGCACACTTGTGTGAGTTTTAGCTCCAGGAGCCCTAGAAGCTCCTCACAGTGAAGATTTCTGAAAATCCTCCCCTACTTTTTAGCAGAGGGAGAGGGAAAGTAGCCATTTTGAAATACACCAGTCCTCTCTGTTCTTCTCAGGAAGGCTGTCCCTCTGGGGAAACTGTTTTACCAGAGTCTAACCTGCTGGGGTATTATCAGAGCCTCACTGACCTGGGGGAAAGGAAATACCCAACTCCAGCCCCGTCTAGCTTTACTCTTCTCACCTAAAGAGGAGAAGAAAAGTCTGAGAAGCACTTGTAAAGGTCACGGCCTAGAGGCAGAGTTCAGTAAAAGACCAAGACCTTATCATAGGACTGTGGGACTCTTCCCCACACATACCTTACCATCACATCAACAAGGTGATTACAGCTGGAAGAACTGTTTGTATTTAGCTTTAAGAAGTATATAGGGAAATCCGAAAACAATAGAGGAGACAAAACAAAGACAGCAGAGGAAATTTTAGCCAATGACATCTACAGTTGCAGCAGGCAGTAAACATAGTCCAGCTCTTCCTTTTACTTGCTACATCACTTCCGTTTTTCAACAAGACATTATACTGTATACTAAAAAACAAAACAGTTTGAAAAGATGGAACAAGCATCAGAACCAGACTAAGATATGATGATTATAAGATTGGAAAATGTAAAACAACTATGATTACTACCCCAAAGGTTCTAATGAAAAGAATGACAACACGTAGGAACAGAGAGGTACTGTAAGCAGAGAGATGGAAACCTTTTAAGAAAAAATCAAGTGGAAATACTAGAAATCAAAGAAACTGACAGAAGAATGCCTTTGATGGGCTCATCAATAGACTGGACATGGCTGAAAAAAAAATCTGTGTTCTTTTTTTTTTTTTTAAATATTTTTATTTATTTCTAGGATAGAGAGAGACAGCGTGAACAGATGAGGGTCAGAGAGAGAGGGAGATACAGACTCTGAAACAGGCTCCAGGCTCTGAGCTGGCAGTCAGCACAGAGCCCGACGCGGGGCTCGAACCCACAAACCGCGAGATCATGACCTAAGCAAAAGTCGGATGCTTAACCGACTAAGCCACCCAGGCGCCCCAAAAATCTGTGTTCTTAAAGCAATGTCAATAGAAACTTTCCAAATTGAAATGCAATGAGAAAAAAAGAATGCAAAAGAACAGAATATCTGAGAACTGTGGGGCAATTTTTTTTAATGTAATATATGTGCAATGAGAATATCAGAATGAAAAGAAAGAAGTTGTTTGAAGTAGTTATGGCTGAGAAGCTTCAAAAATTAATGACAGACACCAAACTACAGATCATGAAGGTCAAAGATCACCAAGCAGGTTAAATACCAGAAAAAAATCTTTATCTGGGTATATCCCATTCAAATTGCAGAAAGTCAAAGGTAAAGAGAAAATCTTGAAAGAAACCAGAAAGAAAAAAAATTTCTTATCTGTAGGGGAACAAGGATAAGAAATATATCATACCTTTGGAAACCATGCAGGCAGGAAAAAAGGAGTGAAATGTTTCAAGTGTTAGAGAGAAAAACCACCAACGTATAGTTCTGCGTCCATAAAAATTTTCTTCAAAAGTGAAGGAGAAATAGACTTTCATAGACAAAGACTTTTGGAATTTGTTGCCAGTAGATCTGCTTCCTAAGAAATGTTAGAAGTTATGCAGAGAAAATGAAAGTTACATGGGTCAGAAACTGAGATTTACATAAAGGAAAGGACAGGCATTAGAGAAATAATAAATGAAGATAAGTCTTTTGTTTTCTGTATTCTAAATTGATCTAACAGATTAAGAATTTGTTCAAAATAATAATAAAGCCATGTGTATTCAGTGATTATAGCTAATGGATCAATGAAATGAATAACAGCATTGTTACAAGGGATCAGGGCAGGGGAAGTGGGATACTCTATTACAAGGTATTTCCACTACCCATGAAGTGGTACAGTGTTCCATGAAAGTGAACTTGGATTAGTAGTTAATGTACATTGCAAACTCCAGTGCAACCACTGGAAAAAAAATATTAAAGAAGTATAATCGATACACTAAGAAAGGGAAGAAATGGAATAACATAAAATGTTGAGATAAAGCAGAAAAGCCAGAGAGTGAAAGATAATACAAGAAACAAAAATGGGCAGTGAATAGAAAACAGAAGCAAATATGGTAGATATTAATCCAATTATATCGATATTCACTTTAGATATCTTTAAATATACCAGTGAAAAGAAATTGTCAGAGTGGATAAAAAAAGTAAAAACAAGATTCACCTATATGCTGTCTATAAGAAACCCACTTTAAATATAAAGACACATATAGATTAAACAGAGAGAGAAAGAAATAGTATGCTAACACTAATTAAAAGAAAGTGGGGTAACTATGTTAATTTAAAGAAGACTTCAAAGCAAGGAGAATTGTCAGGGATAAAAAGGGATGTTACAAATTGATAAAGAGGTCGATTCTCCAAGAAACATAACAATCCTTCACATATAGGCACCTAACAACAGAGCATCATAATACATAAGGCAAAAACTGATAGAATTGCACATAAAAAATAAATAGTTAAAGAATTCAGTAATGAATATCAGTAATTAATAGACCCAATAGGAAACAGCATTAATAAGGACATAGTTGAACTGAATAACACTATCAAGAAGATCTAATTGACATCTATAGAATACTTCATATTCTAAATATAGCAGAATACACATTTTCCCAAATTCATGGAGAACATTCACCATGATAGACCACATTCAGAACCATAAAACACAGCTTAACAAATTGAAAACAACAAAAATTATACACAGTATGCTCTCATACCACAATGAAATTAAACTGGAACTCAAAAACAGAAAGAGATCTGGAAACCCTCAAAGAACATTTGGAGATTAAACACTTGAAATAATACATGGACCAAAGAATTCTCAAGAGAACTTTAAATGTACTTCAAAGTAATTGAAATTAAAATATAACACAATGTTTGTGGAATGAAGTGAAAGCCATGCTTAGCAGGAAATGTATAGCATTGAATGAAAGATTTAAAATCAGTAATTGAAGCTTCCACAGTAAAAAACTAGAAAAGGAATGGCAAATTAAACACAAAAGAAACAGAAGAAAATAAATAATAAAAATGAGAACATAAATCAATGAACTTCAAACCAGGAAATTGATAGAGAAAATCAATGAAACTGAAAGCTGGTTCTTTGAAATGATCAACAAAATTGATAAACCTCTATCTAGCTAGTTAAGAAAACAGACGACACAAATTGCCAATATCAGTATAACAGCAATGAACTGTTGGAACTTTAAAAACACAATAACACTTATGTCAGTACAAAAAATTAAATACTTAGGTATAAATCTAATAAAATATGTATAAGATCTGATGAAAGAAAGAACAAATACATGGAGAGATGGTGTTCATGTATTGTCAAGATGTTAGTTTTTCACAACTTGGTCTACAGATTCAATATAATCCCAATTAAAATCCCAAGAAGTTATTTTGTGGTTATTGAAAAAGCGATTCTAAAAGTTTATATGGAGATACAAAAGGCCCAGAATAGCCAACATAATATTGAAGAAAAACAAAGTTGAAGGACAGATATTACCCATCTTTAGGACTTACTCTCAAACTACAGGAATGAAGATTGTGGTATTGGTGAAAGAATAGACAATTATATCAGTGAAGCAGTATAGAGAACCCAGAAATAGACCCAGATAGTCAACTGGTCTTTGATAAAGGAAAAAAGGCAATTCAGTGAAGAAAGGATAGTATTTTTAACAAGCGATGCTGGAACAAAAAGTAAACATCCACATATAAAAATATGAACCTAGACACAGTAAACCTTTCACAAAAATTAGCTCAAGCCACGGACTGGGAGTAAACCTTTTATAAAACATATCTGACAAAGGACTGGTATCAAATATAGAAAGAAGTTTTAAAACTTAAAAATAAGAAAGCAACTAAATTTAAAAACGGGTGAAGGATAACAGGTACCTTACCAAAGGAGATGTACAGTTGGTAAATAAACACATTAAGAGATGCTCAACAACATGTCATTAGGGAATTGCAAATTTAAACAGTAAGACACTACCACACACTTATAAAAATGGCTAAAATCCAAAACACTGACAATACCAAATGCTGGGGGGGGAGGGGGGATGTGGAATAACAGGAATTCTCATCCATTGCTGGTGGAAATGCAGAATGGTACTTTGGAAGGCAGCTGGGTGGTTTCTTGCAAAACTAAGTATACAATCTTTGGTATCTGCCCAAATGAATTGAAAACATATGTCCACACAAAACCTGTGCATGAATGTTTATAATATCTTTATTCATAATCGCCCAAACTTAGAAGCAACCAAGATGTTCATCAATAGATAAATGCATAAATAAACTGTGATACATCCACACAATGGAATATTATTCAGTGCTAAAAAGAGATAAGCTATCAAACTGCAAAAAGACATGGAGGAACTTTAAATACATATTGCTAAGTGAAAGAAGCCAATCTGAGAAGCCTACATGCTGTATGAATTGAACTGTATGATACTCTAGAAAAGTTACAACTATGGAGACAAGATCACTGGTTGCCAGGGGTTAGGTGGAGGAAGGGATGAATAGGTGAGAGCACAGAGGATTTTTAGAGCAGTGAAACTATTCTGCATGATACCATGATGGTAGATAGATTTGTTAAAATCCATTGAATGTATAACATAAGAGTAAACCCTAATGTAAACTGTGGACTTTAGTTAAAAATAATGTATCAGTATTGGCTCATCAGTTGCAACAAATGTCCCATTCTAGTGCAAGATGCTAATAACAGGAGCAATTGTGTGTGGAAGGGGCTTTATGGGAACTTTTTTCTTTGGGCTCAATTCTTCTGTAATCCTAAAACTGCTCTAAAAAATAAAGTCCATTATTTTCTAAAAAATGAAAAAATTAACTTTGAACAAGATTATTTAATATGAACCTAAAATGTATTGTGTGCATTATAAAAATCAAGATTCTTGTGAAGATTGGCTAACTTCCATTTGACCCATAATGAAAGGGGTAACTTGGAATTGCTTTCAATGAGATAAATGTATTATGTCATCATTAATTCAATGGAGAAAAGCTGATAAAACAGCCAGCAGCAGCTTTTAAGTATGACAGGACTCAAGTATATGAACCAATATTTGAATTGTGGAACAATGGAAGATACCAAAACTGCTTTGTATGAAAAACAAATAAAATGTAGAAATAATTTTACCGTCTTTTGTATCCTTTGATTTACACCATTCGTCATTTTAAAAATTACTGAAATAACAGTATGTACTCTTGTTACAAATATGTTAGTCATCACTGAGTAACTTAAGTGTTATTTTTTTCTGGCTAAGTAACTGCAAAGATGCAAACTGTAATACAAAGTTTTCATTCAGGGGCACCTGGGTCACTCAGTCAGTTAAGCAACTGACTCTTGATTTCAACTCAGGTCATCATCTCACAGTTCATGAGCTCATGCCCTCAGTTGGGCTCTGCCCTGGCAACATGGAACCTGCTTAGGATTCTTCCTCTCTCTCTCTGCCCTCCCCCCTCCCCCCCGCTCTCTCACACTTTCTCTCTCAAAATAAATAGTAAAAAAATTTTTTTTAAACAAAACACAAAAAGTATTCAGAAACTCTCAGTTGGCTGATGGATTTATGTAGCAATTTTGGCTTTTAAATAGAAGAAGTCAGGGGCACCTGGGTGGCTCAGTTGGTTAAGCGTCCGACTTCGGCTCAGGTCATGATCTCACGGTTCGTGGGTTCGAGCCCCGCGTCGGGCTCTGTGCTGACAGCTCAGAGCCTGGAGCCTGCTTCGGATTCTGTGTTTCCCTTTCTCTCTGCCCCTCCCCTGCTCATGCTGTCTCGCTTTCTCTCTCTCTCAGAAATAAATAAAAAACATTTAAATAAATAAATAAATAGAAGAAGTCATAATTTCGGGTAAAATTTATTTTACATATATAGTACGTGTATCATGTTGTTGTTGTTGTTTGCTAGGCTATTAACCCAGCAAAACCAAGGAAGAAATGTGTTGAACAGTTTTAAGAATTAATTAAAGCCAGCAAGACTGGTTTGGTTTCCCTCTGGAAAACATGAGTTGAGGTAACTAGATGGAAGAACATACCCCCATGTTTAAAGAAACTTCTAGGTTGATTGAAAAGCAATAGACAGTTATGTGAATAACAGAGACAGTAACCTGTTAACAAAATCAAGGAGGTGGGGTTTCCCTCTTTCTTTAGAGGTTGCTCTGAGCAAGGATAACATTTTTCTCAGTACAAAATCTTTATCCAGATAAATTCCAGTTTGGGATAAGATGCTAGAGAGTTCTGCACATATAGCAAGGAAAGTATGAAGGCAGATGTAAACAGATCTCTGCAGGGAGGAGATGGTGCTGGAGGAGCTTTGGAAACTGACTATTACTCCCAGTTAGAAGGTCTAATTTTCTGATTTTGAATAGCATTGCCTGCCAGGCCTAAGGATGGAGGAGTTGAGTTAATCATCTTGTACATTAACCAGGTAGACATACTCAAGGATATTCTGCTTCTACAATCTCTGTTTTGGAGAACTCAGGTACACTCACTGCACCATACCCCAGGCCTACACGAGCCCTGATATGTCCCGCTAGCTTCAGTCACAGAGCAAAGGTACCTGCTGAAATCTACACCATCGCCTCAGACTGAGCTGGCCATCTCCCTACTGTCTATGGCAAGCTCTTCCTGGACAGTCCCATCCATTTCCATAATTCTGCCAGGCGCCCAGGTGATGCCAACCTGGCCATCATCCTCTCCTTTTCCTGCCAAAAGTAACTTTCTTCAGCCAGTTACCAAAACAGAGAGGGTTTCCTTCATAATGTCTTTCCCACTAGCCCCTTCCCTTGAACTTGGGCAGTCTGGGACGGTCACGATCTTTTACCAGACTTCTCTACCTCCACTTTCTAGTATATTCAGTTCTTTAGCACCTGCTTTTTAGCTTATTGTCCCTAAGCAGCTCTTTATAAAAGTAGCAAGAATAGGAGTTAATACACATTTTTTTATTTAAAATTTTTAAAGTTTATTTATTTTGAGAGAAAGAGTGAGCGCAAGCAGAGGAGGGGCAGAAAGAGAGGAAGAGAGAATCCCAAACAATACAGGGCTCAAACTCACAAGTTGTGAGATCATGACCTGATTGAAACTAAGAGTTGGATGCTTAACTGACTAAGCCACCCAGGCACCTGAAGTTACCACACATTTATGCTTACATGTGCTGGGCACACTATGGTGTTTTCAAACTTTTCTCATTAATCCTCACGATACCCTATGAAATAACTGTCAGTATCCCTGTTTGGCACATTAGTAAGTGGAGGCACTGAGAGGTTAAGTAATTCACCCAAGGTTGCACAGTTAGTATGGTTAAAAACCATGCAGTCTTAAATTAATTCAAGTCTAAGCACTAGGCCACTCCTTTCCTCTTTACATCTATCTGCCTCCTGAACCTGCTCACAAACTCACTGCTCATAAAATATCATTCTTGACCTGGGGTTCATCTTCCACGTGATTTGTTTGACCTGCTTCTTTTAAATGTTTTGACCCCAATCTGTCTGTTCCCCCCTGTCCAGCAAGATTGGTGCTCATTGATAGTCACCTTATGTTGTTTATATTCTTTGCATGTGTCACTTTTCCCAAACTGGACTGTAAGTTCCTAGAATATGGGCCACAACTTTGTCCAACACCATGTACACCTACGGCAGTAAGGCTGATAACCGGTGTGTGAAAATGCACTGGAAATCCTCATCCGATCCTAAAATAGCCTTTATTCCATGTTCTGCTAATGGCAGCACTTTCCAGAGAAGAAACTGAGCCCTCAAATGCTAAATGACTGGTTAAGGAACAAATACTCTTTTCGATTTTTTTTCTTTCTGTAACATTTATTGTGTGCCAGCCACCAGCCACAGGAGGGAAGACAGAGAAGAGATAGAAAGATGAACAAGACACACACAGTTCCCTTGTCTCCGAATGCTGACATCACGGTGAGAAGCAGCAGAAGACGTCCACGATTAGGATGCAGTGTGGCAAGTTCTACGTACCTTCCCACTCTTGAGCTCTAGGAAGCACTGAGTAGCAGTGCTTAGTCCAAAGGGCCAGAGGAGCTTCCAGAGGAGGGGATGCCCACATTGAAGTTGGTTGGATGGGTAGGAACTGATCCAGCACTTGAGGCTTTCCAAGCAGAGAGGTGTGCATGTATAGAGGCTCTGAGGTGTGCCACAGCCCGGAATATTTAGGAGGAGGAAACTCCAGGTCATCGTGGCTGGAAGAAAGACTGAGTCCATGGCAAAAGAAAAGAGCTGAGGTTAGTGGAAAAGTAGGCAGGACTCACGTCTGTAAGTCAAGTCCTTGAATGACAAGAAGTTTAGGAATACAGGAGCTGAGGAGCTGTTGACGAATTTCGTTCAAGGAAAATCCAGGCCAAGACGTTTTTGTAATTGGGAGCAATAAGGGAAATGGACTGGAGGTGAGTGAGATCAGATAGGGACTAGTTAGAAGTAAAAAACAGAGGTGACCAGAGGTCAAGGAGGGTCACAGAAGTGAGGATGGAGGAGATGGGGTGGGCTCAGGAGATGTGAGACATGATCTGGAAGACAGGGTGAGCGGACACAGAGAATGGGCACCTCCAGCAGCGGTGATGAGGGAGGTACTTAGCCATAGGCCCCAGTGGCATTCTGGGGAAGGAGGCTAGAGCCCACCAACTTCTCCTCTCCTTTCTTGTTTTGTGATATGTTTTAGAGACTCGCCCATGATTCTGATGCCCTCTAAAATTTTAGAACCACTGCTATAGAAAGATGCAGTAGTCATATGAGGCTAAACACAGAATGGTGGGTCTCAGCCTCAGGGCTTCTGATTCAGTAGGTCTGGTGTGGGGCATGAACATTTCATTTCTCGCAGGTTCCCCAGTGCTGCCGAAGCTGCTGCTCTGGGGACCGGACTTTGAGAACCCCTGCAATATCACACTGACATTCGCCATTTCCATTCTTAAAACTCTCCTCCCCTGGCATCCTATGCCACGTTTTCCGGCAGGCTCACCCCTTACACTGGAAAACGCTGGGGCGAGAATACAGACATCCTACGTGCAAAGTTTTAAAGTTTAGCGACCAAGCTCCTGGTCTCCTCAGAGTTTCCCACAGAAACACAGCATCTTGAGAAGCGGGCCCAGCCCTGTAAACCCCGCTTCTCCTCCCACGTGGGCTCCACGCTGTGCAGCACTTGGCGCAGCCTCTCCACGTGTGCGGACACCCCTGCCCGCTATTCGAGCCCCAATACCTGCAACCCAACCACCACCAGATAGCCATCCCGTAGACAGAGGGATCCGCCCTCGAAGGACAACCTGGGGAAGAGGCCACACAGACCTCAGAGGCGCCTCAGAGCAATCCCAGGGTCCCAGGACCTAGGGCTTTGGCTACAAGGGGTTACCCAGGATTTGGGTGGGCCTTGCCCCATGCGGAGGGACACAGACAGAGGAGGCCAGACCCAGACTTAGGGCCAAGAGTGACCCTGCTTTCCTGACGACACTCCAGCTGCGCCTGCCCTGCTGCCAGCATTGGCTCAGATGTCTGTGCCCCCAGAGTTCTGGCCCTCCACACCAGAGGTTCTTTATTTGAAGAGGTGTTGTTGGGAAGACACGTCAATCCCCTCGGAAGGTATGCAAAGTCTTGAATGTCTGAGCATCCACTTTTCTTGGGAGAAAAAATAAACCATCTTCATTCTGTTCTCGAAGGGGTCAGTGACTGCTCCTTGTGAAAAAGATAAGAACAGGGGCGCCTGGGTGGCTCAGTCAGTTAAGCATCAGACTTTGGCTCAAGTCATGATCTCACGGTTTGTGGGTTCGAGCCCCTCCTCGGGCTCTGTGTTGACAGCTAGCTCAGAGCCTGGAGCCTGTTTCAGATTCTGTGTTTCCCTCTCTCTCTGACCCTCCCCTGCTCACGCTGTGTCTGTCTGTCTCTCTCTCTCAGAAATAAATAAAATATTTAAAAGAAAACAAAAAGAAAGAAAAAGATAAGAACATGCAGTAGAGACCTCTCCTTAAAATTCCAGACCTGGAGATCAAGCTTTTCAAAATCAGCGTCTTTCGTAACTCGTACTGAAAGCTAACACCAAGTCTGTCTTCTTCCCTAAACCTGTTCTGTGCTTCCTGCATTCTCTACTTCAGTGCATTGCCTCAAATAAACACCCTGAACTCCTTTCTGTGTTTTCTGCCTCCCTCCCTTCCACCAGTGGGGCCAGATTCGACTCCTCTAATTCTTTCTCAAAATCACTGCTGTGCTAATTGCAATAATAATTTCTTTTATTTAATTTTTTTTAAAAAAAATTTATTTATTTCTGAGAGAGAGAGAGAGAGAGAGAGGCCGTGTGAGCAGGGGAGGGTCAGAGAGAGGGAGACACAGAATCTGAAACAGGCTGCAGGCTCTGAGCTGTCAGCACAGAGCCCGACTCAGGGCTCGAACGCACGAACCATGAGATCATGACCCGAACCGAAGTCGGACACCCAACCGACTGAGCCACCCAGGCGCCCCTGCAGTAATAATTTCTTGATCCCTCACTGGAGGAAAGTTTGAGGGCTTAGATCAGTACTGTTTTCTACTTCTTGGCATGGCTTTGGGTGCAGAGTGGACCTGGAAAGTCAAGCTGAAGAAAGGAACTTTGGAAAACAAATCAGAATCAGTCCAGAAATGCTGCATCATGGCTAATAAGTCTATGACGAACCTTTACAATTAGAGGTAGTGATGCATTTAAGTTCCCTTTGTTAGTTTGATTACAATGGTGCTAACATCACTGTGAATTTTTCAATACTAGCAGCTCTCAAAAGTGGTATTATTCCCATTCCTGGGTCAATATAATAAGCTCAGATAATAAGGAGCATTAATATTTCATTAGGACACAGCCAAAAAATCAATGTAGGTGGCATCTGGACTGTTTGTTTTCACCATCCTAAAACTGATTTTAGTTTTTATGAAAATGAAGGCAAACACAATGGATAGAGAGATACCATCTTACATGAAATAACCGGGGGTTGAGGGAGTGGAGAGAAAGGGGGATACAGGGCCCGAATAGTGCCTGCGAGAGGAGGGGAAAGACTTAAAATGGTCATTTGCTCCATCAAAAACCCTTGGGCTTTAAATTCTTTTAAATTATGTATAAGCTAAATAAAATTTGCATTTGGAAAGGGCAGTTCTCAGAATTATGTACAAACACCATTTTTAGAATGTAAATACCTAAAGAAGTCTAAACAAAAAATTTTCTGTGAAAAATACGACCTCCTAACAAGTGAGTCGTTAGGAGGTCTATTGCAAATTAGACGCAAATTACAACTCTTCAAGTCTCTGGACCACAAATTCCTCTGGAAAGCGTGGTTTCCACTGCCTCAAAAATTGTCACTTAGACTTCAGGTCTCGTTTCACAGATGGCGAACCAGATTCCCAAAGCGAGAAGTTAGTTCCCCAAGGTCAGGCCGAGTTCAAAGTGAACCAGATTTTCGGTTTTGAGTCCAATCATCTCAGTGGAACACAACAGGTTGTGAAATAATCAACCAGCTTGTTCAGTCAGACGTCTCTAGGATCAAACCAACCAGAGAACATTTGTGAGGGCCGTAGAAACTTCTGGAATGTGCTTCCGGTTTAAGCGTACATGTGAAGGCCTCTCGGCCCTCAAGCGTTACTTCCGCCTCGCCTTGTAGAAAGGAGCGGATGACACAGTCCTGGAGAGTTTTCAGAATTCAGTACCGACCTCCTGTCAAAATACCCTACAGGACGACTTAAACTTTCAGGCGCTGGGGGGCACCAGAACACTACTTTATCTAAAGAAGCGAAAGACTTCACCGACCGGAAGTTCTCTTGCCCCCAACAAAGAGGGCGCCCGGTTACCTGAGCCAATCAGATCGCTCTACGCATCGTGAGCCTTCCGCCATCTTTGCCAGATAGCCGACGCCAAGATTGCTGACGTAGCCAATGAGCGCGGCCCTGCGTCGGCGTGCGTCTGGCGTCAGAGGCGGGAGGTGGAGCCAAGTTGGAATTTTGGCGCGTCTGGCTGTAGGACCGCGAGGAGAGCGGAGAAGGGTAGGCAGCTGGGGTCTGGGTGAGTGGGGGGGCCCTCCGAGGGTGAGACGGGGGCCCGCCACGCGGGTCTGCGGGAGAGTTTGGGGAGCGAGGGCGAGAGGCGCGGAGCCCCAGGCGGTCCGGTGGGCGAGACTGGAATTGGGCGAGCGCGGTATCGGCGGGGCGGGGTGGGCGCTGGGTGCTGAGGGACCGAAAGGTAGGGGCTGCTCGGAGGCACCAAGGAGGTACCAGGCGTCGGGCCATCCTTTCTACTTAAGGGACCAGGTTTGGTTTCTTTCTAAAGTAATCTTTTAAAATGCCTTCCGTGGAGAATTTAATTTTTTCATTTTTTCATTTTTTTTTTATGTTTTATTTATTTTTAGGAGAGAGAGAGAGAGACAGCGTGAGCAGGGGAGGGTCAGAGAGAGAGGGAGTCACAGACTGAAACAGGCTCCAGGCTCTGAGCTGGCAGTCGGCACAGAGCCCGACGCGGGGCTCGAACCCACGAACCGCGAGATCATGACCTAAGCGAAAGTCGGACGCTTAACCGACTAAGCCACCCAAGCGCCCCTCATTTTTTTTAAATTCACGGTTTGCAAAAAGTTACTGAACGTGTGCCATGTGCAGGCCTCCAGACATTTATTACTTAATCGTCGCGTGAAGCTTAGACTCTAAAGAGAGCAACATAACAAGTCCACCGCAGTGGGAAGTGCAGTGAAGTCAGGAAAAGGATGAGGTATGATTGGGCGCCAGGGGGCGCTCAGATAGGGTGGTCTGGAAGGCTCAGAACACTCCTAAGGGGAAACTGAAGAGTGAGAAGGAGCTAGGGGAGCTCTTTCCAAAGAGCCTGAGGCCTGACAGCACTCTGTGTTCAGGAAGTTGAAGGCTGGCTAGTGTGAGTACAGGTAGGCAAGAGAGAGCATATACACTTCCTCAGAGATTTTTGAATCTTGTCCTAATGACCATGAAAAATAAAGAATTTTAGTTCAGGGAGTACTACGATCTGGCTTATTTTCCTTGAAGATTACTAAGGAAAGAAAAGACTACTGTGGCTGCTACATGGAGAAGAGATTAGAGAGACAGAGGCCAATACAGGAAGCTCATGCTTCAGGCAGAAGATTGAGCATTGTTTTGGAAATAGAACCCATAGCAGTTGTTGGGAGACCCTGGATGAGGGCGAGGTTGCGGGGTGGGGAGGCCTAGGGAGGGTGGTTGGTTATAGAAATAAGACCGTTTGCTAACCCTCAAGAAGCTTACACTCCAGCAGATTTCCCAGGAGACAACACAATGTGGAGCACACAGTAGGTCCATGGAAATACTTGTAAAATAAATAAAAAGGAAGCATCATAATACCTGACACTGGACTTCCCGAAGTCAGCTATAGAAGCTCATGTTAAATAAGAGCCTAGGAAAGATTTATACTTTTTTCTTGCAGTTACTAAAATCAGTTAAATGAAAAAAAAAGGAAAGTGCATGGAATTTACCCTAATTAGCTATGCCGCCTCTGAGTTTCGCTCAGTAGATTGAATCAAAATCCTGATGTGACTAAGGGTGTAACTAAGTAGAGCCACACACTGGACTGCTGTGGATAAGGGAGCCATCAAATGTGTTACAGTAAATAACATGGGACAATAGCGCTAATATCTAGACCATTCTTAATAATACTTGTTCACAGTCAGTCTCATCCATGTGCTCTAGTACCCAACAAACTGCTCTATAGCTCAACTGAGTTTTATAATCATAGTTTGAAGACAAGATAAGGGTGGGGGGGAGTGAGAAATAGATTTCGGGTGAATCCTCAGTTTCAAGTCCGTAGGATTTGTGAGATCCTAGATTCGTTGCATATGAGATGTAAGAAAGCGAGAACAATAGAAGGTGACTTTTCTAATTTTGATTTCATAGCCGAGATTCGACGTTACTGCCATCTCCTGGGCACTTGATTCTCATTCGTTCTCTGTCAAAACTGTGCTCTTGACAGCATGGATGGTAAGTTCTGGCAGTTTTCTCAAGTTCTGTGTGTTTCACGGAAAACCACCCTTTTGTCCATGGACTTGTTATTTGTTTTATTTTCAAAATAGTGAAAATAGCTATCTCACCCTCAGGTATTGTCTCAGTGGTTCACAGAAGATCTCACTTCAACTAGAGAATGTTACTTGTTTTTTTGGTTTTTGTTTTTTAATGTTTATTTATTTTTGAGAGAGAGAGTGTGAGCAGGTGAGGGGCAGAGCGAGGGAAAGACACAGAATCTGAAGCAGGCTCTAGGCTCTGAAATTGTTGGCTCAGAGCCCACCGTGCGTCTCGAACTCCCAAACCATGAGATCGTGACCTGAGCTGAAGTTGGAGGCTTAATCAACTGAGCCACCCAGGAGCCCCGAGAATGTTACTTGTTTTAATCAGTTGGGATTTTTTTTTTCTCCTGGCAGCAGTGATTGTCTTTCATAATAATAATAGTTGGTATGTACTTACAGTGTGCCACACACTGTTCCCTGCTTATTATATATTAACTGCTTTATTCCTCTGAGTAGCCATATTTTTCAGACCAGGAGACAGATGTTTAGTAATTTGTCCCAGGTGAAACTGCCAGAGCAGGGATTTGACCCCAGGCAGCCTGACTTGAAGAGTTCACAGTTAATATTGAAGTCTGTTGAAGTCACTTCATTGTAGCTGAGTTAAATTCTTGTAGTCCTTTTTCATTTTGTTTATTTTGCAGGGATGTGTGCATAATATTTACCTAATAAAGAGGGGCTGCTCTGATGAGCAGAGCTTAGCTTGGGAGTCGCACAGCAGTGATTGTGCTGGCTGTAAAGAGACCCTGACAAATAACATGTGGTTTTTTCTGGTTGCATAATTGAGCTCATTTTCTGAAACTAGGTTCTATCTTTAAATCCAAGTTTATTACACTCTGCCCTTTTCCAAAAAAACTAGAACCAAATATTATTGAAATTCTTCACATTGCAATAACATGTGACATTGATTGTACCTTTCGTATAATAGCATCCTGTTTCCTAAAATCATCAAATTGCCTTCAGAGTGGTTAATATAAAGTGTAATTATTTGCTGTGAGACAGTTAAGAAAATAAGTGATGAATGGGTATGTGTCCTATAAGAAATCATTGTATCTAGTAAACATTCATTTGGTTGGCACAGTGTTAAGAGTTTGGCCCAGTATAGACGAAATCTCAAAAAAAACATTTACTGGTGCTAGAGAAACACGGTTGAACAACATTCCTTCTTCCAGTGTGGTACAGAGCAAGATAAGAACAAATAAGTAGGAAGATAACAGGTAGTTGGTAAGATGGAAGACAAGAGAAAGAATGTGTATGCTGAGGGGAATGCTCCAGAAGACAGGGAACCATGGGTGATGGGAGAAGAGCAGGTGATTGTAGGCTGACTTCCTTGGGGATTCGAGAGGAAGAGGGTCTAGCATATAAATGAAGCAGGGAGACTGGGTCAGCATTACATGGAGAAGACAGGATTATTGGTGGTGACTTAGTTGAACCAGGCTGGCAGGCATCACATAGTAAGTCTTGGCAACATTTATCATCAACTCTGGGTGGTGTGAGCCAAAGCCTCTTCCTCGAGTGTGCTGTCTTTAGCAGCTAGGAAGGCCTCTTGGCTCCCTTGAGGGAATGTGGCAGGTTCACCCAGAACACAGGGAGCCAGAGTGTCTCTTTGCTCTTGCTGCACCCTCCAGTTCTGCAGTGATTGTTGAGTAAGAAGTTCCAGCAGATCAGTATCTAACTTTAAGCCTTAGTTGGCTCTTTTCCATCTGGTAAGAGAGTGTAGGGTGGTGGAAATATTGGTTTGCTGTTCTAGAAATTTCCATCCTAAGCCAGGCTCCCGTGCTGATCTGAGTCACCATATGGTCCTGAACAGACCCTTGACCTCTCTGGACTTTAGCTCTTGTCTTTCAAGTCAAGGGGGTGGGGGGAGTACATGAAATATCCTTAATGTATTTGCTTTAAAGTGACTCAGATTTTATAAAGGATTAATACCCAAACAGAAAAAAAAATTAAAGAAGAAATCCTAAGGGCCAATAAATGTAAACAGTTATTTACCTCATGAGATTTGTGGAAATGCAAATCAAAACAGTGAGACGCCTTTTAAAAACCTCCATCAGACTAGCAAAAAATTTTAAGTGACATCAGATATTGGTGAAGTGGTAGGAAGAAGTGGCACTTGTATACCATGCTGGTGGGTAGTAACCACTGTGGGAGCAGTTCGGCAGTATCTGGGCAAGTCAGAAAATGTGCACACCCAGCGGCCTAGCAATTCCACTCGTGATAGGTATTCCTGGGAAACTGACATATGCAAGACGAAGTCATGATTGATGCATAATTTGTGATGGGAAAGAATTGGAAATAGCCCATATGTTCGTTATTGGAATATGGGTGAATAAAATGTGATAGTCTTACTGTATAGCAATTGAAAGAAATAAACTGTATGTTTTGATTCAAATGAGTCTTACATGCAGTGTTGAATGAAACCAGAGTACAGAGGAATACATACAGTGTGAAACAACTTATGAATATTTTATTTTATTTTTTATTGTTTATTTATTTTTGAGAGAGAGAGAGACAGAGCATGAGTGGGGGAGGGACAGAGAGTGGGAGATACAGAACTCGAAGCAGGCTCCAGGCTCTGAGCTGTCAGCATAGAGCCCGAGGTGGGGCTCGAACTCACAGACCGCAAGATCATTACCTGAGCCAAAGTAAGACGCTTAACCAATTGAGCCACCCAGGCACCCTGAACATATTTTAAATCAATTAAATGCTGTGTATTGATTATGAATACTTATGTATTTATGTTAAAAATCTGAAAAATGGACTAGAATGATATACCAAAATTAGGATAATTATTATAGTTGGGCACGGAGGCAGTGGTTAGGGATTGCGATAAGATTTGGCATGATTAAAAAAAACACCACATATCCACATTAAAAAAAAGATTTGGCACGATAAACTTTATAAACTTTTTTTTTTTTTTAAGCTTATCTAACATAAAGGCGAGAAGCAAATATGATAAATAGCTAATTCTGGGTGATGAAATAGAGTGACTTTTTATATAATTCTTTGTACCTTTTCTACATTTGAAATTTTTTTTACCCTTCAAACAATTTTAAAAAGCCTAAATGCATGTGTTGTGTATTTTTGGTTTATTCCCTCATGGGTTGGATTTCACAGAGGTTAGTATACAGGAAGTTATCTCTTTAGCTGAAATAGCACAGGTAGAAAGATCAGCCCAGTGCATGGCCCACTGTGGTCGCTACGCAGGTGTCGGCCCCTTTCTCCTTAGCCCAGTGCCCTCTAAGCACTTGGGAAGAGGAAAGGTGGACACAAGATCAACAATTTTACCAGGCAAAATGGTGAATCATCTTGATTGCCTTATTAATGTTGAATTTTTTTTTTAATAAATATTTTTATTTATTTCTAGGAAAGAGAGAGACAGCGTGAGCAGGGGAGGGTCAGAGAGAGAGGGAGACACAGACTCCAAAATAGGCTCCAGGCTCTGAGCTGGCAGTCAGCACAGAGCCCGACGTGGGGCACGAACCCAGGAACCGCGAGATCATGACTTAAGTGAAAGTCGGACGCTTAACCGACTAAGCCACCCAGGCGCCCCATAATGTTGAATGTTTTAATTAACCGTGCTTGTCATTAGCAGTTTTTCTCAGGTAGCTTTACTTTCTGTCCTTTGTCTTTTTCCCCAGGGGAGGAAGATGATTTGTCTCTGCTGACGGCATTGCTGGAGGAGAATGAGTCAGCCTTGGATTGTGATTTAGAAGAGTGTCACCCTTTGACCCAGGGAGATGGCAAACCTGATGTATTTGATGAGCTCTTTGATGCAGATGATGATGGTGAATCTTACTCAGAGGAGGCTCCTGATGGAGAACTGGGAGAGGCTGAGGACCGAAAGGAAAATCTGGCCACTCTCTTTGGAGATATGGGGGACTTAACAGATGAAGAAGAAGTTCCCACACGACAGTCACCTGGAAACAAAGTGCCCACTCCTCCCAGTCAAGGGAAAACTAATCAAGAGTTGCAAGGTGCCCTAATTGCTTGCTTTTCTTATTACTTCGAGGTAGACTAGATGGAGCCTAACAGTTTTTATCAAAATAGTTGCTGAGTCAAGAGTGGAGATAAATAAATGACTTGGGGGCAAAATAAATTGTGGGAGTGAGTAGAGGAGACATTCACAGCCAACATGTCAGCATGCAGAGGCCCCATGTCCCAGTGTCTGTCAGCTGTAATTGGTTCTTCCCAGAATGGTTCTAATGTCTTTCATGCCTGTTATAGAAAAATCTTAACTTAAGAGACTTACATGCATGTGGAGGCCAAGGATGAGACGGCCGACTTCTCCACATTATTTTTGGGCAGGAGACCATTTCTGAAGAGAAGTTTTGTGGAGTCCCTTTTATTCATGTCATTGTCTCTTACAGATTTTAAAATTTTAATAAAATTCAATGGTTGGCTCTTCTGATGCAAGAGCCAGCATTTATTATATTAATTACATTATTTGGTTTATGAAATACTAATCGTTCTTCTTGATACGCAAAAACTTGTTAACTGGGGATATGTATCTGTGATATTTGTCAGAAGAGCAAATTAAAAACTAGCTTAGGTATTAGAGATTTGATTACTGAAAATATGAAGTTTATTTCTCTAAGGGACCCCTTGAAGTGCAAAAGTCAATGATGAGTTCTCAGCATGTGATTATATTGTGGCTCTTGGCGTTTCAGGGTAGGGGAGTGGACACCAAAAGTAATTCCATCATTTTTATCCTGTATAATATTTCTTCTGCCCTGAGTCTTAAATTAATATATTTTTCTTTCCTAGATGAATTAAAGAAGTTGCAAGAACAGATGAAATCCTTACAAGAACAGTTAAAAATAACAACAATTACACAGCCAAGTCCAGCCCTTCAGCATAAATCTCCTGGTAATCAGACTATAATTCTAGGAATAGTGTACATCTCTGTTAGTAAGAAATTATAGGGGCACCTGGGTGGCTTTGTTGGTTAAGCGTGCATCTCTTGATTTCGGCTCAGGTCATGATCTCCTGGTTTCTGAGTTCAAGCCCCACATCAGGCTCTGCACTGACAGTGCCAAGCCTGCTTGGGATTCATTCTCTCTCTCTCTTCATGCCTCCCCCGCCCTGCTTGTGCTTGCCCACATGTGCCATCTCTCTCTTTCTCTCTCTCTGTCGCTCTCAAATAAATATATAAAAAAGCAGAAAGAAAAATTAGAGCATCACTTCTGCACTCAGCTGCTGGTAAAATAGCCTTTGAGTTCCTTTCTAAATTTCCTTGTTAATTTCCTTTTAATAACGTAGCTAAGTCTCCACGTCCCCCTCTCAAGGAGAAGAAAGTTCAGAGAATTCAGGAGTCGACCTGCTTTTCTGCAGAGCTTGATGTCCCTGCTCTACCAAAAACCAAGCGGGTGGCTCGGACACCGAAGGTTTCATCTGCAGGTATAGTCCTCAGGACCTCCTCAGTTTTTCAATACTCTGGCTCTGTTTAAAATTCAGTTTCGTACTGTCATACTTTCAGGGGACAGCTAGGGGTCCGTCTGAATCCGCCCATTGAGAAAAGTAAGTTTGTTTGGGAATGACAGCCGTATGCTCTATTTTGTAATCTTTCTCTACATCTCAAGGTGCTTAGAAAACCCTCAGGTACAGAATAGGTATTTACTAAAACAATGAATTAAATGTTTTTGAAGCTCTACAGTCCTGTAGTTGAATTGTGGTAAGTAGAACCACTGGATTGAGTTCTCGTGCAATCCAGAGATAGAGTCTTTGGGCTTGTGAGTTCAAAGCACAGATTCCTTTTAATGGCTAGGTTTTATTTGAAACGAGGTTGTATTAAAGCAGAGGGTACATTCTTTAGAAAAGCGCAGAGCCTGCTTTAGATCCTCTGTCTTCGTCTTTTCTCTGCCCCTCCCCTACTCACACACACAATGTCTCTCTTAGAAATAAACATTAAAAAGTATTTAAGTGTTAAAAAAAATGATTTTCTGGAAGATCTAAGACAAAATGGTCTGGATAACATAGCTCAGAGTAAGCAGCATGGTACTGACCACTTAGGTTCCAAAAGGCCCTTTTGAATAGCAGTGGTGTATGATTTCATAGTAGGGAATAGCAGCCCTGAATGTTCAGGTTTCTTTAACCACAAATTATGTATTCCATGTATCTACTTATGAATGGCATCCATTCCATGACATTAGTGTGTCATTACGCAGTGTCCAAAGTTCTGAGGGAGTGGAGCTTGGGTATGCTTTCTAGAGATTCTCAAGTTCTCAGGTTGCCCTGCTTCCTAGCCTAGGAGCACTAATCCAAAGTCTCTTTGAGGGTAAACAACACAGTCTTAATTAAGAGAGTAAAGTTTTATTAAGGAAAAATATCCACGTTTTCTGACCTTCAGGAACATTATCAAATGCTTATAAAATAAGAATAGTAACCACATCTGGGATATTTAATGCAAGCAAGTCAGTAGACTACCCTGGGCCCCCTAGATCCCCCTGACCCACCCTATAAATAAAATGTAATGGAACCAAATGGAATGAGATGAAACGCAAAACAAAGAAAAGGGACTTAACTTTGGATTTTCTTTAGGTAAAAGTTGATCTGTACACAAATCACTTATCATTGATCCCTGAAGGAGGGCTCTTACTCCCTTATGGAATCTACCACAGCGCTGTGTATAGGGAATGCTCAATGTCATTGCAGAAAGGAACTGTTTTTCAAAGCAGCAGTGTAATACAGCCACCATAAGCCACATGTGGCTATTTACATTTATGTTAGTTAAAGTAAAATTAGACATCCATTTGATTAGAAGCCCTGTGGCCGCCATACCAGACAGCATGGGTTTAAAACATTTGCATTGTCTCGGGAAGTTCTTTCAGACTGCACTGCAGAGATTTGGAGGGTAGTACAGATAATGGTCTTGTGGGCTTCCTTTGTTCTGTCAAGATTTGGTTATTGCATATTGATTTAAAAAGAATTCTATGAAAACAAATTTTGTAGGGGTCAATGTGATTTTCCTTTCGTTTAATTTTTATGTTAATTTTCTAGAGCCCAAAAGCTTATCTTCAGGGACAACAAGTACACTCTCCCAACCACTCCGAACTACTCCTGGAAACAAACCTAGTGGGTTAACCAGAGATCGGAGTGCAGGGACCCTCAGGAGTTCTGGAGAACCGGCTCAGACAGTGGTCTCTGTGGAAGCCTTCTCGGGCCTGAGACTCAGGTCAGTAACCATAAAGGCCTCTCACTCTGTTCTCATGCCCCCCACCAGATGCCTTGTCCTCTTTCCCGAGGAGTGAGCCTTCTAGAAATAATGTTTGTATAGCAAATCCACTTAACACCAACAGCTCTTGAACTTGACAAAAGTTGGCAGTAAGACTAACCATAACATACAGTAGTTTGCTTGTGAAATGTTTAAAGAAGACTTTCCTGTTTACTTGAGTGAAAGGTAATGTATCTGTAAAAAGTAAATTAGCAAATAAATAACAGTGTATTTAATCAGAAACATGGATGGAGACTATTTTTAAATACATAAAAGTATTCACAGTTTAACCAGAATAGTAGCATCTTGTAATTAATGTTAAGAAAAATACCTGTGTTCGTTTTCTTTCTAATAACTTTTAAAGCAATTTTATGTCCTTTGCTTTGGTTATATGGGGAAATTAAGATTCTGTGTTAAAATAGGAATAAATCCCAGGATCAATTCAGTTCAGAGTCTGGACTTTTAAGTCTGCCATGCTCCATGCCACTCGTCCATTTCATCTCCATGAACACTTCTGTTGAAGCCCAGGGCAGGGCAATAATCCTTACTGCGAGACCAGATGGCTTTTAGTACAGTCCATCTGTGTAGTTAGGTGCCAACCTTCTGGAACACCTAACCCTTGTCAATCTAAACTAAAACTGCTAAGATCTTGACTTGCACATTATTGGGGGTTGGGGGCAGGAACAGGTAGGTGCCACCACACAGTAGAAGTATATTTAAAGACTCCACACTCTTCCAAAATCAGAAGAAAGTACTCAGTGTCTTAATGATATCTGGGAAAGTCTATGGTATGGAATACAGCAAAAGCTGTGGTTCTCAGTGAGGGTGTTGGCAAGGTTTTTTCCAAGGTAAATGTTCCCCTCCAAAGATGATCCTGTCTGCTGCAACAAGTTCTCAGTTGAAATCACCCACAGATAAAGATGTTGCGAATATGAGTCCACTGCACTGGTCAATTGAAGGGGGTAGACAAAGTGAGAACTACTCAGCTAGAGCTGAGTGGCCTACAGATTTAAGGGATCACACAGTTGTTTGCGTCTCTTTGTAATTGTAATACCAGGATCTCAGGCCCTAAAAGCACTCCAAAGGGCAGTGACATGATAGTAACCTGTTAACTCACAGAAATCAGGCACGGAAAGGGTTTATCCACCTACATTGTTTTTCTCTGATTGCTTCAGAGTTAGCTCTACAACTTTCCATGCGTAAAGTCTTTTGAAATAGTCAAAAGGCATGTTTTTTCTGTTTTCTCTTGTCCTTGAATATATAATATGACCAAGTAGGGGATAGATATTAATATTCTAATATTCTACACATTAATATTCTAAAAAACAACTTTTGCAAGTCCACAAGTGTTTGGCCAGTTATTAGGAATAAGAATATATTCATTGAAGCCTTTATTTATTGTTGTATGGAAGTGTTAGGTTAAAAAAGTCCAGTTAGAGGGGTGCCTGGGTGGCTTAGTCGGTTAAGGGTCCAACTTTCGCTTGGGTCATGATCTCGCGGTTCGTGGGTTCGAGCCCCACGTTGGGCTCTGTGCTGACTGCCGGCTTGGAGCCTGGAGCCTGTTTCAGAGTCTGTGTCTCCCTCTCTGACCCTCCCCTGCTCACGCTGTCTCTCTCTCCCTCTCTCTCCTAGAAATAAATAAAAATGTTAAAAAAAAAAAAGTCCAGTTAGAAATTGTAGACCCTATGAAATTCTTGCAGAATTGATGAAATTTAAATATCTTATTTTGTAGTATCAATTTATGATTTTGTATTAAAGTCAAAGAGGTCACTTTTAAAAGAGTATCATAACATAATTTATAAGAAAAAGAGTGTATGATATAAGCCCCACTTCTCTGTCAAAGGAAGCACAAACCCAGCTTTAAGAATTATCTTATTTATCGGCCATAAAAATCTTTGCCTTAGGGGCGCCTGGCTGGCTCAATTGGAAGAGCATGCAACTCTTGATCTTGGGGTCATGAGTTAGAGCCCCATGTCAGACATGGAGCCTACTTAAAAAAAATCTTTGCCTTGTCCGTACTACATAACTAAGCCTCCCTGAGAACAGGGACTTCAGAGAAAATTTCTGCCCGTAACATCTCTTCTAACCAAACTGCTACAATGCCAGGCAATCTCTGCTTAGAATAATAATGTAATAATTGCTGGTTTCTTGACCCAGGCGGCCTCGAGTGTCCTCCACAGAGATGAACAAGAAAATGATCGGGCGAAAACTGATCAGGCTTTCTCAGCTCAAGGAAAAGATGGCAAGTGAGAAGCTGGAAGAAATAGACTGGGTGACTTTTGGGGTTATATTGAAGAAAATCACTCCACAGAGTTGTAATAGTGTAAGCATCTTACTGACTTCTTAGCTGCTCAGTCACAAATTGACAGTGAGGACTCATGTTCTTGATTTTTCTAGCCCAAGCCCATTAGTAGTTCATTTTGAAATAGCTGCTCCTAAGTTCCCAGGTTGCCTCACCTTGGTTGGATTGCTGTCTGAGAGGGATGTATGGAAAGAGTGCCCTACTTACAGAAGATAATTGTACAGGGTCCTTGGGCTTTTCCCTGTATTGTTTTTGCTGCATTTCACTTGTCATTGTTTTGGTGACACCTGTGGTTGTCCCAGTGACACTGTAATCCCACTTGTGGAGAAGAGGCCAAGTTCACAGACCCTCTGGACAGCCTAATGAAGTAAGAGGGCAACTGCAGAAATTCTGAAATTGCCGACCTTGTGAGCGAGTGGAACAGTTGTAAAAATCGCAGTTGACTGAGGCATAACAAGATTACCTTGTGGCCTGGTGGGTCACAAGATCTGGGTTCTAAGCCTCATTTTCCCTTTAACTATGTGGATTTAGGGTGACCTTTAATCTTTAAGGACTTCTGTTTCCTTATTTAAAATAAGAGCAAGGAACTGGCTTTTGATTCTATCAGAATTCTCTCCCACCTCTGAAAATACTCAGGTCACGATCTCATGGTTCAGGGGTTCGAGCCCCATGTTGGGCTTTGTGCTGACAGCTCAGATTCTGGAGCCTGCTTCAGATTCTGTGTCTTTCTCTGTTCCTCCCCCGCTTGTGCGCGCACGTGTGCGCTCTCTCTCTCTCTCTCTCTCTCTCTCTCAAAAATAAACATTTTTTAAAAATGAGAAAGGTAATAAATACTAAAGCCTAGAGGGAGGATTAATTTATAATTAACAGACATTCTCAAGACTATATATTCAGGGTGGATTATATTTATATATTTTTCCACAATAGAGTACTTGAACCATATATAGAGACACTATAGCCCATTGTGCAAAATTTAGTAAAAATAAGGGTTTTTTAAGTAAAAATAAGATTGTCTCCCTCTCTCTGCCCCTCCCCCACTCATTCTCTCTCACTCTCTCTCTCTATACATACACACACATATATACACACACACATATACATATATGTGTGTGTGTATATATATAACATTAAAATTTTTTAAAAAATATTTTTAGTAAAAATAAGAATAAATTTTTGTTCCAGGGGAAAACATTTAGTATCTGGCGACTGAATGATCTCTGTGACCTGACGCGGTATGTGTCGTTGTTCTTGTTTGGAGAGGTTCACAAACAGCTCTGGAAGACTGAACAGGGTGCTGTCATAGGGTTGCTCAACGCTAACCCCATGAAGCCCAGGGATGGTTCCGAGGAGGTAAAAATCTTTCCATGGTTTTCTTTCTTTGCTTTGTTGTTTTGTTTTTGCTTTTTGTTCTTTGCAGCTTAGCCAAGTTTTATGAAAAACATTTTGTACTGGTCCACCCCTGCATCCTGAGTCATACTTTTATGTTCCAGTCATTTGGTTTTTTTTTGTTTGTTTGTTCTTTACCCACCAATATTCTGAGTTTCCACCTACTCTTAAGTGTTTTCTCACTTTACTTTTATCGTTCCAAATTAGTTCCAAGATTCCTGGAGTGTTTTGAATTATTATATTCAGATTTCCTTAGATCTTTTCCATAGATTTCCGTGGCTGCACTAAGAAGGTAAGATTTTATAGGTGAGGGGCCTTGGCTCTATTTGTTAGTACAGCTGTAGCTGCAGCTCAGAATCAGAATAAAGTCCTCTTCTCAAGCAGCAGTAGAGCAAACCGAGGTCTCCTGTGAATAGCAGCAGACCTTCCCTCCACCTGACCCACAAGAAGCATCATTTTGTTGTTACTACATATTATCATTAATATAAGACCAGAGAGTGAGAGACAAAGTTACTTCTTCCCTTTCACCGGAGAATGGCAACAAATCTTCATCTGTTGGTTCAGAAGTGTTTGCAAGTAACAAAAACTTCCCTACTGTTTCTTTTAAGGGTAAATAGTGGGGTTGGTTTTTCTCACATAATAAATAAGCCCGATATAGGTAATATAGTGATGTCATGGTCAATGTCTGTGAGCCTCTCAGCCACCTCCTCTTGGCCACTGGATGGCTTTGAAGCTCTCGCCGTCACATCGCCTTTGAATGCAGGAAGTGAACCAGTCCCACTCTGTCTGCTTTTTTGAGGAACTTCTGCCTCAGTCTCTTGGCCAGAACGCAGTCACATGACCATCCCTAGCTGCAAGGGATGCTGGGAAAACAAAGCAGGATCCTTCACCTGAGGCTGAGCATTGGCCAGCCCACAGGAAATGTGGATTCTACAGCAGAGATGCAGGAGAGAATGGATATTGTGTAGAGCACTGACCGTGTCTTTTCTCTACCTCCCATTCCTAAAGTTATTTTTTAGGGTCCTGGCTTCCAATTCCTGTAGACTCCTAACGCCTTGCTAACGCCCACCAACCAGCCTCTTACTCATTCTTGCTGAGGAAAGACCTTACCTTTGTCTGCTTTTAAGTCCCGCCCCCGTGTCTTCTCTGCAGGTGTGTTTGTCGATTGATCATCCTCAGAAGATCTTGGTCATGGGTGAAGCTCTTGACCTGGGAACCTGTAAAGCAAAGAAGAAGAATGGACAGCCATGTACACAGACTGTTAATTTGGTTGGTTTCTATTCTGTTGGGATGGTTTCTGCTAACTAAAGACAGGGCTAATATGAATAGATTGTAGATAGCCTAGCTTAGAACTGAAAGGAAGCACCAAAGTAAGAAAATCCAGTGTGTGGTTAATGCCAGTTTAAATAACTAAGGATGAGGGAAGGATTTAACCTTGTAGGAAAGTGTTCTTTTGTTGCCAGCTCACTAAAAGGTATGAGGAAGATGGGATTTTAGTTTGCCCTCAATTCTGAGTAGTGACAGAGATCAAACACTGTGATGAAATACACTGAAAACCTTATTTTAGTCTCTTAACTTCAACATGTATTTTCTTAGGACATTTTTTTTCCAATGCTTGTTTATTTATTTTAATGTTTATTTTTGAGAGAGAGGGAGACACCGTATTCAAAGCAGGCTGCACGCTGAGTTGTCAGCACAGAGCCCAACGCAGGGCTGGAACCCATGAACCATGAGATCATGACCTCAACCGAAGTTGGATGCTTGACTGACTGAGCCACCCAGATGCCCCTATATTTATTTATTTTGAGATAGAGAGTGTGCGTGCAAACAGATGAGAGGGGCGAGAGAGAGAGTCCCAGGCAGGCTCCACGCTCAGCACAGAGCCCAACATGGGGCTCTGTGTCATCACTGAGATGACCTGAGCTGAAATCAAAAGTTGGATGCTAACCAACTGAGCCAGAGCTGCTTAAGAAATAGTAATTATGATAATTTGAGATATAATTCACAAACCATAAAACTCACCCTTTTAAAGTGGACAATTCAATAGTTTTAATACTGAGTTGCAACCATTAGCACTATATAATTTCAGAGCATTT
This sequence comes from Hyaena hyaena, assembly GCF_003009895.1. Taxonomy (NCBI): domain Eukaryota; kingdom Metazoa; phylum Chordata; class Mammalia; order Carnivora; family Hyaenidae; genus Hyaena; species Hyaena hyaena. The sequence goes on from NW_024080797.1 coordinate 174,959, forward strand.
TCAGTACTGCACCCCCTCACCCCCCCAGCAAAAAACCCAAACCCATACTCATTAGCATTAGCAGTCACTCCCTATTACCCTCTTCCCTCAGCCCCTAGTAAGCACTGTACTTCCTCTCTCTCTGAATTTGCCTCTTCTGGACATGTCACGTAATGGGATTATACAATATGTGGCCTCTTGTGTCTGGCTTCTTTCACTTAGCATCATGTCTTCAGGATTCATTCGTGTTACAGCATGTGTCGGTACTCATTCTCGTTTTGTGGTTGGATAATATTGCATTGTGTGGATATCTCAGTTTTGTTCATTCATTAGTTCGTTGCCTGCTAGAGGCATTCATGTAGCAGTTACTGTGTGGATGTTACGTTTTCAGTTTCCCTGGGTATATAATTTCTGCATTGCATGGTAACCCCGTGTTTTGGCTTTTGAGGAACCACCAGACTGGTTTCCAAAGTGGCTTTTGCATTCTCCCCAGCGGAGAGAGGCGCTCCATATTCTCCACATCCCCGTCAGCACCTGTTTCCGTCCATCTCTGATGACAGCCATCCTAGTGGGGGTGACGTGGGGCTACTTCGAGCTCTCTGAAAGAATTAAATGGCAAGTTTCATCTCCATTTAGTTCCCTCATTCCTGCCTAACAGATAAACTGCTGAGCAGGAAATAGCAAGAGGTGGGGAGTTGGAAAAAGAGCCTTACAGATCTCCATACAGGAACACAATCATTAAAACCCCATTGTCCCCGCAAATAGGGCTCACCCAGTAGAACATGAGCATGTTGTTTTCCTTTTTTTTCTTCACTTAAGAAGTGGCATTTCTCTAAGGGGCAACCAGAGAAATAGAAAAGTTTCACTGACACTGATGTTGGTATATTTGTATATCAGTGCATACTGAGGTAAAATTCACATAACCTACAGTAAAGCATTTTAAAATGTACCCTTCAGTGACACTCCTCATGTTTACTCTTATGGAACCACCCGCTGTCTAGTTTCAGAACCTTTTCAGTCCCCACAAAAACACCCATACCCATTAAGGCACCTCTCCCTGTCCCCCGCACCTCCATCCTCTGGTGATGTGGCCTTTTGTGTCTGACTTCTTCAACTTAGCATGTTTTCGAGGTTCATTCTAGAAGCTGATGTTCTTTCTGTTGTAGAAAGAGGTCATATGGGGTGAACAGTATCACTTTTTCATCGAACTAGAGCTTTTAAGGTCTAATTTCGGTAAGCCTCTGCATACCTGCCCTTTAGGAATGGCCTTGGAGGTCTCTAGGGGGCTCTGCACTTAGAATAGTGCCCCATAAGGGCACCTGCAGGGGGCTCAGTCGGTTAAGCATCCAGCTCTTGGTTTCGGCTCAGGTCATGATTTCCCGGTTTCATGAGTTCAAGCCCCACATTTGCCTCTGCACTGGCAGCACACAGAGCCTATTTGGGGTTCTCTGTCCTCCCTCCCCCACTCGTGCTTTTTCTCTCAAAATAAATAAACTTAAAAAAAAAAAAGAATAGCGCACCCCAAAACTGGGCAAAAGGACCAGTGTTTATTGACGCTGTCCTCCCTTGTGTGTCCCTAATCCTGTTGCCACTTCCCTCCCTTTCGCAGAATGACTGTGAGTACTGCCAGTACCACATCCAGACCCAGTACAAGAAGCTGAGCGCCCGGCGAGCCGACCTGCAGTCAACCTTCTCCGGGGGACGAATTCCGAAGAAGTTTGCCCGCAAAGGCACTGGCCTCAGAGAACGGCTGTGTCAGGATGGCTTTTACTACGGAGGGGTTTCTTCTGCATCGTATGCAGCCTCCATGTAAGACATTCTCTGGGGCGCCTTTTGGGACAGGGATCTTGCTTGGCTCCTTATAAGAAGAAACCCAGGGGTTGTACTCTTCTGTGATGGTCCTGGGAGACTTGTACAGGTGTTATCTTTCATAACTCACTGCCCGGAACAAGGTAGACCAGGACCTCCTCTATTCCCAGGTAGAGAGGAGAACCCAGGGGGAGAAATTAGGTAAGTCGTGTCATGATGGTCTTTACCTTGGACCCCACACTTCTTTGGCTTCTAATGTACGTAGTGCAACTTTGTCAGGACTGGCTGTCTGGCTGTTAAAAAGTATGTTAATCATAGTGTTGGCCTCCTTGAAGTCATTTACTTCACAAGTGAGCTGTTAAACCTCTTGGAACCCACATTTAACTCCATGAATCGATAGCAACAAAGCCTTAGGCGTGGAGTGCTGCCGAGGCAGACATCCATGGCCTCTCTTCTGGGGAGCTCAGGCCCTGCATAGAGTCCCTAAACTAGGTGATCAGTGGCAGTGTCACTGTATTGTAGGCACATCTGAGGACAGGCGGGGACCTGGCACAAGTGAGCTACCATTGGTCCAAGAACAACAGATTTTGTTCCCAGTCTAATGGAAATTGGACAAGAAGACTCTCATGTCCTACCTATCTTGTCAAATCAAGCACATTTTTAAGATTTAAAATAATTTCTGTAGTTTTCCGAACTGCAAAAAGCAATACCTCTTTCTTATAAAATATATATATATATATATATATATATATATAGTTCAGCCAAAAAGAGACAATAAAAACCATGTATAATCCCACTACCTGGATAATCATTAGTTCTTTGCTGTATGTGAATACACACACACACACAACACACACACACACAACACACAAACGTACACAAAGCTGAATAGGCTTCTAGATGTTTTTTCCCCATGTATATCAATTCCTAGTAATATAAAATAAGATCATAATGGACCTATACTTAGTAACTTCTTTTCCCCACATAAAATAATTAACACTTTCCTTATCGAATGTACACACACAGCATTATTTTTAGTGTCTATGTGGTATGTTTTTAGGTGAGTCAGTGATAAAACAATTCCCTGTGGGTAAACATTAATGGTGTTTCCAACTTTTAACATTACAAACAATATTTTATCCCATTAAGAACCTGAGTTTTTGGGGGTGCCTGGGTGGCTCAGTCGGTTGAGCATCCGACTTTGGCTCGGGTCATGATCTCAAGGTTTGTGGGTTCGAGCCCTGCATCGGGCTCTGTGCTGACAGCTCAGAGCCTGGAGCCTGCTTCAGATTCTGTGTCTCCCTCACTCTCTGACCCTCAACTGCATGTTCTCTCTCTCTCTCTCACGCTCTCTCTCTCTCTCTCTCTCTCTCTCTCAGAAATTTAAAAAATTAATTTTTTAAAAAACCTGAGTTTTTGCATAGTCTTTATTTATTTTAAGATTAATTCCTAGACTGCTTGATTAAAGTATTGGCATATTTTTTATTTCTTTTGCCATATTGCTTGTCCAGAGTGACCTCACCCAGAGTTGCAGGTTGCCTGATGTCATGTATTCACCAGCTGCGCTGTAAGACTGTGATATTAAGGAAGTTTCCTTAGAGAGTTCTGTGAGAAACTTCTGACAGTTTGTAGTAAATGAAGATGTCTGTGCCTTTACCTCATCTAAACACTGAAGTGTCTTGACTTTCCTTTTGGTGTGACTCTTGTCATTTCAGTGCAGCTGCTGTTGCTCCTAAAAAGAAAATACAAAGCACTCTGACTAATATGGTCGTCAAGGGGACAGACTTGATCATTCAGGAAACCCAACAAAAACTTGGTAACTGTTTCTCGATGCTGTATTTCTTTCTGCAGCCTAATTATCTAGTCTTTAGGATTGAAAGTGGTCTCGGTTCATACACTAAGTTATAAATACTCCCTCATCACTATACTAAGTGAGTGATGTGGCCTAAACTGAAGGGATAGCTTGGCTGGTAGCATCTTAAGAAAAAAATCAACATATTATCATGACTGAGTCTTTGCCTGGTATGCTTCATAAATTTTCTTGTTGTGTCTCATTTTAACTCCTAATGTCCAGCGTTAGAATCTGTGGTATCCAGTTCCTGGTCAAACTCATCAGTTACCTTTTCATGAAAACAAGTCTAAATCAAAGAATGGCACCTCTGGCCTTTTCACTTGGGGCTTTGTTCCTAACAGTGGTGAGGGCCCAGCACAGACCCTACCCATAGTGCGCAATCCAGACATTGTTTATGAAATGAGCACACAACACCAGTGGTAATCGTCACTAGAAGTAAGATCTATTTGTCCTGACATCAGAAGTCCTACTAGTCTGCTGTTAGAGACTAAGGATTCATTTTTCTTTTGGCATTCCATCTACTTCATTTTCAACTGACTTAGTTGTGAATCCAGAGTTTAAAAAGTGACAAGTCACAAGGGGTGCCCAGCTGGCTCGGTAAGTAGAGCATACCACTCTTGACCTCAGGGTTGTGAGTTCAAGTCTCACGTTGGGCGTGACCTCAAACTGTCTGAACTAAAGTCCTCTAAAGCTGATGCTTGTATATTCCAGGAATACCCCAGAAGAGCTTGTCTTGCTCTGAGGAATTCAAGGAACTGATGGACTTGCCTACATTTGGAGCCAGAAACTTGAAACAACATTTAGCCAAAGCCAGGTCATCATCAGGTAGAGTCAGCCTTCCCCTGCTCTGGTGCCCACACCCGTATCCCCGCGTCCCTGGGAGCGCCTCAGCCTGTGGCTTGTGTTTTTAGGGCTGACAGGGAGCCTGAAACCCGCTTTCCAGTCCGTCTCAGCATCAGCCCTCTTGAAGCAGCAGAAACAGCACATGCTGGAGATGAGGAAAAAGAGATCAGAAGAAATACAGAAACGGTAAGAATAGGTTTGATATTCCATTTAGATAACCCCTCTCAGGGATCCTCAGAGCGTCTTAACAGATTTCCAACATGTAGCTTCAGAGTTTGGATGGTTGGCTACCTTTTTAATTTTAACCTAACCTAAGAAGAAAGAATTTTAGGTTCTAGATTTCTGACTCAGGCAAGTGAATCTGAGACCAGCTGGTACAGGTTATAGTAACTGTCACCCGGGAAGAAGAGAAAGAAATGCTTAAAGAGGGTTTTGTGCAAGGGCACCTGTTTCCTCTCATTTCTTAGTTCTGCCACAATTAGTGTTGTAAGTACAGGCAAAGCCAGTGAGCAGATTTTGCAGTTGTTCAGGTAAATGATAAAAATGAGGCCAGGAGAGTGGAATCATTCTAGAGGCAAAAACAAGTGGAAATGGGTGCAGAAGGTGAACACATCAAAGAATCTTGAACTCAAGTTCTCAGAATAGTGAAAGAGTGGGGTTCACAGATGCCCATTGGGTATAGAGCGCCATGCTGTGTCCTGCGTTACTGTGTCTCACTCGTCCCTTACATTGACCGGTGAGGTGCTCTTTTCATAGGCTTTGGGGTTTTTTTTTTAATGTTTATTTTTGAGAGAGAGAGAGTGAGAGCGAGCGAGCAGGGGAAGGGCAGAGAGAGAGGGAGACACAGAATCCAAAGCAGGCTCTGAGCTGTCAGTACAGAGTATCCTAGTCTTGTGAGTGATAGAACAGAGTGCCAGAGAGCTGGTGGGTGATGGAGCCTGTTTTGGACACATACCTGACCTACTCCAGTTTGAACCAATACACTGTCCCAAATCTGGGCCACTAAAAGATGGTTCAGTGAACAGGAGAGTCAACTTTAAGTCACAAGGAAATTCTTTGCAAAAATCCGAGCATACATTTGGCCTCAGGCAGGTGAGTTTGAGCTACCAATGGAATATCTTTAGAAGTATGCATTATGTGGCTACAGATGAGCTAAATAATTATATGGGAGCCGTGGCCTTGTGTGAAACAGGGGGCACTGTCCTTTTAATGGTATTACTTAGGGCACCTGGTTGACCCACATCTCACCTTTAGGACTGCCTTCTGTAGAGGCACCCGCTAGAAAGCTAGTTGGCAAAAACACTCATCAGTTCTAAGTTGGTGAAACAGTGTATTCAGTGAAAAATTAGTTAAACCAGAGTTATTAAAGCCAGTGTTTTTCTTCCTGTGTGCTAATCTGAATTATTGACCAAGGAGGGGACTATTTTACAAATAACTACTTATCAGCGGGTCACCTGCCAGCAGTCTCCCAGGTCTGCACATTGTGTGACTTCATATTTCTTTAAAGATTTCTCCAAAGCTCGAGTGAGGTTGAGAGCCCGGCTGTGCCACCTTCTTCTCAACGGGCCCCTTCTTGGTCTCCGCAAACGGGGACTGAGTTCTCCAGCCTGAAAGGAACACCAGCCACATCGATGCCCAAGCTTGGGCGAGGCGTCTTGGAAGGAGATGATGTTCTCTTTTTTGATGAGTCACCGCCACCAAGACCAAAACTGAGTGCTTTAGCAGAAGCCAAAAAGGTAAGTGGCATCTTTTCTCAACATTTGAATTTACATTCTGTAGAACATCACTGGAATTGCAAACTTTATATATCTATGACCAGGAAAGACAGACAGTAATAGCTGTTTATTGATCATGATAATTAGCCTCAAAGGAATTGTAAGCAATAATGGTATCAACATAATGCCATTAATTTATCTTTACCCATTCTCAGTGCTGTTCCTTATACAGCTTAAGGAGATTGCTTAAACACTGGCCTGAGAGAGACAAACTCTAGGAATTGTTGAGGCAAAACTGTAAAATGGTGGTTTGAAGAATCCTTCTTTAAAAGAACTCTTACATAGGAACTAAGTTGCTCTGATTGATGTAGGAGTTGAGTGCTCAGAATCTCCCCTCTCCACTTCCTGAGTCACCCTGAGCCCCAACTTGAGCTTGTCTTCTCTTTGTTCTAGTTAGCAGCTACAACCACAGTAAGGGCAAAAGCTAGTCATAAGCCAAAGCTGTACCTGCAATAATAATAATGATAACAGTTGGTTGTGTATCTGTGATCTATGTACATGTGCCATGTCCTATGTATAGGTTCATGCTTTGCATGCATTCTCTCATTCCATGCACACAGGCTAGGTAAATGCTCTCATCTCCCATGTTAAAGATGTAGAAACAGACTGAGAAATTAATTTGTGTTAAGGTTACAAACTAGTAAGTGGCAGAGCTAAAATTCTCTCCTAATTCTGTCTGATTCCTTTTTTGTTGTTGTTGTTATTTATTTATTTATTTTGAGAGAGGAAGAGAGTATGGACAGGGGAGGGGCAGTGAGACAGAGGGAGAGAGAATCCCAAGCAGGCTCCACACTATCAGCACAGAGCCCAACATGGGACTCGGTCCCACAAACCTTTAGATCATGACCTCAACCCTAATCAGGAGTTGGATGCTTAATCGACTGAGCCACGCAGGCACCCCTCATTCTGTTTGATTCTAAAACAAACTTCCAAAATGTTTGTGTGATTCCTCTATGGGTTTTGAAGCCCACAGTGTAGCTGATGTGAAACTATTGATATTAAAGTAAGCTGAAACATTAGTTATTAGTTCATAGACCTGTCTCCATGCTTTAAAATTTTAATAAGTGGGTTAATAATGCTAAGCAAAGAGAAGATCTATTTTGTCAGTTTCTATGTGAGGACAGAATTCACTGACTAATAACTAGAAGAGGGATTTAGAATTATAGATACCAATCCCATCTTTAAGATTATAATCTCTTTTTCCTCCTTTCTTCTAGTTAGCTGCTATAACCAAACTCAGGGCAAAAGGTCAGATTCTTACAAAAACAGACCCAAACAGCATTAAAAAGAAACAGAAGGACCCTCAGGATGTCCTGGAAGTGAAGGAACGTGTAGAAAAAAACAACACGCTTTCTCCTCAAGGTACTGTGGATTTCAGAGTTAGCAGTGGGAATGAAGCCATCTGTAAGGAGATGTTCTAAACCGTAACCACCATCCCTGATATCAAAAGTCATTGTTTCACTTAAATTTACCTCTCTGTACAATACCTAGATAAAATTTCTACAACTGGAATGGATTGTTTTCTATAATCGCATTAAATTGAAATGACATTAGGCACGATCTAAGAGCTTAAACAAAGGCTCCTCATTGGATCTTGGTACAGATATATCAGTATAAAGATTTGCTTTGAAAGGAGTACAATTTCTTAGCAAATTGCCCTGTTTTTATTTTTAAATTTCTGAAGTTGGCAGTGACATTTTAGCATCAGCTTGTAAGAAGTATTTTTGTTGATGTTACCTGTCATTGGAGCTCCTATTTTAGGGAAAGGAGATTCTAATTCAGTGGTCAAATCTGCCATACCTCATATTCTAGGCTCTACTTCTCAGCCCTACTCCTTAAAGTTTTCCTCTGCTGGTACCTGGCGGGGTAAATTATGTTTGAAGGGTCTGGTAGGCAGAGATGGAGAGGATGGGGATAGCTGAGTCCACAAGGCTCACTGGCTTCCTGAAATTCCTCTGTAATCATCATCGTTTTTCCTTGCTGCTCTAGCTGAAGATGAATTGGAGCCTGCCAGGAAAAAAAGAAGAGAACAACTTGCCTACCTGGAAACTGAGGAATTTCAGAAAATCCTAAAAGCAAAATCGAAGCACACAGGGCTTCTAAAAGAGGTGAGAGCCCAAAAGGTCAAAGATGACACAGATATCTTTCAGACTTGAGGCATTTTATTGTGGGACTCACCCAAAACGTAGTTATATGTCTGAGTCAACTTTGAAGAACAGGAATATTTCTGATAGAATTTAGCTTTGCCTTTATCCTTGAATTGAATGTCATGTAACATTATTTTAATGGGCTTCAGTATTATAAAAATGTTGTATTCTAGTTATGGCTTTTAAGTAACATTTAGGTGGTTCACCACTATTATTTTCTGCCTTGCCTTATGGGAAGGGATTTTTTTTCCATTCAAATATTTTTATACTGGCATTTCAAATACTGCAAATCAGTAGTTACCAACCCATTAGGCATAGTTGCTTCCAATGCTTTGTATTTTGGATTGCTCCTTTATTATCCTGAAATAAAATTCTTGGATGATATAAATTACCTAATTAGAAACTTCAAGGATATCAATGTAATCTCCTACCTGTAATATAAAAAAAAAGTGGGAGGTGTTTATATTAACAATGTATGTTTTGTTATGTTAATGTGTAGGCACAACTATCCCAGAAGAAATAATGAAGTAGAGAGGTGGATGATAAATATAAGTGAGACATAGAAATGAGGACTTTCGGTGTGGTTTTTTCGTAACTTAAATACCATGAGTCTGTTTCTTTGTGTGTGTGTGTGTGTGTTTAAACCGTGAATAGCCCAGGAAACCTTTAGAAGATAACAAACTATAATTGTTCCTCTATATACACAGGAGTTGTCTAGTTGCATTTTTGGAATATTTAATGTGTACTTAAGCCGTGCACAAATACTATAGAGTTCTTTAAAATTTAAAAAAAATTTTTTTTTAATGTTTATTTTTGAGAGAGAGAGAGCATAAGTGGAGGAGGGGCAGAGAGAGCTGGAGACACAATCTGAAGCAGGTTCCAGGCTCTGAGCTGTCAGCACAGAGCCCAATGCGAGGCTTGAACTCATGAACCATGAGATCATGACCTGAGCTGGAGTCGGACATTTAATCGACTGAGCCACCCAGCACCCCTGTTGTAGAGTTGTTTATAAAGCAGTTAGGTCTGAGAGCTATAACTGGATTTTTCATCCACATGGGTGCCTTCCAGAATAATCAGAAGAATTGCTAGATGTGGAGGGGATGTTGTGCACCACAGGTATAACATCCCTGATCCCTGCGAGTAGCAGAGGGACCAATCGTTGGGATAACAAAAAGGAAGTACTCCCACCAGTTTTCACAGTGTCCCCATTTAGTGTTAGTACTCTGAATGCCCTGCTCTTTTGGTACACTGCTGACTGATGAGACAGTCACGTGTCCCACCATTCTACCAGACCTGAAACTTGGTCCGGATTGATGCTCGAGCCAGCCCAGGAAGGCTGTAGAGTTGAGCTCCTTGCTTCTGTGGCCACCAAGGCCTTGGGCCCTATGCTACTGCGCTAGCTGCAGAGCTGTGACCACGTTCTGCTGTAAATTTCTCTCTGCCCTCCTGCCTCCTCCCTGTCAGTCCAGACAATCCGGGATTACTCCGGCCAGGTGCTTGGTCAATAGCCTGGGCTGTCCTAAGTGGGGAGGCACTGAATACCTTCCATAGTCTGTATTGTGTCTGTATTGGAGCAGTAGAAATTATTCTGGTGCACATTTCAATGTTCTGTTTCTTAGTTATGGTTGCTTTCCCACTGTTTTCTGGAAAATTAATTGCTTGTGTCTACTTAGGATCATCTTTTAGTTTGCAGTTCATTGAGTTCATCTTATCAGATGTCCTCATAACGGTTAGCTTGGCTCTTCAGTTTTTATTATTACTGAACTGGTGCCTTGAGTACGTGGTGGATTTGGTACAAGGTCTTCTGTGTCCCTTGTCATTCCAGGCAGAGGCTGAGCTGCAGGAACGCTATTTTGAGCCACTGGTGAAAAAAGAGCAAATGGAAGAAAAGATGAGAAGCATCAGAGAAGTGAAATGTCGAGTAGTAACATGCAAGACGGTGAGTGGAGGAGATGCTTCTAACCTTGGGCCCTGTTTTGAGCTGCTGTGACTCAACAGAACATAGAACATGGGCTATGGGGCCATGTCTTGTGACCAGAGTCCTGCATGGGTCATTTCATTAGATTGGAAACCAAACTGCTCACAACAGCCAAGGGCCTGGCTGCCTGCCAACTTGGCTTCCGGGCTTTATTGGCAGAGCGTTGGTGGTGAGTCTTCTTTCATATGACCTCAGCTCCTGGCTCTACAGACGAGTCACTAACTTCTCTTCCCCTTGGTCCTTTGGATTACGGTGAACTCTTCTGTGTCTTTCTCAAGTTTCTAGCACACCCTCAGTCCCCGGTTCAGGTCTCAGGACCTTGCCTGAACTATTTCCTTTGACATCACATGTTATGACCAATTATTATTGGCCCTTTCTACTGACGGCTTAACCTACTACATTGGATCTCAAGGAGAAGTGTAAATTGCATTACATTCTTTGTTTCCAGGATTTTTACCCTTAGTCTCTTAGAAAATGATAAATCCCCTGTCCTTCAACATTAATAAAACAGGACTAACAAAAGTTCTTGCAGAACAGTATCCTGCCATCAGCACTCATTTTATCCCATCAGACTAATCTCCCTCAGAAGCGCTTGTAAGAGGAGGAAGAGCCTGAGCTCACCCAGTACCATTTTCTCTGTGTTTATCCCTTTTCAGACCGTAGACTCTGTTTACATTTAGGGGACAGCCCTGAACCAGCTGTCACCAAAAAGCAGGGGTTCCTTGAGAAAGTTCAGAATCGGTGAAGGTTTTACTTCAGGTAACAGCTTTTATATACTCCACCAAAACAGCAAACCTAAGGACGTAGCTGGTGTGTTAGTTTTCTCTTGCTGTCCTTACAAATAACTACTAACTTGGTAGTTTAAGCAACACAGCTTTATTATCTCGCATGTCTGTCAGCCAGAAGTCTCTGTGGGTCTCACGAAGCTAAAACCCGGTGTGGCAGGACTGCATTTCTTCTGGAGGCTCTAGGGGAGAATCCATTTCTTGCTCTTTGCCATCTTCGAGATTCCACCTGAGTTCTTTGGCTTGCAATCCCTTCTTCCATCTTCAGAGCCCCCAGTCACATCCTGTGGCCCCTTCCCTGTGGCTTCCTACCTCTGCTTTTATTTTATTTTATTTTATTTTATTTTATTTTATTTTATTTTATTATTTTTAATGTTTATTTTTGAGAGAGAGAGAGAGACAGAGCATGAGCATGAGCATGAGCAAGAGACAGGCAGAGAGAGAGGGAGACACAGAATCCAAAGCAGGCTCCAGGCTCTGAACTGTCAGCACAGAGCCTGATGCGGGGCTTGAACTCAGAAACTGTGAGATCATGACCTGAGCCAAATTCGGATGCTTAACTGACTGAGTCACCCAGGCGTCTGTTCCCCACCCCCCCCCCGTACTTTTAAAAGCCCTGTGATTCCATTGGGCTCACCCTGAAAATTCAGGATCGTTTCCCAATTTTATGGTCAACTAATGACTCTGATCCACCTTTGTCGTGTAACCTGACATGCAACCCGAGTTTTACAGGTCCCCTGGGGGTAAGGGGTGTATGTATCGAGGGAGGTGGTATTCTGTATACCTCTCTGCTTTCTGCTTTCTGAGGCTTGGAACCAAAAGTCACTTATCTCGACTCTGATTACCAGAAATCACATTGCTCTGTCCCAGCACCTGTTTTGACATTCGCCCACCGTTTCCTTCTTTCTTTTTTTTCTTTGATGTATCATACAATTCCATTTATACAAAGTACGAAACCAGGCAGGCTAATTCTGCTGTTTGAAAGCAAGGTAGTGAAATCCCTGGGGTGTGAATGGAGCAGTGCCTGGACCGGGGACACAGGGAGGGCTTCCCACATGCTGGGGATGTTCTATCCCTTAGTCTTTTTTTTCCTTTTTTTTTCCTAAATTTTTATAGTTTATTTATTTATTTAATTATTGGACTTTATTATTGCTCTTACTGTCGTTCTTTCCCCCTTTAAAATGATGTATATAATCCTTCTCAAATAATTATATTGCATTTGTAATTTGCAAAGAGTTATATTGTATTAGAGCTACATTGGGAAGATTAAAACTTTAGAATCTAGGTATCAAAGTTTCAAAAGCTTGCTATTATTCATAATCATTTGTATTTACTTTTATTTTGAATCTTTTTTTTTTTTTTTTTTTTTTTTTACAAATAGTTTATTGTAAAGTAGGTTTCCATATAACACCCAGTGCTCATCCCCACAAGTGCCCTCCTCCATGCCCATCCCCCCCTTTCCCCTCTCCCCACCCCCATCAGCCCTCAGTTTGTTCTCAGCATTCAAGAGTCTCTCGCGGTTTGCCTCTTTCCCTCTCCCCCACTGTTTTCCCCCTTCTTCTCCTCTGAGGTCCTCCGTTAAGTTCCTCCTGATTGTCCTGTACGTGCAAACATATGGTATTTGTTCTTCTGTGCTTGACTTATTTCGCTCAGCATAACACCCTCAGGGTCCATCCATGTTGCAAAAATACGGAACGCTTCCCAAATTTGTGTGTCATCCTTGCACAGAGGCCATGCTAATCTTCTCTGTATCGTTCCAGCTTTAGTATATGTGCTGCCAAAGCAAGCACAGTTTATTTATTTTTGAGACAGAGAAAGAGCACGAGTAGGGTAAGGGTAGAGAGAGAGAGGGAGACACAGAATCCAAAACAGGCTCCAGGCTCTGAGCTGTCAGTCAGCACAGAGCTGGACACGGGGCTTGAACCCACAAACCGTGAGATTATGACCTGAACTGAAGCCAGAAGCTTAACCAACTGAGCCACCCAGGCGCCCGTCTGTTCCTTATTCTTTCAGCCCTTTTGAGGATCAAAATTACAAGTGAATGACTTCTTATCTCTGTCTTGGTTTTGCTGCTTATGAAAGACAAGTAGTAAGAAGCTTACATCCTTCCTTGAGGTCTTTTAAGAAGAAACAAAAGGGCTACTGAACAGGCCCCAGTGTTGTCCTATAACCTGCAGCGAAGTTAGACTTTAGGACAACCATGGCGAAGCTATTGAGAGGTTTCTACCGCTTTTGTTCTTCCCTTACTATTGTCTCAATGTTCCAGAAAGTCATTAAGCACTTCATGGCAGACCACAGCTTGTGGCCAGCAGGAGGGGAAGTGGCATCGTTACTCGGGACTCCAGAAACCACAGCGGTCCCCACAGCTAGTAGTTAAGGTAGTTAACTCTGCTCCCAGCTATCTGGCTGGCGGCGAGAAAAGGGAAGTCCTCGTGGAACAAATTGGCCTCCTAGCAGCTAGCTGGCTTCTCCTTCCGAGCCCCTGACCAGACGTGTGCCCTCCTTTTGGTTCCTTGCAGTGTGCCTACACCCACTTTAAGCCTTTGGAGACCTGCGTCAGCGAGCAGCACGACTACCACTGGCATGACGGCATTAAGAGGTTTTTCAAGTGTCCTTGTGGAAACAGAAGCATCTCCCTTGACCGGCTCCCCAAAAAGCACTGCAGGTAGGAGAATTGGTTCTTGAATCCTTTCTCTCATTCCTGTGTGATGCCCTTCTCCTGGAACATTGAACCATCCTTTTTTGAGGTTCAGGCCTTATTTCTGTGCCTCGTAGAGCTCCTGGCTATCCCTAAAATCTCCTGTAGGGAAGGGACCCCACCATCTTTACTGCTTTATCCCCACTGTTTAGTACAACGCCCAGCTCACAGTGGGTCCTCACAAATGTTTGTTCAGTGAAAGATAGTCATTTCTCTGAAAGAACTAAAGTTCCTGGGACAAGAACGAGGGAACCAGAACTGGGGTAGAGCCTTAGAGTGATGAGCTAACTCCTGTGGCCATGTTTGCCTTGGGAGCATTGGTGGACTGGACCTAGGTGGGTGGATGGGGGGAGCTGAGGGTCTGGGTCTTACCCTGGTGGGGGACCACCAGCAGAACTGCTGAGGGAGACTGGGGCTCCCCAACAGTGGTTGGTGTCTGTGTTAGGATATCTGTGTTTCGTTCACTTTTTCCAGCTGTTCTCAGGGCACTGGTCTAAGGATCATCCCACTCAGAAGTAGAATCCCTGAGTAGGATCACATTAAAGAAGTCAAATAATTTTGTGGGGACTAATTTCTCTTATGTATGAAATCGCCCATTTTTTAAGATCATGGAGTATCTTTCCATTTATTCATCACATCCTCTGTGGCTATTATTGATTTTAAAATTATCTCCACTGAAAATAAAATAGAAAAATAAAATTATCTCCACTGAGATGTTGAGTATTCTTAATTCTCAGATGTGTTGTGATTTTTGTTGACACTATGAATGGCAACTTATTTTCTAGTATATTTTTTAGTTTTTTGTTGTTGGTGTAAAGAAATGTTACTACTTTTTTAAAAGTTGATCTTGCCTCTGGCAAGCTTATTGAACTCTTATTCCAGTAATTTGTTGATTTCTTTACATAGTTGATAATCCACAAATAAAAATAATTTTACCTGTTTTGTTCCCACCCTTACACCCTCTAGTTCTTTGTCTTTCCTCATAGAGTTGGCCAGACTTCTAAAACTGTGTTAAATAGTAGTGATGATAATAGCGGGCTTCCATTTCTTTATCTTAAAGTGAACGTATCCTTCATAAATTTCTCTTCCAAGTATAACCCTTATCAACATAAGGAAGGTTCTTTTATTGCCAGTTTCTTATGATTATTAGTAGATATCTTTTTTCATTGTATGATCTTATTCTTTACCTTACTGATGTGTTGTTATTAACTTGACTGACTTTATATATTGTGGATATTAACCTTTTATCTTTTACATGGCTTGTAAACATTCTCTCCGGTTCTATAGTTTGTCTTTTCATTTCATTACTTGTTAATTTCGCTGTGCAGAGCTTTCAAGTTTGATGTGGTCCCATTTATTGATTTTTACTTTTTTTGCTTGAGCTCTTAGCATCAATGTTCAAAAATTCATTGCCAAGACCAGTATCGATGAGCTTTTCTTCTGCATTTTCTTCTAAGAGTTTTAGGTCTTACATTTAAGTATTTCATCCATTTCAAGGTAGTTTTTGTGAGGGAGTTGTGATAATGGTCCAATTTTGTTGTTCTGTGTGTGTTTTTCTGGCATTCCCAGCACTGTTAAAGAGACTCTCCTTTCCCTATTGGGTATTCTGGGCTCCCTTGTTGAATATTAGTTGAAACATTAGTTAACTGTACATACTGAGAGTTAAGTCTATGCTTTCTATTCTGTTTTATTGGTCACTGTATCTGTTTTTGTGCCAGCACCATACTGTTTTTATTACTGTGGCTTTCTAGTATAGTTTGAAATCTGTAAGCAGACACCTCAGTCTTTGTTCTTTTTTCTCAATTGCTTTGGCTATTCAGGATCTTCTGGGTCTACACAAATATTAAGGTTATTTCTTCTCCTTTTTTTGAAAAATGCCTTTGATATTTTGGTGGAGATTGCATTAAATCTCTGTAGATGGCTTTGGGTAGTTTGGCCTTTATAACAATATTATTTTTCAGATCCATGAACTTGGGGTATCTCCATTTGTGTCCTCAGCTTCTTTCAGGAAAGTCATAGATTTCCATTTACTTCCTTGGTTATTACTAAGCCTTTAATTTTTTTTTTTATGCTATTGTGAATGAGATAGTTTTGTTTTTTTAATTTCTTTTTCAGGTACTTCATCATGAGTATAAAAGAATGCAATTGGGGGGCGCCTGGGTGGCTTAGTCGGTTAAGCGTCCGACTTTCGCTTAGGTCATGATCTCGCAGTTCGTGGGTTCGAGCCCCGCGTCGGGCTCTGTGCTGACTGCCAGCTCAGAGCCTGGAGCCTATTTCAGAGTCTGTATCTCCCTCTCTCTCTGACCCTCCCCTGCTCACGCTCTCTCTCTCTCTTCTAGGAATAAATAAAAATATTCAAAAAAAAAAATGCAATTGGTTTTTGTTGATTTTGTATCCTGTTGCTGTACTGAAATCATTGATTAACTCCAACAGTTTTTTGATCCTTTGGAATTTTCTGTATATATAAGATGATATTATCAGCAAATAGCAACAATTTTACTTCTTTTCCACTGTGGATGTTTTTTATTTCTTTTTCTTGTCTAATTGCTCTAGCAAGGACTTCCAGTACTCTACTTAATAGGAGTGGGGAGAGTGGACATCCTTGTCCTGTTCCTGATCTTAGAGGAAATGCTTTCATTTTATCGCCTTTCAGTATGTTAGCTGTGAGTTTATCATATGGGACCTTTAATATGTTGAGGTTGTTCCTTCTATACCCAGTCTGTTAAGGGTTTTTACCATGAAAGGGTGTTGTGTTTTGTGAACAAGCTTTCTCTGTATCTATTGAGATAATTAGGTGATTTTTATTTTCATTTCATTGATGTGATATATTACACTTACTGATTTGCATATGTTGAACCATCCTGGCATCCCAGGGATAAATCCCACTTGGTTGTGGTGTATAATCCTTTTAATGTATTCTTGAATATGATTTGCTAATGTTTTGTTGAGAATTTTTGCATCTACATTCGTCAGACATAATGTCTCCCTTTTAATTTTCTTGCGTATCCTTATCTGGTTCTGGCATCAAAGTGATAATAGTTTGGTAGAGTTTGGAACTATTCCCTCCTCCTTAATATTTTGAAAATTTAGGTAGGATTAGTTAATTCTTTAAATATTTGGTAGAATTATCCATTGAAGCCATCTGGTCCTGGAGTTTTATGTGTTGGGAGTTTTTTTTGATTACTGATTCAATGTCTTTATTCATTATTGGTCTGTTCAGATTTTCAGTTTCTTTTTGATTCAACCTTAGGGTTCTAGAAATGTATTTATTTCTTCTAGCATATGTAATTTGTTGGCATATAATCTTTCGTAGTCATGACTCTGTTTATTTCTCTTTTTTTAATGTTTTTATTTTTGACAGAGGGAGAGGAAATGCAAGCAGGGAAGGGGCAGAGACAGAATGGGGGGACACTGAGGATCCAAAGCAGGCTCTGAGCTGACAGCAGCAAGCCTGGTGTGGGACTCAAACTCATGACGCATGAAATCATGATCTGAGCTGAAGTCGGACGCTCAAACCGACTGAGCCACCCAGGCAACCTTAATTCTGTGTATTTCTGTAGCATCAGTTGCAATGTCTTCTCTTTGATTTCTAATTTTGAGTCTTCTCTTTTTTTTCTCCTCAGCCTAGCTAAAGGTTTGCCAATTTTGTTTATCTTTTCAAAGAATCAGCTCTCAGTCTCAATCTTTTCTGTTGTTTTTCTGAACTCTATTTTCTTCTGATCTTTGTTACTTTCTTCTTTCTGCTAACTTTGGGCTTATTTCTTTTTTTCTCTAGCTCCTCAAAGTGTAAAATTAGGTTGTTTGAGGTCTAATTTATTTTTTTTAATGGTTATTTCTTTTGAGAGAGAGAGCGAGAGCGCGCTCGCACATGTGCGCATGAGAAAGGGGAGGGGCAGAGAGCGAGGACAGATAGAATCCCAAGCAGGCTCCATGCTGTCAACACGGAGCTGGATGTGGGCCTTGATCCCATGAACCATGAGATCATGGCTTGAGCTGAAATCAAAAGTCGAGGCTTAACCGACTGAGCCACCCAGGTGCCCCTGAGTATATTATTTCTTTAATGCCTTTGATGACTTCCTGTTTGTCCCAAGGGTTAGTAGTGTTTAATTTTCCAATATATGGGATTGATTTTTAGCCATCTTTTTTTTTATAAATTTCTGACTTTATTGGATTATCATTAAAAGATAGAATTTTTATGATAATGAGTCTTTGGAATTTGAGGCAATTTAAAGATGACCTTCCCAAGAAGGTCTTCCCAAGAATGTCTCACCAGAATATTCTCAACACCTGTTTGCTTGCTTGTTTGTTTTGAGTTTTGTTTAATTCCTGGAACCCATACTTCACGTTTCTCCAGGGCTGGTTGGGGTGGGGGAGGAGACCCGGACCCCATGCTACTTAATTACCTGGTCAGGAGCTGCTTCGTGAAATTGTTATGATCTAGATGATAATTTTTTTAAGTATTTGTGTGTTGATACTTCTGCCAAATATTGTAATAGCAAGAGCTTATGTAAAACATTTCAGTATCAGAAAAGTTCTTTAAGCATTAGGTACAACTCACAAATGGAAGAGCTAGATGCTTTTTACATCCTCTGGCGCCCGGGTAGCTTAGTAGGTTACACATCTGACTCTTGATTTCTGCTCAGGTCATGGTCTTGCGGTTCATGAGTTCAAGCCCTGCATAGTGCTGCACACTGATAGTGCAAAGTCTGCTTGTGATTCTCTCTTTCTCTCTCTCTGCCTTTCCCCAGCTAGGGCACATGCTCGCTTGCTCTCTCTCTCTCTCTCAAAATAAGTAAACTTTTTTTTAAAGATGCTTTTCATCATCCAGGTGGCGCTGTAATTTTTGTAATAACTGCTTTTGTGGATATTTTCTTGTCAATTCTTGATCTAGAGTCGAAGAGGGTAAACTTTTTCTGTCAGAGGCCAGATAGTAGATATGTTACATTTCATGAACCAGATGGTCTGTTTCATAACTCCCCTGCTTTGATGTTACAGCTCAGAAGCAGCCACCCAGGTAATACAGAAACAAAAGGACATGGCTGTGTTCAAATAAAACTTAATTTACAAAAACAGGTGGCAGCCTGGATTTGGCCCATGTTTTGTAATTACCCACCCCTGACTAGAAATTTTTATATATAATTTCGTAGTTGATCTACTAGTAGTCTAGAAAATTTCTCTAAACAGATATTGAGCCAGTGTCGAGACAGGGAAGGTGGTGGAGAGGCTTAGAGCTAAGGCCACTGGTATGCTGACTCTCAGGGCAGGAATAGAGTCTAGATTTTCAGGAGGAAGGATGAGGCAGGAAGGGCAATGGGGCAATCCTTATGCCCCAGAGCATCTCAAATCCAAGGGTACTAGAAGCCGTAGTTTCATGAGTTGATTGTATTTGTTTTGTTTGTTTCAACAGAGTGAACTTTGTGTAAAATTAAGTTTTCTGGGGGTGCTGGGTGGTTCAGTTGGTTAAGGGTCCAACTTTGGCTCGGGTCATGGATGTTCTCACCACTTGTGAGTTTGAGCCCTGTGTCTGGCTCTGGGCTGACAGCTCAGAACTTGGAGCCTGCTTCAGAATCTGTGTCTCTGTGTCTCTTTGCCCCTCCCCCACCTCTCTCTCTTTCTCTCTCTCTCAAAAATAAACATTAAAATCTTTTTTCAAGTTGGGTTTTCTCTGTAGTAGCCTCATCTCTTCTCAGGGTTGGACTCCCTGACCATGTTTAAAAAATGAGAACAAGTGTCTCTACACCCTTTGAACAAGGAAGTAAACGTCTTTAGATTTGGAAAAGGGGGAAAAAATCATTCATACCAGAAGGAAGATTAATCCTTTCTCATCACAAACTTTTAGTTCCAGAAAAGGGGGGAAGGGGAAATCTCTAGACTGCGTGGTGTCCGAGGGCTAGCTTCCTCTTTGGAGTCTCGATGACCGTCAGGAGATACCCAGCTTGTGTTTCACCTGCAGTGTGTACATACTGTTATACTTTGATTTGATGTTCTAGCTTTTTGATTTGAAGGTCTAGCTTTTTACAGATTTGAAGACCGTTTCTCAAATCAGTGGAGTATTTTCAGTACCTTTAGAACACAGCCCATAATTATGAGTGTTACCTTAATCAGCTTCTTTGTGAGTGGTGGATACTTTTCTGAGATGTACAGCAAACCCCGTTGTCTCTGTGTTCACCCATACCTCACCACTGAGTAAATCCCATCTTTTCTTGTTTCAGTAATTGTGGCCTCTTCAAGTGGGAACGAGATGGAATGCTAAAGGTAGGTCATTGACAAAGTGACCAATTTTAGTGACCCATGCAAAAATAATGTTGACTTTTTTTTTTTTTACTAAACTGTTTTCATTTTTCTAGGAAAAAACAGGCCCAAAGATAGGAGGTGAAACCCTGTTACCAAGAGGAGAAGAACATGCCAAATTTCTGAATAGCCTTAAATAGCTCTGACTTCAAACAGGTACCCATGACCTATATTGCTTCTTATGGCTCTAGAGGAGCAAGGGTGTTGGCTCTGTATTGCCCATGATCTGATTGGCACAGCCTAAACACTTGTTAGGCCTACACGTTCTGCCTACCTGTTTTCTGTTGGGTTGTCTTGACACCAAATTTAACACTGACTTTTCAGTAGTAAATCAAAATACCATTGTCTTCCCTGTTCTCACTACTGATGGCTCCATTCATGCAAATTCTTTGATGGAAACTGTATGTCTTGCGTTTTAGAGTGTCCAGTGCTGTTTCTTTACCAGAGTAAGGTTCTAATATTTGTATAGATGCACAGAGCCAAAAGAATTAATTTAGCTTCTGGGCTTTAGTTTCTTATCTGGAAAATGAGGAGGCTTGGAGTCAATGATCTTTGAAGTATATCTTTCAGTACCTGAATTTTATAAATAATTTTTCCTAGAAAAAGATAAGTTATCTTTTCTCATATAATTACAGTCACCACCCTGGACATAGTCTTGATATATTGATATTTAAGCCAGATTCCTTCTTTTATTTCTATTGTTACCTCTCTCTTGGGTTTTTCAAATTGATTAATTCACTGAATCATGTGGCATTTAATTCATACTTAGATGGTTCTCTGTGCTCTTACAGTATAGTAATACTCAAAGCTATGATACTTATAATGGCTCATTTAGAGTAGATTTGTTTGTCCCATAAGTTTGAAAGAGAGCTATGTATTTGAAGAAGGTCACAATGGAGTGGCTGCTGAGGACTTGAACTAAAAAGGCTGCTCCCTAAGCAGTCTCCTTCTTATGAAAGACACACGCTCCTGTTTGAACCAAAGGTGCCATTAGCATTCCCGTTCCCTTGTGTATCATTGTATATTGTATGTAAGTACTATCATGTTCTTGTGCAGGTTGATGGTGAGCTGAATCCAGATGCCTTCCTTTTTTATAATTAGATTTTTAAATAATTTAAAAATATCATTTAAATACTTCTCAGTTAGTCTAGATCTTAGGGGAGCTTTCATTTGAGGTGTTGGTGTGTATGCTTTCTCAGAGTATTCAGGGATAAGAAGGGGTGGGTGGGCCAGAAGGGGGACTTGCTTGCTTGCCCTGAAGATACGATTCATCATTGAGATCAGTCTTTTAATATTATCCTTTTTATCAATGTATTAAATGCTTTTATATAAATCCAAGATAATGTGTTTAGTTTCTCCTTACCCTGCTGTTGGCAGTGTAGGGCTTATTATATAATCATAGGCCATCCAAACAGAGTAAGTACACCGTGATCTAAATTAGCAAACAAAAACTATATGTCTCATGGAGAAATAGTTTATCTGAATGTTCTGATTGTCATAGATTAAGTTTCAACATTTAAAAATTTTTAAATTTTCAACTTTTAAAAACATCACAGGTTGGGAGTGCCTGGGTGTCTCAGTCGGTTAAGCATCCTACTTTTGATTTCGGCTCAGGTCATGATCTCATGGTTCAGGAGTTCAAACTTCACATTGGGCTCTGTGCTGACAGTGCAGAGCCTGCTTGGGATTCTCTCCCTCTGCCTCTCTCTCTCTCTTTCTCAATAAATAAACTTTAAAATATATATAAAAATATCATAAATAGCAAAGTTGGCAGGAAGGGTTTGCATAAATTGGGTTTTTGTGTAAAAGTTGATGGGGACGCCTGGATGACTCAGTTGGTTGGGCATCCGACTTAGACTCAGGTCATGATCTAAGGTTTGTGAGTTCAAGCCCCATGTCAGGCTCTGTGCTGACAGCTCAGAGCCTGGAGCCTGCTTTGGATTTTGTGTCTCCCTCTATGCCCATCCCCCACTTGTGCTCGCTCGCTCGCTCTCTCTCTCAAAAATAAAGTTGATGCTACAAGTGAAGTTTGATGTTTATAGCAGATTAAATGTGTCTGATAACATTGATTTTTAAGTCAGGAGAGGAAAATCTGTTTGCCTAAGTGTGTCACTCAGAACAGCCCATTGGAGCTCTGCTTTACAAGTAAAGTAGACATGTTTGATCCCATGAATAGAGATTTGGAAACAATACAGCTCTCAAGGATGGATGGTTCAAAAACTGAAATGCTGGGGCACCTGGGTGACTCAGTCAGTGGGCGTCCAACTTTGTCTCAAGTCATGATCTCTTGATTTAGTTGGAGCCCCCTGGTGGGCTTTGTGCTGACAGCTCAGAGCCTGGAGACTGCTTCAAATTCTGTGTCTCCCTCTCTATCTGCCCCTTCTCCTCTCACACTCTGTCTCAAAAATAAATAAATGTTAAAAAAAATTTTTTTTAAACTGAAATTCTGTATTTGCCATATAGCCACACTCCCAAACTCTGTAGATCAAAATGAGAAAGAGCCTTACTGTGCCCTGCACAGGTGAGACCATCAGTTCTAAACTGACATTTGGGAGAAAAGCCAATGATGATAATCAAGGTGGTAAAAACTCAAAGCCATTTCATCCAAAAAAGGGCAAAAAGAGCTTATGATATATGTAGTTTATTTTTGTTATTCATGGTAATAATTATGTTTTCTGAAGTCTCTCTGATTTAGCAGATACTGGATCGCTGTTCCTAGGGAGAATATGGGGCTAGGTTTCTGAGAGCCTCTGGTCAGATTTTTGTCAGCGGATCAATACATAATCTTGTCTTATGTGTGCTTCTGTTTAAAGACACTGTATTTAGTATATGTTGTTGACACATTAACACGGCAGCCCAGCCAGCAGTGCCATAGCTCATGAGTACACGGAGTTGTCTTAGCCCACGTTTTTTCTCCAGATGCCACAGTGCTTCAGCCTTATGCTTCGGGTCATTCTAAACAACAAGATCACCAACAGAAAGCACAAAAATGTGAAAAACATGGCACAAAAAGGAATTTGCTTCCAGTATCCGGGCTGCAACAAGCAAGAATGTCACATTGTTTGAGCCCAGCTGGGAATGTGTGTGTTGGGCAGCTTCTCTATTTCATTGCTCTGCACATGTCCAAAAATGACCAAAAAGACACCACAGATATTGACTTTAGAGTTACTAATACATTTTAGCAATTAGGCGAGTCCACCAATAATAAGCAACTATATAACTTTTCCCCAAGCAAGACCAGATTGGGAGTTATCCATATTTTGTGGATTAGGAAATTGATTAAGTGATTTGAAAATATGAGTTGAAAGTCAGATTGGAACCAAGTGTGTGGTAATGTGGCCTGAGCAAAGACTTAGAGAAGTCTTTGGTATTGGTGTTTTTCTTTCTAGTTTTAGTACATGCACTTTCTTTCTAGTTTTAGTACATGCACTTCTGAAGCAAGCACATGTTGGAATTTTTCTTAACTTTATTAAGGTCTAAATTTCACACAGAAAAAGGCACACATTTTAATGGTATGATTCAGTCAATTTTGTTGAGCATATACACCATGTAAGCACCACCAGAAGCAAGAAGTGGGGTGTTTGCATTCCGTCAGTGGCTTGTGCCATTTCCCTGGCAGTCCACACACACACACACACACACCACTCCCCCCCACCCCCCGATCTGTTTTCTGTCACTGTGATTTCGACCTGTCTTTCCTAGAGCGTCATATGAATAGAATCATGCAGAAAATAATCTTGTATCTGGCTTCCTTCATTCGTCGTATTTTGAAATGCATCCATGTTGTTGCCTATATCAGTTAATTGTTTTTTTTTTATTGCTGAGTATCTTGCTCTCTCGATATGCCCCACAAATTTTTATCTGCCTGTTGATGGACATCTGAGTTGGATTATTTCCAGTTAGGGGCTATTCTGAATAAACCCTCTACCAATATTCAGTAGAAGTCTTTCTGTGGATACATGTGTTTGTTTCTCAGGTAAGTAACTAGGAATGGGATTTCTAGGTCAAAAGGTAAAAGAATGTTTAGCTTTATAAGAAACTGCTAAACTGTTTTCTAAAGGTGTTGCACCATTTTACACACCCATTAATAATGTATGAGAATTCCATTTGCTTCACATTTTCATCAGAATTTGATACTGTCTGTGTTTTTAATTGAACCATTCTAATATGTGATTTTGTTGCAGTTGTAATTTGCATTGTCCTCGAGACTTTATATTGGACATCTTTTCATATGCTATTGGCCATTCCTGTATCCTCTTTGGCGAAGCATCTGTTTACTTATTTATTGAGTTGAGTAAGAATTCTTCCTGTATTCTCAATACAAGTGTTTTGCAGACAGATGTATGATGAATATTTACTCCCATTTTGTGGCTTACCTTTTCATTTTTTTTTAACAGTGTCTTTCAAAGAGCAGGTTTCCTTTTTTTTTTAGTCCATTTTATCACTTGAGTCCCTTTTGGTTCATGCATTTTGTTTATAACTAAGAAACTTTTTACCCGCCTTAAACTCACAAAGGGGTTCTTACAGAATATTTTATATAGTTTTAGTTGTTACTTTTTCATCAGCGATCCATTTCCGGTTAATCGTTTTATAAGCTGTGAGATACAAGGGTTGGGGTTCATTGTTTTCCGAAAGGACCTTCAGTTGTTACAGCATCATTCAGTGCAAAGATGATCATTTCCAGGGCGCCTGGGTGGCTCAGTTGGTTAAGCGTCCGACTTCGGCTCAGGTCATGATCTCACGGTTCATGGGTTCAAGCCCCGCGTCTGGCTCTGTGCTGACTGCCAGCTTGGAGCCTGGAGCCTGTTTCAGATTCTGTGTCTGCCTCTCTCTTTGACCCTCTCCTGCTCATGCTGTCTCTCTCTCTCTCCCTCTCTCTCTCTCTCAGAATTAAATAAAACATTAAATTTAAAAAAAAAAAAAAAGATCATTTCCCCCATTAGATGATCTTACCTTCTTTGTGGAAAATTAGTTCGCTGTGTATTTGGGGGTCTCCTTCTGGACTGTTTTGTTACAGTAATGATATATTCATACAATATATGTCAATTCTTGTGCCAGTACACACCATCTTAATCACTAGAATTCTAACAACTCTTGGAATTAGATAGTGTTAGTCCTCCAGCTTTGTTTTTTTTTTTTTTTTTAAATATTTTTATTTATTTCTAGGAGAGAGAGAGAGAGACAGCGTGAGCAGGGGAGGGTCAGAGAGAGAGGGAGTCACAGACTGAAACAGAATCCAGGCTCCGAGCTGGCAGTCAGCACAGAGCCCGACGCGGGGCTCAAACCCACGAACCGCGAGATCATGACCTGAGCGAAAGTCGGACGTTTAACCGACTAAGCCACCCAGGCACCCCCAGCTTTGTTCTTTTTAAAATTTGTTTTGACTGTTCTAGGTCCTTTGCATTTCCATGTAAATTTTAGAAACAATTTGTTGAGTTCTCAAAAAACCTTTGCTGAAATTGGTATTATGACTAGTCTGTGGATCGATTTGGGGGGATTGACATCTTAAGACTTTCTGTGACCCTAATACACCTTTACATTTATTTAGATCTTTAATTTTTCTCAGCAATGTTTATTAGTAATGGTGCCTGTGAGTAACCAGTGTTGTGATTCCTGTTATGACTGCCAGATGCCCTTCAGCAATAATCATCAGTAACCTTCAGAAAAATAAATGTTATATACCACCCCTCGGGCCAAACAGCCAGGTCTCAGGTAGAAGGAGCTTTGTGCGCCAGAGGTTCCTCTTTCATTGAGGTCAAGGGTGGGGGCCTAGGATTTCATGGGCTCACACTTCACTGGTGAATTTAAAACATCAAGTACTCAGAGGGAAAAACCAAGTGGTCAGTTACAGAAATAAAACAAAGGACTGTCCTCGGGGGTGGTGGCCTGACTCTTGAATCTACTGAAGCTGGCACTGTGTTTGTCTGAGATGGTTGTCTTTGAAGTGGGTGTCTCATTTAAGTTTAACTCGAAGTTTAAGTCAGGCACTTGGATTACAGAAAAGAAAGCAACTGTCAAAGTTCGCACTGTACATAGTTTTAGTGTACAGATCATTTTTGTATTCTGTCTTGTTTATTTCTAAACATCTTATTACAGTTTTGATGATATTGTAAGGGCTGCTTTTTGCATTGTAATTCCCACTTTTAACTTGCTAGTGTATAAAAATGCAGTGCATTTTTGTCAGCTGACCTTGTATCCTAGGACCATGTTAAACCTACATATTTAACAGCTTTTTTGTGGATTAGAATTTTCTGTGTTGGATCATGTTGCCTGAGAGGTTTTAACTCTTCATTTCCTACCTATGACTGTTTTTTGGTCTCAATATAAAGAGGAAATCATTTTTTTTCACCGTTAAGTATCAAGGACATATTCTGAGTAGTTTGGACAAGAAGATCTATAAATAATAGTGTGTTTGTCTTCTCAGGCCTTCCCTGGTGATCAGCTGAGTACCAGTGGGTTGGACCTTGAGAAGGGGGAGGCCATGTCAAGTCCTGGGCTGCGTACATTTTCAGGTTGTGATGAACTTTATCTTAACATAATCAACTATCACACCAAAATAAACAACAGTGGTGTCTAACTCATTCAAGCACCTTAGAGTTTAAGGGACAGGAATAGTGTCTTCAGTGATTTACTAATGAGTTTTTTTCTGAACAGTGATTTCAGGATGCCAATCTAAGGGTATATTTGGGTTATTTTACAAAATAGAAAACATCTTGCCTCTTGGTACTGCAATTTGGTGCTGGCTGTGTGACAGACAACCAAACACAAGCAAATAAAATCCTAATCCAGTGTACCCTGACCTCACTGCCTCATATTAATGGGTTACTGGTTTTAGTTAGGAAAGTTTAAAGTTTGGGTTCCTCCTCCTTAAGTAATACAGACTCACTAGAGTGTTTTTCGAGACTCATTACTGCTGGTCTAAATTAATGAGAAATTATGTGAAAAAATGCTTTTCCTCTTTGTTAAGTTTACTTTGAAAGAGAGAAGGGAGGGACAGAGAGAGCGAGGTAGAGGGAATCCCAAGGTGACAGGGTGGAGCCTGATGCAGGGCTTGAACCCACAAACCGTGGGATCGTGACCTGAGCCAAAGTTGGACACTTAACTGACTGAGCTACACAAGTGCCCCAACTTTGTGAAAACTTATTAACTCTAACTATGCAGATTTTTTTAATGGTAGAAAATAGGCTTAACAAATAAAGTGGGCATCATTGGTCAAAAATGAATTTTATTGGGATACCTGGGTGGCTCAGTCAGTTAAGTCTGTGACTTCAGCTCAGGTCATAATCTTATGATCTGTGGATTCGAGCCCCGTGTCGGACTCTGTGCTAACAACTTGGAGCCTGGAGCCTGCTTCAGATTCTGTGTCTCCCTCTCTCTCTGCCCCTCCCCTGTTCGCGCTCTTTTTCTCAAAAATAAACATTAAGAAAAAAATAATAAAAAACAAAAACCCAGTGCCCAAAAGGCCACACTTTTGACAAGGCTAGTCTCTAAAAATACAGATCACTGCATTATAGTTTCTTAGTAAATGTGATGCAGAGATTTCCTGCTCATGTTACGTTTGGCATGTACTCCCTGCCCAGGAAGAGTGAGTGAGATTGGCTTTTAATGAAAGAATTCTGGGTAGAATTTGAAATCGCCAAGGCATAACTGGGCCCTTGTTAAGGATAGAGGTAACACGAGGTAGTAGATTTCTCATTTCTGCCACAGTGCTTTATCTAGAGCCAACATGCCAAGCATGGCCATTGAAGAGACAAAGACAAGCTGTTTTGTTCTTTCAAACCGGCCACTCACCCCGACCGTTGTTGATTTTTCACTTTTGTATGAACCCAGCATTCTTTAATATGGGCGTGGGTGGCTGTGGATATGGCCATGAGTCCATCAGCTGCCATCCACCTGGTTGCCAGCTCTCACTAGAGGGCACATATATTATTACCAGTATGGGGCAAAATGTGGCTCCATTTTCCTGGCTAAGGTTGACAGCAGGCTAAGGTTTTGCTTTTTCTCTGTTGCACAACTGGATATGCAAACATACACACCCTCCTCCTAACCCAGGGTTACCAACATAAAAGCTCAGGGACTGGATCTGGCCAACCAAGAGGGCAGTTTCATGTGGGCAAAGTACAAGCTCTCCTGTTAACCCTGGCCCTGCGGCCCGCAGGCCCACCTCGCTATCCAAGATAGTGGTCAGCAAGGCTTGTGCTGCTTGTGCCCAGCTACCAACCCCAGCCACTTGGTTCACCATCCCTTGTTTCACCTGGCAACCCAGTTAGACAGGCAGGTGTTACTTCAACATACCTCAGGGAAAAGGCATCTAGGTATGGGATTAGGTACTATGAGGACCCTTTCCTGCTAGAGCAAGACTGGGGCAGGAGTATGTCTGGCCCATTCTACCAAGGCCCCTGCAGTGCAGATGGGGCCCATGTCTGCATCTTCCTGCCCAGCGATTCAGAGAGAAACATCTTGACTTTCATTCCTTCCAAGCTGGCTGTTTTCTCCAGTTTAGATCAGAGATGGAAGAGGGCATCTGGCTGGCTCAGTCAGAAGAGCATGCAACTCTTGACCTTGGGCTTGTGAATTTGAACCCCACACTGGGTGTAGAGATTACTAGATCAGAGATGTGAGATGGCAAGCAGACAGCAGAACTCTGTTCCTTTCTGTTGAGATGTTTTGAAACTTTGAAATATCTCTTCTCAAATAATTTGTCTCCTTGGATAATAAGTAAAAATAGTAATGAAATATTAAGGCATCTGCAGAGTTTTTACTTTATATCAGTTTTTTCCAGTGTGATCACATTCTCATTTAAAGCTGCTGGTACTTTCAGTGAAGGCTGCAGAGAAGAGCAGGTATCCTAAGGAGAAAACAGGCTAAGGGCAGTGGGGTGGCTGGTGGGAATGTGTGTCTGCTGTGGACGGAGTGTGCACTACTAACCTGCTGAAGTGTAGTGTGGAGACTAGAACAGAAGGGGACATTTGCTGTCTGAGGAGGCACATGGCTAGTGTATCATGAAAGAGTTCCCCCTTCCTCACATTTCTGCCAGTACCCTCAGTTTGCTTGGTTTAAGAAATGATTGGCAAAGGTGTCCATCCAGTGGTAGAAAGCATGTAACCTCTTTGAAGAGAAATCTTACTATCTAGTTTAACATGTGTGTAAGTTATGGGGCACCTAGGTGGCTCAGTCGGTTAAGGTCCGACTTCAGCTCAGGTCATGATCTCACGGTTTGTGGGTTTGAGCGCCACATCAGGCTCTGTGCTGATGGCTCGAAGCCTGGAGCCTGCTTTGCATTCTGTCTGCCTCTCCCCCACTCACACTCTGTCTCTCAAAAATAAATAAGCATAAAAATTTTTAAAAATACTAATGTGTGTAAGTTATGACTTACCATTTCATTTCCAGAAATCTACCTCAATAATGGAGGAACGGGTACATAAAGTCTAGCGTATTCACTGACATACAAAGGGAGCAAAGACACACACAAACACCCCCCCCCCCCACGGGGGCCATGTGATAGAAATATAAAATAGGGCTTATTGAGAGGAAACTCAAGAGAGCACAGACAACCCCTTGAGTAGCCCTTACTTCACAGAAGTGTGCCGGCACTGGACAGAGCTGCACCTACTCCACCGTGAGGGGCCTTCTGGTAAAAGAATCCTGTTCCATGCTGCTTCTTGCTCATGGAAAGAAGCAAGGAACAGGCCCATGACAATATAATAATAATGAGCCACTTGTTCAAGGCTAATGCTCTCATTAGAGGGGGCTTTCAGGGCCCAACTTCTGGTCTCAGCCAGTTCCTTGTGGCCAAGATCTGCTAACTCGCTCCTTCCTGCATGGAGTGTGGGGCTAGCTGGGTTTGCGTACTTATGTGTTCTGTTGCCCTTCTAAAGAATGAAGTATATGTATGAGAACAGACAGAAAAAGTAGAAGGAGGGGTGCCTGGGTGGCTCAGTCAGTTAAGCATCTCGATTTCGGCTCAGGTCATGATCTCACAGTTCCAGAGGTGGAGCTCCACCTCGGCCTCCTCAGTGTGCAGAGCCTGCTTGGGATTCTCTCTCTGCCTCTCCCCTACTCACGGGCACCTCTCTGTCTCTCTCTCAAAATAAGTTTTTAAAAAGTGGAAGGATGCCCCCCCAAACTACTGACAGGGCTACCTTGAATTAAAGAGGCAAGGAGGCAGAATTCATCATGTGTACTGGATTTATTTCTTTTAAAAAAAAATTTTTTTTTTTATTTTTAAGTAATCTCTATACCCAATGTGGAGCTCGAACCCACAACCCTGAGATCAGGAGTTGCACACTCTACGGAGCCAGCCAGGTGCCCCATGTGTAATGGATTTCTGTGCTGCTTGAATTTGCTGCAGTGAGCACCTGTTGTAAATAAAATAATTTTCTAGTGGAAATATCCTGTTTAAAAAAAAAAAAGATCTGAGATGTTGGGGGTTTGGGAATTAGGTAAGGAGTGAAAGTATAAAGAACATTTTAAGTGGTGAAATGGCAGTTTTCAGTTGAATGCTTTGTGCATATTTTTCCAGTTCTGAGGAAAACTCCATCACTCTCCTGGTTTCCTTTTGGAAGCATTCTAATTTGACTTGGCGAGCACACCCCTCGGCAGTTTCCTAATGAGCATAATCTGAGTGTTCTGAAGACCCGGCTGCCAGTCCTCGAGGCACATTCATTCGACAGAAGTTCATCCGGCTGCTGCAACACTGGGTGCTGCTCTGGCTTTGGTTGTGCTGGGACTTGAGCCCCAAGCCTGACTCTCCAAAGGGTGAACCCCATGCTCCTGAGAAGAGAGCAACTCCTCTATTCCACCTGCCCACGCAACATTTAACGACAGAGTTTGCCCGGTGCCCTTCTTAGCTTCTGAAGGCCAGTTCAGCTCGTACTTGGAGTTTGTGTAAGAAAATACAGGGGCACTTGGGTGGCTCAGTCGGTTAAGGATACGACTCTTGATGTTGGCGCGGGTCATGAACTCATGGGTCATGGGTTCGAGCCCTACATCGGGGTCATGCTGACAGTGTGGAGCCTGCTTAGGATTCTCTCCCCCGCCTCTACCCCTCCCTCTTGCTCACTGTCTCTCAAAATAAACTTTTTTAAAAAAGTTATATCAAGAAGAGAAGAGAGACACAGGGGCCCTGTGACAACAGGCAGGGAGATTGGAGTGACACAGCCCAAGCCAGGGATGCCCTGGAGCCACCAGAAGCTGCAGCAGGCAAGGCAGGACCCTCCCCTAAGGAGAGGGAGGGACGGCTCTGCAGACACCTTGAATTGGGACCTCCAGCCTCCACAGCTGAAAGAGAATAAATTCTTACTGTTCCAAGCCACCCAGTTTGTTATGGGTTGTTATGGCAGCCCTGAGCTACCACAGGCACTGTGAGGAGTGAGGTCACTGACCCCCATGCCAGATTTCAGCTGCTTTATGGTTTTGGCCACAGCCAGCCTTAGTGTAAGCCTGGCTTCTGAGGGATGAACTTAGGAAACCACAGTTCAACCTTGAGTCTCTCCAGAGAAGGGTCTGACCAAAACCACTGTGTTAACATCTCTCTCGCATTTGCGTGACTGCCAAGACACAGAAACTAGTGAGCAGCACTCCTGGAGTTTAGGCTTAGGCTTTCAGAAGCCCAAATCACTGAGAGGGACATGTGTCACTCAAGGGAGATGAGTTGCCGTGGCTGTGTGAGATTTCAGAAGATGACAAAGTGACTCAGCAATTTTATTTCTAAGCCATAAGTGAACACATTGTCTTTTCTCTTTATTGCGATCCTTTTCATAGTTGTACAGGACAAGAGTCTTGACTGTGGGAACAGTGGCTAAGTAAGGGGAAGTCACTGTAGGTTTAGTGCTGGCACCCCCACACGTGTTTTGGCTCACCTCAGAAAAACCATCTACAAAGAAGCAAAAGCTAGGGCATCTTAATCCATCAGAACAAAGGGCATGCGTGTTTACCGCGGCCAGCCCCTAGTTGAGACCCTTTGAAGGGCCCTGTTGGTGTGAAAGCATTGTTCAGACACCTGGAGTAGGTTTGTGAGTTTCAAGCTCCGTCTTCCTGGTCCTGTCAAGATGAGGTCAGATGTGGTGACGGTTATAGAGATAAGATGGGTACAGGCCAT
Organism: Hyaena hyaena; assembly: GCF_003009895.1. Classification (NCBI taxonomy): domain Eukaryota; kingdom Metazoa; phylum Chordata; class Mammalia; order Carnivora; family Hyaenidae; genus Hyaena; species Hyaena hyaena. The sequence continues at coordinate 207,216 of NW_024080797.1, forward strand.
CATAATGCCACTGGCGCCATTGCTCAGTAGCTTCCCGGCTTCTCTCTTCCTGTTCTGGGGAGGAGAGGTGAAGTCATCATATTAGTATGGAGAGCACTCTGACCTGCAGAGAGCCACCAGGCTCTTGGCAGCCATCAACCCAAACTGCCTACCCTGTGATGACGTGAACAAACTGTGCCTAGGTGCGTTGGTAACAGAAGGTCTGAAGTGAAAGATGTGAGGAGCAGTGGGTAGGGGTGAGAGCCATGCCCAGGAGGTGAAAGAGCTGGTAGCCAGTAGAGCCAGCCATTCAAGGTCTGTGTCCCAGTTCAGTGCTCCTTACCCTGCATAATCACCAATGGGGAACAGCCTTCACCAGAAACTGACTCAAAGAAGTAACAACTGGGGCATCTGGATGGCTTAGTTGGTTAAACGTCCGACTTCAGCTCAGGTCATGATCTCACCATCTGTGAGTTTGAGTCCTGCATTAGGCGCTGTGCTAACAGGTCAGAGCCTGGAGACTGCTTCAGATTCTGCATCTCCCACTCTACTCTACCCCCACTCACATTCTATCTCTGTGTCTCAAAAGAATTAACATTTAAAAAATAATAACTAAGAAACAAAGTATAAAGGTAACAGAACAGTAATGAAAAGAGATGATGGGCATTACAGACAGAAAAAATCATGGAAGAAAATAATTGTCAACTTCAAGCAATGGCATTGAAATTTTTCCTCAGGCTTTAAAAATTATGTGGCTTTTTTAAAATTTTTACTTTTCTAAGTTTATTTACTTAGAGATAGCAGGCGGGGGAAGGGTAGACAGAATGGGAGACAGAATGCTAAGCAGGCTCCACACTGTCAGCATAAAGCCCGATGTGGGGCTCAAACTCACGAAACTGTAAGATTATGACCTGAACAAGGATCAAGAGTTGGATACTTAACTGACTGAGCCACCCAGGTGCCCCTAAAATCATGTTTTAAAAAACTAGGAAAGGGCATGGATGAAGCAAAGTGCGGGGAAATTTGATAATCATGTGTTAAACTTTTCCAAAGTAAAAGGCTAAAAAGAACAGAAAAGGGACACCTGGGTGGCTAAGTCAGTTAAGTGTCTCACTTTGGCTCAGGTCATGATCTTGTGATTCGTGGGTTCAAGCCCTGCATCAGCTCAGAGCCTGGAGCCTGCTTCAGATCCTGTGTCTCCCTTTCTTTCTCTGCCCCTCCCCTGCTTATGCACACATTCTCTTTCTCAAAAATAAATAAACTTTAAAGAATAAAACAAGAACAGAAGGGACTTTTTAATGAGTGATAAGGTCTTGTTTCATGATTAAGAAAGTCTTGATTTTGCTTTCTTCAATACGACATGTTTCTGAGTAACACCTTTGTTCAGTTGTAGAATTAGGTGATGCCAAGTCTGTATTGCCTGTCATTAGGTACCATTAAAGCACAAGCATACTTCACAACTCCTTCACTGTGTAAAAAAGCACCTGTAAGGCATCACCACATAACCCAGCGATTCCACTGCTAGGTATATTCCTAAGGGAAGTGAAAATACTGAACAAATGAATAGGTAAACAAAAAGTTAAACACACATGTGTACGTATTCAGTCATAACAAGGAGTGAAATTCTTGATCACAGGCCATGACATGAGTGAGCCTCGAAACGTGCTCAGTGAAATATACCGGAAGTGATTCCACTTCTGTAAAATACCTAGAAAGATTTCCTAGAGACCAAAATGTGGGAGAGGTCACCAGAGACTATGGGGAAAGGGGAATGACTTTGTGTAGTGGGTACAGAGTTTCTCTTTGAGGGGATGAAAGGATTCTAGAAATACATAGTGGTGTTGGTTACACAACAGTGTGAACCTACTAAGTGCTATTGGATGCTTAAAAATGGCTAAAATGGCAAATTTTATGTATCTTATCACGATCTATAAGTATTTGTGGGAAACATTGGGAGGATGGGAAGTTCTAACAGAAGAAGATTGTATCAAGGATTCAGAACCCCAAAAGTCTTCCTTGCCTATGTTTTCTCAAATGTGGGCTTCATCACCAAAAAGCCTGTGAAACCAGACTTCGTGAACCTCATTCTCTGGAGCAGGGCTAGCAGGATAGCCTGGTGACTTCAGGGTGCAGGGACCCAATGGTCCTTAGCACCACGAAAGCCAGATGCCCTCAACAGGAAGGCCCCTTGTTACCACTGGGTATTGGGAGTCATGGCTGCTGGGTATGTTTTCTTCCTATGTGAGCTTGGAATCGGTTGCAGCCCTTGATGCTGAAATCCCCTTTGGGGCTTGTTGGTATCCCAGACAGCCCGGAGCTCAGAGTCAGGTCCAGGCTGGAGCTTAGGGGTGTTAGCCTTCAGCCCTTCAGCCCCTCTTCAGGCCAGTTAGACCAGCTACTTTCTGCCAACTCTGAGAGCGTGATTTTGACATAGAAGTTTTTTTCCTCCAGGTCATGCCAAACATTTCTTACCCCATTTCACTTACACAAAGGGAAGGCCTCCCTGGTAAAGGCCCAAAGGCCCAAGCAGTGTGACTTCTGTGCAGGGAGCCACTTGTACCTGAGCATCTGCAGCCAAGCCTAGATGGCCTGACTCAGCATTCTGGCTTTGAAGGTGGAAGCAGATAGGTGCTGCCACACAGACCTCACAAGTAGGGGCTCAGCACACTGCTTACTCCTGGCACTTTCAGGGGCAGAATTCACAGGTATCTTTGTCTCGTAAAGCTGGTGGATTTGAGTAGAGGTGCAACCAGGTGCCACAACAGAACAGGTCCAGTGTCCCAGGTGGGCTGATGGGCCTTGGAGATGCGGTTCTCAGGCTCTCAGGAAGGTCACTCTGGTCTCTCTCAGACCACTTGCCTAAACGTCCTCCTTTGGAAATTCGAGTCTTTTCCTTTACCCATGATAGTCCCTCAGCATTTGCTTCTAAGGGATGGAGGGTGAACCTCAACTAGCAGTTATTCTGAGGACAGGTGACACTGTCAGATCAAGGGAGCCAACTGAAAAACTTAAGGTCCTGCCTGAAGAGAGTGTGGGGGCTTCACAAGAGCTTGCTTACAGCCATCAAATAAAATGCTGGTTAGAGTGAATAGGTAAATGAAGGCCTTGGTTTTCCAGAATGAATAGTTCCTAGAACTGTTAAATTGATGCGAATCCCAGGCACTTCAAAGGTACAACCCACTTATACCAGAGCTAAGCCACTAGCTCAAGGCACTAAGAGAACACAGTGTTCCCCACATAGGAGGAGACAATAGAACCGGCCAAAAATTCCCTGAGCCAGTGGAAACCTAAATGTGTGTCTTCTACGTCGCCTTCTCAAGGTCTATGGCCATTTCAAGACTCCCATAGATGTGAACTGAAAAGAGCCTCTCTTCCCTCCTCTAATTGAAATTTAGGGATGGGGCACCTGGGTGGCTGGGTCAGTTAAGCATCCACTCTTGGATTCAGCTCAGGTCATGATCTCATGGTTCATGAGATTGAGCCCTGGGTCAGGCTCTGTGCTGACGGTGCAGAGCCTGCTTGGGATTCCCTCGCTCTTCCTCTCTCTCTGCCCCTCCCCTGCTTGTGCACTCTGTCTCAAAAATAAATTAACATTTAAAAAAAATTAAATCGAGGGGTGCCTGAGTGGCTTAGTCGGTTAAGCGTCCGACTTTCACTTAGGTCATGATCTCGCGGTTCGTGGGTTCGGGCCCCGTGTCGGGTCTGTGCTGACTGCCAGCTCAGAGCCTGGAGCCTATTTCAGAGTCTGTGTCTCCCTCTCTCTCTGACCCTCCCCTGTTCACGCTGTCTCTCTCTATCCTAGAAATAAATAAAAATATTTAAAAAAAAAAATTAAATCGAGGGAGACGTGGAGGCAACTTTTGATTTTCCCGCGAAGGCTCACTTCCCCGACGGCCCTGGCTGGAGAGCTCTTACCATCGTTTTGCTCCTCCACGAAGTTCTCAAACTCGTTCCTTTGTTCCTCATAGTGCTCTCTCCGCAGCTCGTCGGCCCGCAGCTTCTGCCTCTTCTCCACTGGGAAAGGGCAAAAGGCAAGAGTTGCCTCCAAGAATGGGGGCAGCTGCATGCATTTAGGGGAACACCCGATTGTTTTGCCTGAGAAACTTAACGTGGCTGGGAGGGGTAGAGAAGGGAAAGGATGGAGGCTTCGCTTAGATGGTTTTCTCCTGACCTAAACTTTAAAACTTGAGGGACCCAGGAACTCACCCCCTCCAAACACCCCATTTTGCAAATGAGAAAAGCAGTTTAACTTCACTCATCAAATTAATGGTGCATCCAAGTCTACAGGGCCAGTTAGAAACTAGGAATCCTGGGGCACCTGGGTGACTCAGTCGGTTGGGCATCTGACTTAGGCTCAGGTCATGATCTCACAGTTCATGGGTTTGAGCCCCGCATCAGGCTCTGTGCTGACAGGTAGCTCAGAGCCTGGAGCCTGTTTCGGATTCTGTATCTCCCTCTCTCTCTGACCCTCCCCTGGCTCATGCTGTGTCTCTCTCAGAAATAAAACATTAAAAAAATTTTTTTAAAAAGAAAAGAAACTAGGAATAATGTGATCAGAAGTGAATCCAGAGGGAGTCGTCCACTTGAAGTCAATTTCACATTCATACCTTCAAGTCCAATGTCTTTGAGCACCTGTCACAGCCAAAATGTGTGCTAGGCACTGAGATTAAAAGGGCAAGTAAGAAAGGTTGTGTCCCTCTACTTTAGGGGCCTATAGTTCAGATTAGGAGAAAGAAAGAATAAGTCATGCCCAGGGGCACCTTGCTGGCTCAGTCTGTTCAGCGTTCGACTGTGGCTCAGGTTATGATCTTGTGGTTTTTGAGTTTGAACCCACTTCAGGTTGTGCACTGACAGCATGGAGCCTGCTTTGAAATCTGTGTCCCTCCCCTGCTCATGTTCTCTCTCTATCTGTCTCTCAAAAAATGAATAAAACATTTAAAAAGTTTTTTTTTTTAAACCATACCTACCATTATGATTGCTGTGATAGAAGTGTATAGAGGGCACAATCATGGCATGAGTTGGGAAGTCTGAGATGATCTTTGTTCTCCATTCCCTTAGGCACTTCCCTCCCTTTGTGTGGGCTGGCCTTAATGATTCTCTTCTAATGAACAGGAGATGGCAGACCATGATGGAATGTGGCTTCCTTCTTGGGCCTCTTTTGCTCTGCTGGAAGCCAGCTGCCATGTTGTAAGCTGTCTTAAGGAGAGTCCCACTCCTGGCAAGGAACTAGTGGCCTTGACTGATAGTCAGCAAGGCCCCAGGGCTTGCTTGACAAGGCAGATCTTGCGGTCAGGCCTTGAGATGACTGTAGCTTAGGAAGGATGCTAAGCCTGAAGTACCTAGGTAAGGCGTCTCTGGACTGCTGGCCTCAGCAACTAGAAGGCAATAGATGTGGTTTTTAAGCTACTAAATTTTGAGAATCCATGGCTACACTGCAATAGATAACTGGAATAGGGTGTTAGGTGATGAGGTAAACTCCCTGATGATGGAAACACCAACTGCACGTATTGCTTCTTTTGTACAGTGATGCATTCTAGTCCAGTTGGCTGTTTTCTTTTAATGAGAAATCTTACAGCAGCAGCACCTTGAGCTCCAGTGGGAATCCCCATCTGAACTAGCACATCACACCTCACCATACTTCACAATTTAATTTAGCCTGAAAAAAAACCATTCTAGATTGTAGATTTTTAGGTGTAAAGTAGTTTCCAAGTTCATCCACTTATACCCTTAAATCTGGACCTCTTTGGTGTGAGGGCTCTGGTTGTCTGGAGGAAGTTATCAAGAGCTCTCTTAGTATCAAAAAACTTCTTTTAACTAGACTTCAACTTGGGACGCCTTGGTGGCTCAGTCATTTGAGCATCGGACTTGGGCTCAGGTCATGATCTCGAGGTTTATGAGTTTAAGCCCCTCATCAGGCTGTGTGCTGACAGCTCAGAGCCTGGAGCCTGCTTTGGATTCTGTGTCCCCTCTCTCTCTGTCCGTCCCCTGTTCACGCTCTGTGTCTCTCTCTCAAAAATAAACATTAAAAAATTTTTTTAACTGGGCATCAACTGGACAAATCCACAACATCAGGAAGGCCGTGTCTGGTGCAGGAAGAACAACAGGACCCTGAAGGACACCTCACACCCCCCTCGTACAATCACATCAAAGAGGGGGAGACTAATGTGCTGTCACCCCCACCAGCTTGCTATGTAAGAAGTCGGGGGCGGGGGGGACAGTGATGATGGAAGCAGAGAAACTGAGGAAGCCATTGATTTCCTGCCCCACTCCATATTACAGTGGTATTAGGATAAACAATCAAGTATTCCTTTGTGAAATTATACAGTAAACCATCTGAAATCTTTAAAAGTTTGGGGCTTACAATAATTAAATACTAGTTGTTTGTATTACATTATATTATTATTAACTCAGATTAAAGACCCAGTTGACTGTGACTTGGTCTCCGTGCAGATTCCTTCAGTAAATCCCATGTTCATCCCACACTTGTGCCTTTACCCACATAGTAAAGGCACAGACTCTTGAGTCTGGTGGAAGGAATTTCCTTTCCCACACCTCCACCCACCCACCCTTGCCCACATCCACACAGTTCTTAGGAGGTAATTGAGGCTCAGAGAGGTGCAGTGACCTAATCAATGTCACACAGTTGGTTGGGGCACAACTTGGGACGAGCCAGAGCCCCAGTCGCTCATACTGCACCCCTTGGCCCAGAACATACCTGTCATGGCACCATCTTCCTTATGACCCACCATGAGCTCCATTCTTGCTCCAGGTACCAGAAAGCCACTGAGGATGGGAGGGAAGGAGTCTAGGAAGCAAGGCCTTAAGGAGCCATCCATCAGCAATTCCTAAAGAAGCATTGGCCATTCCTATGTACTTCAAAAAAGAAATTGTCTTCCCAAATTACATTTTTGGAGCTGCCACAAATGGGACCTGTCACTCAGCAATGGCCAAGAAAGTTGGGACAAAATGCCACGTTGACACTGAGCATCGTGCACACTGTGTGTGTCTCTTCTCAGGAAGGGATTAGTTCCTCCTCATGTAAAGGGAACCTGCGTCTTTACCCAGAAGCTTAGCGATGTCAAATGCCTGCTTCCTCATTCCAGATTCCAGTGTATCAGTGTCACATGCCTTTTACCCACCCTCAGACATGATTGGCCAGCTCCCGTGCACGGGAGTGACAGCAGGTGCGCTGAGGGGCATCTTGTGTCTTCAGGCTGTCCTGGGCCCCCCACGACTGATGCAGAGCTTCTGTTTGAGGTGAGGGACCTCTGACTTCACCACGCCCCTCATGGCTCTGAACCAGCTGATGAGGATGGAAATTATTCGCCTGTCCTGAATTTACACCCGCTCCCCACTGGAAATCTGCCAGGAGGTTGCTTCTCTGATTTCCATCAAGAATTGCCCGGGCTCCATCCATCACAGCCCTTTTAGCGTTTCTTGCCATTTGTTAACTTCTAAATCTCAAGTTGTATGAGGCCTGGAGGTTTTCCCAGTGTGGCTAATACTTACTCAGTTGGGGGGTGGGGGGGAAGGAATTTCATCTCCAAGCATTCTCATTATTTGAAAGCAGTCCTCTTCTTTTTACTGTGCTAGTTACCTTGCCGAGTGTGCCGAGGGACACAAAGAGTTTATTCAGGCACACACACAAGTAATGAATCAAGTCATAGTCTTGGAAACAGAGCTCAAGAGTCCTTGGAAGAATCTAGTTCAAGAGCAGAAAACTCAAATGCCTTCAAGGGTCGGCAGGTCATGGAAATGAGGGTCCCTGCCAGGCAGGCAGGGGACACCAGGGCCTACTTCAGACGAAGGAGACACACTCCCAAGCTCAAAAGCCTTCCAAATGCTTTGGATATGAAAATTAAAAAAAGAAAGCACGCAAAAAAGAAACCACTGCCGGCCGAATACCACAATCTCAGGGGCTTATAAATAAGGAAACTTGGGCCCAGTGGGGAGGAAGTGGCCAAGGCCACTTAGCACAGCTGTCACCAGACCCAAATTCCCAGCTCCTAGTCCCAGCTGCCCTCTCCATGTTTGCAGTGCTGTTTCTCTCACACATGAGGCACTGTTTCATAGTTCAAAAAGCATACACAGATACTGTGTTTCCTCCTGACTAGAACATATTTTCCATAATGTTTTTTTTTTTTAATGTTTTATTTATTTCTGAGAGAGAGAGAGAGACAGCGTGAGCAGGGGAGGGTCAGAGACAGAGGGAGACACAGAATCTGAAACAGGCTCCAGGCTCTGAGCTAGCTGTCAGCACAGAACCCAATGCTGGGCTAGAACCCACACACCGTGAGACATGACCTGAGCCGAAGTCGGATGCTCAACCAACTGAGCCACCCAGGCGCTCCAGTCTCCTTAATGTTTTAAACTTCTCCAAAATTGGGATGCATCTCACCTCTATTAAGTGCATTTGATGTAGCACTGGCCCTTTCTGCTTCTTACCCTGACAGTGTAGTCAAAGACGTGACCTGTAATTGAGGACATGTGTAATTTCTAATTCAGAGCTGCCGTCACTTTGATACCCAGCGGCCCAGTTTGCGCCCTCTTGAGTTCCTTGCTGTCCGTACAACCCAGCCCACTGGGAGAGAGAGAGGACGGGAGGGGCAAGCAGAAGGCAGACCTCCAGCATCCTTACCGTTGACCTCATCTTGGGACTTCGGGGACCGCTTGCCACGCCTCTTGAGGAAATTTGAGGCATCTGATTCCTGCATGAAGATCTTCTGTTCCACATCTGAAACCCAGGAGAGGTCGGTCACGACCAGCACGGGTTCACCAGGGCACCTCAGTAACCCTGCACCCCTGGGTGGCCCTTACACTCACCTTCCTGGGTGTCTTGTGCTGCCTCCTGCTGGCTGCCCACTGATGTACCAGTGCCCTCCTGCAGCACTGTGGGAGAGCACAGCGTGAGTTCTGCAGCACCCCAGGGGAGCCTTCGCCCTGAGCTGGGCTGGGACAGTCCTTCCTAGGCCCCAGTGTGGGGTCCCGGGCCCCTCACAGAGCAGCCACAGAGCAGCCTCCCCAGGAAGCCAGCAGGCAGGCTCTTTTCTCTGTGTTGTATTGTGTTATACACACACACATCAGACACAGCCGTCTGCACAGTAAGCACCCCCCTTTCCACCTGGGCCACCTGAGCAGCCTCACCTAACACCGGCGCTTCCTGGAACCTCCCCATACTCACTGGTGAGGAGCACAGCAGCGGAGAGACAGGAGGCAAGAAGCAGCTGTCTCCAGGCCATCTTTGGAACCACAAGGCAGACGGAGAGGGTTCTGCAGACCCTGACGCCAGCTGCCAGGTCTTCCCTTCTGTGCCAGGCGTGCCAGTGGGGAGGGAGGCAGGAGACCCGGGTGCCCATGGGGGAGAGTGGGAGGGGTCTCAGCCGCAGCTTCCATTGGCTGCTCCTCCTGGAGCACCGGAGATGATTTTGGCGTCCTGCAAACCTCCAGTGAAGCAGAGCCTGTCATCGGGGCCCCAGCCGAGACAGTTTTGAAGAGGCCTTTCCAAGATCCGCACCCAAGGAGTTACTATTGGAATCCCAGCCCCAGACTCAGGATTTCAAAGACCTCCTGGCATCTGCTTCGGGGGAGGAGACCCTGGTCCTGGAGGCTAAGGTGGGAGGTGGGAAGAGGGCCTTAGTGGGAGACTTTGAGATGTCAGGCCAGGGGGGACCAGAGAGCCTGGAAGACCCCCTCAGGCAACCCTCACGTGGATACATGGGCTTTTAGGACTGTAACCAGAGTACGCCTCACCTTGACATGTTGCCCAGCTGATGATGGTCACTGTCAAGCAAAACACAGACCCCAGCTCCGGGCCTCCCAGCACCCTTCCAAGACTTTGAGGAAAAGAGGCAGTGAGCCTTTCACTGTGGAAGGAGAGCAGCACACAGTGTGTGAAAAGCCCACAGCGGAGTATGGGTGTTTAGAAGGAGACAAAAGCACACCCCATGTGGGAGAGAAAATGAGTTCCTAGAAGTGAGAACACTAATGGATCACAGCTCTGTGGGGCTATCAGAATGCGGCCCCTCTGGAAATGTGTTCTTCACACTGTCGTTGATTATGAACCATACTCGACTCTGTTACTAGCTGAAGAGTTGTGCTTTGGTCATTGTTGAGAGTTTTCTTAATGGTGACCATCACTAGGCCTAGAGCACAGCCCACACTTACCCAAAGGTGTAGGGAGAGTGGGGGGCACTCATGGGAGGCCTGTCCCCCGGTTGTCTCACCAGTGAACTTCTTGGCCATGTCTGGGATGGCAAGGCTAAGTGAGGCCCTTTTGAGGAAATGGAGACAGTTCAGTAATACCAGAGCCCAGGAGCATGTGGGGGGCTGGCGGTAGGCAGGGCTGAGGTGAAGGGATGGAGTTTGGTCTCCATCTTTGTGAGGCAGCCTAGTATGTGGGCTGTAAGCACAGAGCCTTCCCAGGCTCCCTGGATTCAACCCCAGGTTCGCACTTGGCCATCTGCATGGCCTTGGGCAAGTCATTTGACCTCTTTGTGCCTAATCCCCTCTTCTGCCATGTAGACTGACCTGAGGATTGGAATTAGTGCATCCAAAGTCCTTAGAATGATGCCTGGCATTCATGGATGACTAGATATGTGTTTGCTATCAGGACACAATCATGAACCATTCAATGATCTTGAGTAAAGTGACAGGAGGGATTTTGTGTGTGTGTGTTTGGGTTTTTTTGTTTGTTTTGTTTTTAGGAACACTACCCTCCCAGTGATGTGGAGGGTGGAGGGATTATGTTAAAGGGCTAACTAGGACTTAGAGAAGACTTTTGTAGTAGTCCAGTGGGAGATGGTGTCAGTGAAAGGTAGGAGGAGCAGGAATGGAGAACACAGAGCATTTAAAAGACTGAAGAAAGAATCATTAGTAGGACACTGGGTGGCTCAGTCAGTTGAGCACCTGACTCTTGATTTTGGCTCAGGTCATGAATCCAGGGTCTGCACTGGGCATGGAGCCTACTTGAGACTCTGCCCCTCCCCAACTTACATGGGTGCTCTCTTTCTTTTTTTCTCTCTCTTTCTCTATAAACAAACAAACAAACTTAAAAAAAAAAAAAAGAATCAGTAGGACTCAACTAATTAGCTAAGAGCAATGAGAGGGTGAGAGATGTGCTTTCAGATGGCTCCCGCGTTTCTAGTTTGGGTAGCTTGGGGGATGGATGGCAAGACCATTCAGTGAGGTGGAGAACACAGGAGAAAGGACATATCATCGGGCAAATCAAGTATCCAACACTTGTGGGATTCAAACCGGTCTAATGTCAAATCCAGTGCTCTTCTCATTTCTCCACAACCATAATTTTGTAAAGATACTGAACCATCACCATGATCAATTTTAGGACACTTTCATCAGCCAAAAAAAAAATCCCATACCCATTAGCAGTCACTTCCTATTTTCTCCAACCCCAAAGCCTTAGACAACCACTAATCTGCTTTCTGTCTTTATGGGTTTCCCTGTTCTGGGCATTCCTTCTAAATGGAATCATACAATGTATGGCCCATCATGACTGGCATCTTTCACTTTAGATACTGTGGTCAAGGTTCATTTATGTTCTAGCACACATGAGTGCTCCATTTCTCCCTGCTGCGGAAAAATATTCTGTTGTACAGATATGCCATATTTTATTTATCCATTCATCACTTACTGGACATTTGGGTTGTTTCTGCTTTTTGACTGTCATAATATGAGGCTGATATGGGATGTCTGGGTGCCTCAGTCGATTAAGTGTCCAACTCTTGATTTTGGCTCAGGTCATGATCTCACGGTTTCATGGCTTCAAGCCCCACATGGGGCTCTGCCCTGTGGGGCCTGCTTGAAATTCTCCCTCTTTCTCTGCCTCTCCCCCACTCACATTCTTATCACTCTCAAAATAAATAAACTTAAAAATTTGTTTCTAATTATTAAAAAAGTAATGCTATTATGAACATTCTTGTGCACGGTTTTATGTGGACATCTGTTTTCTATTGGGTAGATACCTTGGAGCAGAATTATTAGTTCAAATTATTAGTTCAAATGGTACCTTCATATTTAACCTTTGAGGAAATCTCACATTATATCTTGCATGTTCCTTTACTCATCTTTCTCCTCTAGTGCTATGAGGTGTCTTTGATGAAGAGAAGTTTCTATCTTATTCTACTAAAATGATGCCCAGCACAGAATATGTACTTCGTAAGTGTTTATTGAATTAATCAATGAAAATACTCTTGGGTGAGAGCATTAAAAGGAAAGTAAGTTTATTTCAATGGTGATTTGTAAGCAAGTACACACACAGGGACCCAAAATTTCCAAGTTAATGTATCCCTGGGTTCAAGATTGTTCTCAAGCAGCAGGAACAAATTTTGTGGTGCATTTATGTATTGCTTAGAGTGCAGCCAAGATGGCTTTAACATTTGCCTCACCTTGACTAAAGTTTAGATAGGTTTCTTCCTGATGATAGGCACTTAACCTCCCTTTTCTTAGAGCATTTACTTTAGAAAACTTGAAATTGTAAATTCTTTCTCTGCCCCTTTGACATATATACAGATCTTTTCCCAATCTCTTGATGGTCTTATAATCCAAGAATGTCTTTCTCAGGGACCTGGGAGCCATCTTTTTGGAATGAAAACACTGGGGTGCCTGGGTGGCTCAGTCAGGCATCTGATTCTTGGTTTCAGCTGAAGTCATGATCTCAGTCATGAGGTCAAGCCCTGCATCAGGCTCTGTGCTAGGCATGGAACCTGCTTAAGATTCTCTGTCTCTCCCTCTCACTCTCAGTTTCTCTCTGCCCCTCACCTGCTCACACATTCACATGTGCACACTCTCTCTCTTTCTCAAAAAAAAAAAAAAAAAAAAGAGAGAGAGAGAAAGAACTGAAAACATCAAAGGAGATATCACCCATGTCCCCCAGTCTCTCTGGGAGCATAGACAATTGGCTCTGGTGGGCACCCTGCTCCAACTGTGTAGGGCAATTAAAAACTGCAGGTGGCTGCAATCCCTATCAAAATAACACCAGCATTCTTCACAGAGCTAGAACAAACAATCCTAACATTTGTATGGAACCAGAAAAGACCCCAATAGCCAAAGCAATCTTGAAAAAGAAAAACAAAACTGGAGGCATCACATACCCGGACTTCAAGCTGCATTACAAAGCTATAATCATCAAGACAGTATGGTACTGGCACAAAAACAGACACTCAGATCAATGGAACAGAATAGAGAACCCAGAAATGGACGCACAAACCTATGGCCAACTAGCCTTTGACACAGCAGGAAAGAATATCCAGTGGAATAAAGACAGTCTCTTCAAGTGGTGCTGGGAAAACTGGACAGTGACATGCAGAAAAATGAACCTGGACCACTTTCTTACACCATACACAAAAATAAACTCAGAATGGATGAAAGACCTAAACATAAGACAGGAAGCCATTAAAATCCTCAAGGAGAAAGCAGGCAAAAACCTCTTTGATCTCGGCCGCAGCAACTTCTTAACACCTCTCCAGAGGCAAGGGAAACAGGCAAAAATGAACTATTCGGACCTCATCAAAATAAAAAGCTTCTGCACAGCAAGGGAAACAGCAAAACTAAAAGGCAGCTGACAGACTGGGACAAGATATTTGCAAACGACATGTCAGATAATGGGTTAATATCCAAAATCTATCAAGAACTTATCAAACTCAGCACCAAAAAACAAATAATCCAGTGAAGAAATGGGCAAAAGACATGAATAGACACTTCTCCAAAGAAGACATCCAGATGGCCAAGTGACACATAAAAAAATGCTCAACATCATTCAGCATCAGGGAAATACAAATCAAAACCACAATGAGATACCACCTCACACCAGTCAGAATGGCTAACATGAACAAGTCAGGCAACAACAGATGTTGGCGAGGATGCGGAGAGAGAGGATCTCTTTTGCATTACTGGTGGGAATGCAGACTGGTGCAAGTCACTCTGGAAAACAGTATGAAGGTTCCTCAAAAAATTAAAAATAGAACTACCCTGGGGCGCCTGGGTGGCCCAGTCAGTTGAGTGTCCGGCTTCGGCTCAGGTCATGATCTTACGGTTCGTGGGTCTGAGGCCCACATCAGGCTCTGTGCTGACAGCTCAGAGCCTGGAGCCTGTCTTTGGATTCTGTGTCTCCCTCTCTCTCTGACCCTCCCCTGCTCACACTGTCTCTCTCTCTCAAAAATAAATAAAACATTAAAAGAAAAATTTTAAAAAAAAGAACTACCCTACAACCCAGCAATTGCGCTACTGGGTATTTATCCAAGGGATACAGGTGTGCTGTTTTAAAGGGGCACATACACCCCAATGTATATTGCAAAGCTATCGACAATAGCCAACGTATGAAAAGAGCCCAAATGTCCATCAACAGATGAATGGATAAAGAAGATGTGGTGTATATACAATGGAGTATTACTCAGCTATCTAAAAGAATGAAATCTTGCCATATGCAGCTACGTGGATGGAACTAGAGGGTATTATGCTATGCAAAATTAGTCAGAGAAAGACAAATATCACCTGACTTCACTTCTATGAGGACTTTAAGATGCAAAACAGATGAACATAAGGAAAAGGAAGCAAAAATAATATAAAAACAGAGAGGGGGACAAAACATAAGAGACTCTCATAGAGAACAAACAGAGGGTTACTGGAGGGATTATGGGAGGGGGGATGGGCTAAATGGGTAAGAGGCATTAAGGAATCTACTCATGAATCATTGTTACACTATATGCTAACTAACTTGGATGTAAACTTAAAAATAATTTTATTTTTTTCTTTCTTTTTTAAACTTTTTAAAACATTTATTCATTTTTGAGAGAGAGAGAGAGTGCGAGTGAGAGAGGGGCAGAGAAAGGGAGACACAGATCTGAAGTAGGCTCCAGGCTCTGAACTGTCAGCACAAAGCCCAACACGGGGTTCGAACCCACAAGCAGTGAGATCATGATCTGAGCCAAAGTTGGACGTTTAACCAACTGAGCCACCCAGGTGCCCCCCAAAATAAATTAATTTTAGAAAAACCCAGGGTGCCTGGGTAGCTCAGTCAGTTAAGCGTCCAACTTAGGCTCAGGTCATGATCTCACAGTTCATGGGTTCCCCCGCATCGGGCTCTATGCTGACAGCTCAGAGCCTGGAGCCTACTTTCAGTCTGTGTCTCCCTTTCTCTGCCCCTCCCCTGCTCATGTTCTGTCTGTCTCTCCCTCAAAAATAAATTAACATTAAAAAATTAAAAAAAAAAACTGCAGGTGGCCTGAGATTCCCTCCACCCCAGTTCTCAAAAATTCTCATGTTCTTGTTTCAGTGGAGTTGAGCGTCGTTTTGTTCCTCTGATGCACTAGTCCTAGAAAAGTCTTCCTTGCCTGTTATCTTTGACTTTTACAATTTTAACTTGGACAAGATCATTGATTCAGCCTATCACCCGATCCACCAGGATCTGTGGGCATAACTGGTGTAAGTAGAAATGACCCTTGGGAACAGTGTGTCCAGACAAATAAGGTTGCTAGATGCTATGGCCCATGGTAAGCATTTTTCCAGAATAAATATGTAAAGGTCCATCTTCTGTATCTGACATCAATAATACATTATGTTCAGGGCACCTGGGTGGCTCGGTCGGTTGAGCGTCCAACTTCAGCTCAGATCATGATCTCACAGCTTGTGAGTTTGAGCCCCGCATCAGGCTCTGTGCTGATAGCTCACAACCTGGAGCCTGCTTTGCTTCTGTGTTTCCCTCTCTCTCTCCCCTTCCCCGTTCACACTCTGTCTCTCTCTCTCAACAGTTAAAAAAAAAAAAGATTAAAAAAAATACATTATGTTCTTTCATGTTATGTCATTCTCAATGTACTAATTATGTTCCTGAGCCCTTCCCCCGTCCATATGGTAGGGTGAGTGAAGGATTATGTTAAAAGGGCAACTCATGACCCTTGGAACAAGGGGCCCCCTGGAACCCAACTTCCTCAGGAGCCCCAATAGCAGATATAGGTGAACACTTTCCCTGTCACATCCTCAGGTCTCAGGAGCAGTGAGAAGCAAACACATTAGATGTGAAAGAGTAGTAGGCTTGTTTGTTGGACAAGAGAGTGACAGCTTGCAAACTCAAAGTCTCAACTCCTTTGATGTCCCTCTGGAGCCAACTGTGTTGACACAGGAGGGTGTAGAGAATGAGGGCTTCGTGAGTCTGGACAACATTTCTAAAACCTCTCTGGTTTATTTTCCTGTAAAAGCCATTCATTTTTCTAAGCAGCTCGCCAGGGTGTCATGGGGCTTCTCTACAGCTTTCCCCCTCACATGCTGCAGAGAAGTGTTATCAGTTCCTATGAAAAATGGTCCCTACAAGTCTCGCTGTGGAATTAAGTCTGACAGAGGATGTCTCCATTCAGAAAAAGGCATGGAACATTCTAGAACTGCATAGAATACCGCCATGAGATCACTCATGTCCGGGTTGCTATTCAGTAGACAAGCACTATAATGGCTCCAAGATCACTAGAATAGTAAAATACTTTATTAGTGGATAAATAGCCACTTTCCTGAGCCATCTTCCCAATGCCCTCTATTGCCCCAGTGCCCCAGGTTCTCCCTCAGAACCCCGTTTTCCACAATCCATTCTCTAAAGGGGTGATGCTTGGGTGCCTGGGTGGCTCAGTCATTAAGCATCTGACCAGCTCAGGTCATGATCTCACGGTTTGAAAATCTGAGTCTCACATGGGGTGAACTCAAGCCCTGCTTCCGGTGAACATAAGGCCCACTTTGGGTAAAACACAAGCCCTGCCTTGGGTAAGCCCCACTTCTCTCTCTCTCTCTATCAATCCGTCTCTCTCTCTCTCTCCCTCCCTCATGGGATTATCTCTCTGCCCCTCCCTCACTTGTGCCCTCTCTCTCTCCCCTCTCTCTCAAATAAATAAATAAAGGGTGCTGTTTGGCCCAACAGGAAACCCAGAACCCTGCTGTGCTCCCACAACTAGCCTCAGTTCTGATTGATCAGTGCCTGTCCTGTGCCAGCTAAATGTATTTCCTATCACTCTGAATTCGGGGCTTTCTGATAACTGACAGTTCATGTGAACTTGCCTTATATGTTGTCCACCTCTCCTTACCTACCACCTCTGTTCTGTTTTCGGTATGAAGTACCACCCCCAACCACCAGCAGAAACCCGCATCTAACACAAAGCCCACATACAAGGAGGTTCATAGTATCTTTATTTATAAAAGTACAAAAATGGGCATAGAGGAGGGCACTTGGGATGAGCACCGGGTGTTGTATGGAAACCAACTTGATAATAAACTATGTTTTTAAAAAGTGGATTTCAGTCTAAATTTAAAAAGCGGTGCACATTTTACAGTATATGTGTGAGAAGAGGGTATGTATGTATTGGAACTATATTCATAGCCTTGTAAACATGACATCATAATAGGTGTTGATGGGAGAAGCCATAACAGTGTAGGTATCTGACTACAACAGGTTGGCCACAACAAGCTTATCTGGTTTGCTGATTGTTCTAGAATGTTCTAGAGTAAGTTACTGGTGTAAGGGAAGGGTGAGTTGACCCCACTTTTCTGGAAGAAGATCACATTGAATGAAGAGATAGGTCTTTACTGTTCTGAAAATGAATCACTTTGGCTGGTCTAGGAAAAGCGTGTGAAAAGATCTTTTCAGAAGTACGCCAAATGACAAAAAGTAGCCTCACTCTTAGGGCACCCTGGTAGCTCAGTCAGTTAAGCATCTGACTCTTGGTGTTAGTTCTGATTATGATCTCACAGTTCGTGGGTTTGAGCACCACATCAGGCTCTGAGCTAACAGCATGGAACCTGCTGGGGAGTCTCCCCGCCCCCACCTCTCAAAATAAATAAATAAACTTAAAAAAATTAGCCTCACACTTTGTGGGTAGGGATGGGAAGGAAGAGCACAGAAGGAAGAGGAAGGGTGGAGAGGTGTTCAGATCAGTAAGGGAGAGCCTTGGACAGGTCCTGACTGCATTCCTTGGGCTTCTTGTCCATGGACCAGAAAGAGCTGATCACCAAGATTGCTGAGATTCGTTATACTGTCTCCTGCCCCTTGTCTCTGTCCCTAAGATATGAAGTGAAGGACCTTTGCTTTACTAGAGCAGAACACTCAGCCAGCATCATGTATCCTCCAACATGGCAGCCTGTGCCCCCATCTCTAGGGCCCTGAGCCTTCTGACTGAGGCTCGCTTGCTCCCACCTTCCCCAGTGGCCTCTTGCACCTTCACCGAAGAGACTGAAACACTGCCCATTTCCTGCGCTGCCCCAGGCTTGGGAAGTGGCACAGTGGTGTATCACAACCTAAATCCTCACTGCTCAGAAGCTGACCCATCAGGAATCTAAAGAGCATCCTGGTCAGAGTGGCTCGAAGCCCTTCTGAAAATGACACCCGAGGGGAAGAAGCCCACCCCTAAGGATTTACTGCTCTAGGAGATGACGACAGCTTAGCAAATTGCAGCTACTTTTGGAACCGAGGACTTGACCCAGCTGGCAACACTTGGGTGCATCTCACCAAGGCCAAGTTCTAGCACAAACCCCAGCCTCACCAGGCCACCGTCCCAAGACCAAACTCGAAGACGCAGCCAAGGCACGTCGTATTGCTGCCTTCGATATTCAGGACAGAGACTGAATTTCCGGACTCTGCTATCGCCATCAGATGGGGGGGAGATGTTCATCAGATGTTCTCACTCTTGGGCTGGATGGAGGTGAATTTAATTTACTCTGAAGGGCCTAGAGAAGTGGACCTCATATTTGACTGTACATTCATATCTCCCTGTTGCTGTAAAAGTACACAGTGCCTAGGCCTCAACCTGTGTGTGTGTGTGTGTGTGTGTGTGAGAGAGAGAGAGAGAGAGAGAGAGAGACAGAGAGAGAGAGAGATCAGTAAGTACTGGTTAAAATTCCCTGAATCCTTTTATTTTTTTCCAGCTTTATGAGATATCATTGACAAATGGAAGTTGTATATATTTAAACTATACAGTATATGTAAACTGTATACATTGTGAAATCATCATCATGGTCAGACTAATTAACATATGCATCACCCCAGCTTCTAAGGTTCTTGTTCAGTTTATGTGGGGTCAAGCATCAGTATTTTTTAAACATTTCGGGTGGTTATAACGAACAGCTAAGGGGGAGAAACTCTCATGCAAGGATATATATACTGATTATGCATACGTACAGATGCACATGCATATATGTACCCACATTCACAGACTCATGCAGTTTTTTATTAAAAAATATATGCATTGAAAAAAACTTGTAATCAGAGTGGTCTTAATTTTCTTCCTTTAGTTTTTGGGGGTTTCTGTTTCAAATTTTGTACAGTGATCATGCAGTCATTTATAATCATGAGGAAAGAAGCCAAAAGTGCTATCTTCTAAATAACTTTACTAATCTTTCTAGACACAGCTCAGCTCTCTATATGAGCCGCTTCAACACCTGCCTGTCTTCGCTCCCCCCAATTCCTCCCAGCCTGTGACCAGCCCAGTCACCTAGCACTTCATGGGGACTACAGACCTTTCCTCTTTGTTCCATGCTGGGATCGTGCCTCCCCCTAGCCAAGGAGCGCCTGAGGGGCAGGGTCTGGCATATCTGTGCGGGGACAGGGTTATTATTGGTAACCTGGGCCTGGAGTTGTTCAGTTCTCTGAACAAAGACGTTCCCTCTCTCTCTCTCTCTCTCTGGAGAGGAAACACAGAGTGCTCTTCTGGTCTCAGCACGGGCTGTCTAGGAGAACGGAAGGGAAAGGATACATTGGCAAGGCCTGTGGAAGAACATACAAGTGAGGTCTGTGAGATGAAGCATGAGCCAAGCTGGCCAGGGTCCCTGTCTGTCCAGGAATCTGGTGAATGTATGGCTTATATTCCGAGTTCACGGTTCTGGGTGGCTCGGCATGGCTTAAGGCAGACCCAGGGAGGAGAGGAACTGAGTCAGCTTGGAAAGCCTGGGCAGGGGCGAGCCATGCCAGAGGAAAACAGGCACACAGTCTCGTGGGGATGGCTTTGAATGTAAGCGTCTGTGGGTGCTCTGCCAGGCTAAGTCCTACGTGACAGGCCTGGGAAACCAGAAGGACGGGAAAATGGCAGTAAGACCCCTGGCCTTCTTCCTCCTAGTAGACGTCAAAATACATTTTACATGGAAAAAGAAAGCATTGTTCTATGTGAGTCCCCAGTACCCTAGCACTGGGGACTGTATTTGGATGTACCTTCCGTGAAGTTTGGACGGTACTAGCACTACAAGATGCTCCAAGATGAAAGGATCCCAGGATCAAAGAAGTTTGGAAACTAACTAATAGGCTAGCCTGCTGTCTCTGCCAGATTCACCATGCAGGAGCATATTAAAGACTCTGACAAATCGTGTAGCTGGAAAACTGCAGCAGCCCTCCTGACCTAACTGACCATACCATCTTTATTCATGGAGCACCTGTTAACATCCAGCACCTATTTTGGGCGGATCTGAATTGGTTACTTTACGGCAAGAGAGCCTGTAGCTAGAATATTTGTCAATAATCCAATTCCATTTCCAAGAAAAAGCATAATTTGGGGCACTTGGCTGGCTTAGTCTGTAGAGCATGTGACTCTTGATCTCAAGGTTGTGAGCTCAAGCCCTACCCTGGGTATAGAAATTACTTAAAAATAATTTTTAAATCATAATTTCATAAGTATTACATATTTGGGCCACTACTCTCAAGCAGCATATTAGCCAATTGGCAGATTACTAACTGGAAACAGTTTTTGTTTTGTTTTGTTTTATGACAGCATAATTGTGAAGACCAAAGTCATTGATAGGGACAAAGAATTGTCTAGGAAAGAGAGTGGTCAGAGAAGACAGGAAAGCTTCCAACGAAGCTCTGGTGTAGAGGAAGTTGCAAGTTCATCTGAAGGATGAACACAGAGAGCAGGAGAAGCATGCTATACGGGTTATTGGTCTTACCTTTTGATAAAGCAAAAAAAATCCAACATAGGAAGGACAATATAGGTATGGACACACAAAAGAAGGAAAGTCATGCCCTCCCTATGTTCAACTTTGGACCAAATTGAAAAGATTCTGAATTTGGGGTCATCTGTTGTGACCAGAGAGAATGTCAAGGAAAAAATGGCGTCTGGTCCTAAGACCTAAGCAGACTCCGATTAAAACCTTTTGGAAAAACAGCCCAAGTTAGGGCATTCCAGCTCAAAACTCATTCTTCATTTTTCATTATATGCCAAAGCCTTAGGCATATAATAAATCTGCCCTGGAAACACCAACCCTTGACATAGCATACATGCACACTATATTTTCATGTCATCGCTTCTTCAGACATCTCTGGGAACTCAAGACAAGAGGCAGGCTCTGACCACTGTTGCCACGACAGGATCCTGCCCCTGTTCACTGCTGTCGGACAGTCCCCAAGGAAGGCTGATGCCTCTAGCTAGCTCAGGAGTTTGGCTCTTATATTGTTTTGATTTGTTTTCTGTTTGCACTGAAGTTAAAACAAGGGAAGTAGCTACTCTAAGATCTTACAGTGTCGTAACAGCATGCATTGTCAACGTGAGTGGGATTATTAAAATTAAAAAGGAAAAAAGTGCCCCAAATCCTTGTCACTTGCACTTTTTGGCACCGCTGATTCCTGGGAGGGCAGCTAGTGATGCACCGGTAGAGAAGCAGCCTCTAGAAGCCTGGGTGGGAGGGGGCTGATCCTTGAGGCTCTCACCCTTATAGAAGTAGCTGGGGACTGGGGCGCCTGGGTGGCTCAGTCAGTTAAGTATCTGACTTCAGCTCAGGTCATGATCTTGTAGTTGGTGAGTTCGAGCCCTGTGTTGGGCTCTGTGCTGACAGCTCAGAGCCTGGAGCCTGCTTCAGATTCTATCTCCCTCTCTCTGTCTCTCCCCCACTCACGATCTGTCTCTCTCTGTCTCAAAAATAAATATTTTTAAAAATTAAAAAAAAATAAAATCTGCATTAAAAAAAATAGCTGGGGACCGAGAGAAGCAGAGACTGGCTATTGTGTGGCACGAAGAGAGTAGGGACACAATTCTCCAAGCATAGGAATAGCTGTTCAAGGAAAAGATGAGAAGGAGCTGATGATTGTGTATGGGTCTGTGTTGCACCAGAACCAGAATTAACACATTTGATTCTCAGTACAACCCTCAATCCCATGGAGGGTCAATTATCTCCATTTCAGAGATAAGATTGTTGAGGGCCCCCTGTTTCTCACTGGGGTCCTAGACAAATTAGAGAATAAAGCAGAGCAGTAGGTAAAGGTTATGACTCAAAATCTGGAGTGCAATGAGCCAGCAATGTATATGTGTTCCAGTTCTCTACATCTTCTCCAATATCTGATGACATTACTGTTTAAAAAAAAAATTTTTTTTAGCATTTATTCAGTTTTGAGAGACAGAGAATGATTGGGGAAGGGGCAGAAAGGGAGACACAGAATCTGAAACAGGCTCTGAGCCATCAGCACAGAGCCTGATGTGGGGCTCGAACCCACAAACCGTGAGATCATGACCCGAGCTGAAGTCATATACTTAACCGACTGAGCCACCCAAGCGCCCCGACATTACTGTTTTTAATTTAGCTGCATGAGTGAGTGTTAATAAAATCATCTTACACTATGGTTTCAGTTTGCATTTCCCTGATGATGAAGGATGTTGAGCCCCTTCTCATGTTTTTGTTGGCCATTTGTATGTATTCCTTTGCAAAGTTGCTGTTCAAGTCTTTAGCTCATTTTTTTATTGTTTTGTATTTTTATTATAGATTGTTTATGTTCTTGATACATTTTCTCAGATATAAATTATTTAATGTTTTAAGATATTTTGCCAGTAAATATATTAGGTCTGTGGCTTGCCGACTGATTTTCATAGCTGTGTCTTGATGAACAGCAGTTTTTTGGTTTTGGTTTTGTTTTTTTAATGTTTGTTTATTTTTTAGAGTGAGAGAGACAGAGCACGAACAGGGAAGGGGCAGAGGGAAACACAGAATCCGAAACAGGCTCCAGGCTCTGAGCTGTGTCAGCACAGAGCCCGACGTGGGGCTCGAACTCTTGGACCTTGGAACTCTCGAACATGACCTGAGCTCGAAGTCAGACTCTTAACCGACTGAGCCAACCAGGCACCCGCAGCAGTTTTTAACCTTAACAGAGTATGATTAGTGGATTTTTTTTTATGGTTTGTACTTTCTATGGTCTAAGAGCTCTTCACTTATTCCAAAGTTTCAAAGATTTCCTCCATATTCTTATACAAGTGTTATGCTTAGATCTATAATCCATTTTGAACTGGTTTTTGCGTATGGTATGAGATAGGAGACAAGATTTATTTCTTCTCCTTATGGATATCCAATTCTTCCACCACATTTGATGAAATACGTTTTCCATTCCCCATAGGGTTTTTGACAATCAGCTGACCATGTATCTGTGGGATTTTCTGTTCCATTGATCCCTTTGCTCCCTTTATGTCAATACCAATTGTCTTGATTTCTATAGCTTTTTATGTCTTAAAATCACACAGCAGAAGACCTCCAACTGTGTTCTTCTTTTGCCGTTCTACGTTCTTTCTACTTCCATATACATTTTAGAAGTACTCTTGGAAGATTAATTTGTGGAGAACTGAAATCCTAAATATTGGGTCTTCCCATCAATGGGCATAATGTCTCTCTCCACTTATTTTTTTTAAATAATTAAAAAAATTTTTTTAATGTTTATTTTTGAGGGAGAGAGACAGAGTGCAAGTGGGAGAGGGACAGAGAGAGAAGGAGACACAGAATCCAAAGCAGGCTCCAGGCTCTGAGCTGTCAGCGCAGAGCCCGATGCGGGGCTTGAACTCACAGACCATGAGGTCATGACCTGAGCTGAAGTTGGATGCTCAACTGACTGAGCCACCCAGGTGCCCCTATTTCCATTTATTTTGATCTTCAGTGTCTCTCAGCAATGTTTTATACTGTTCTGTATAGAAGCCCTGCACAGTTTTTGTTGAATTTATTCTTAAGTAATTTAAGATTTTTTTGGATGGAATTTAAATTTTTTATTTTCTAATTGTTTGCTGCTAATATACACAGATGCTATATACTTTTGTTTATTGACCTTTTATCCAACAATCTTACTAAATTCCCTTATTATAGTAGGCTTTAGGATTTTCATGTTTGTGAATGCGACCATTTTCCCTCTTTTTTGTTTTATTCTGTTAATGTGATGGATTATCCTTACTATTTACTGCTGAATTCTACTGCTCATATTTTCTCTGAGTTCTTACCTATGTGTTTAAGGCTATTGGTCTGTGATTACTTTGTATTATTTTTTTAAGTTTATTTATTTATTTTGAGAGAGAGACAGCCTGAGCAAGGGAGGGACAGAGAGAAAAGGAGAGAGAGAATCCCAAGTAGGCTCCACACTGTCAGCACAGAGCCCTAAGCAGGGCTGGAACTCACGAAGCTGTACGATCATGCCCTGAGGCAAAACTGAGAATTGGATGCTTCACCTACTCAGCCACCCAGGTGACCCTACTTTGTAATACATTTTGAAGATTGTCTTGGGGTTATGGTAATGCTGGCCTCCTAGAATGAGTTAGGGAGTCTTTTCTCCTCCTCTGCTTTCTCAAATACTGTGTCTAAGATTCATGTTATTTCTTCTTTAAATATTTGATAAAATCCACCAGTGAAGCCATCGGCTTAAAGTTTTCCCTAAGCCTGGAGTTTTGTGGGAATTTTTAAATTACAGCTTCTGGGGCATCTGGGTGGCTCAGTTGGTTAAGTATCTAATGTTAGCTCATGTCATAATCTCACAGTATATGGGTTCAAGCCCCATGTTGGTCTCTGTGCTGATGGCTCAGAGCCTAGTGACTGCTTCAGATTCTCTGCTTCAAATTTAGTCTTCCATTCTCTTTGTCCCTCCTCTGCTTGTGTTCGCGCTGTCTCTCTCTCTCTCAAAAATAAATATTTAAATAAATTATAGCTTCAGTTTCTTAAGTGTGTGTGTGTGTGTGTGTGTGTGTGCGCGCGCGCACACACACGCAGCTATTCCCATCTTCTGTTTAACCCAAGCTGCAGGGTTTATTGGTAGAAAGCTGGTACATAATATCCTGTTCTTTAACCTATTTGTTTTCTGTGCTGTGTATTGAGGTTCCTTCTTTCATTCCTAAAATTGGAAACTCACATTTTCTCCTTTTGTCTTTATCAGTTTGCCAGGGGTTTGTTGATTTTATTCATCTTTTAGAAGAACCAGCTTTTGTTTTCATTGATTTTTCCCCCCTATTTTTTGTCCATTTCTGCTTAATTGATTTCGACTCTTTATTATTTCTTTTCTCTCTCTCTTTTTTTTTTTTTTTTGTCTGTCTGGTTTTTTCTAGCTTTTTAAAAGGGAAGCTTAAGTCACGGGTCTAAGTAGCTTTCTTCTTTTCTCATATAAAATTGAAAGTCATAGATTTCCCTGTGAGCACGGCTTTAGTGGTGTTACCACAAATTTTGATATGTTGTGTTTTTGTCATTGGTTTCTAAATGTTTTCTAACCTCCTCTTTTGACCCCCAATAGTTGGGGATTTTCCAGAGAACTCTTCCTGATAAATTTTATGGTCAGAGAATCTATTTAGTAGGATTTCAGCCCTTTGAAATTTATGGAGATTTGTCATATGGTCAGTATTTGGTGTGTGTTGATAAAAATTTGGGTTCAGTTTGATTTCTGCAGTTGTTGAGTGTCATGTTGTATCAACATCAGTGTCTAAGAAAAATACTTCGAGGAGCTCCTGGCTGGCCCAGTTAGTAGAGCATGCAACCCTTGATCTCAGGGTCATGAGTTCAAGCCCAGGTTGGGCAGAGAGCCCACTTTAAAAAATGTGGGGGGGGAAACTATGATTTTCTTCATGCATTTTAAGGTGGTAGCTTGCTCAAAAGTTTAAATAATTGCAAATGATTTTAGGCATATTATAGGCATTCACATTTTTAAGTGAAGCTACTGTATTGCTCTTTTAAATTTATCCAGGGGAATCCAAATACAGTAGTGATTTTACAGTCACCATGATCCATTTCTTTAAAACATGCATGAATAGGGACTTCTTTAACAGTTGGAAATGTGACATATTTTCCTCTTTCTCCCTGAACTCTTATTTTCAGTCCGTTGGGATGAACTGGCAAGTCCCAAGATCCTAGAGCCTTTCCATTCCACCTCTTCACACACTGTTCTCCTAATGCAGTATATCTTTAAGCCTGTAAGCCACTCATTTACCACCCAGTCATACTTCTCTGCCTGTATTTCATTTATGGTGGTCTTTTTTCTGAAACCATGATTCCTGGTGTTAGAATGTTTTCTTCTGGATTACGTTGTCATTAGAGTCACTCTTAGTGCATACCTGACCAAGCAACGTAATTACTGTTTATTAAGCTAGAAACAACGAACGATTATTTGTAGATGTTAGTTGTTTCCTTGTGAAGTGAGTGTGTTGTTTGCAGATCAGGTTGTTTGTGTGTGGCTGACTGTTATTGCTGCATTGGGACCAAATCAGCAATAGTATTCCTCCTGGGGTTGTTTTTTTTTCCCTTTTTTATTGTTAGAAGAGCTGATGAAACTTTGTCTTATAAATAGATTAGACAAGGAGTTTTAGTATAGTAGCTGTCACCCAATTCTTTTGAAGTTTTCTTAGCTATGGGCCAAAAATCACGTAATGATCTATCATCAAATACTCTTTGTAGAGGTGCCTGGGTGGCTCAGTTGGCTAAGCATCCAACTCTTCTTAAATTTTTTTTAATGTTTTATTTTTGAGAGAGAGAGAGAGAGAATGGGGGAGGGGCACAGAGAGAGGGAGACACAGAATCCAAAGAAGGCTCCAGGCTCTGAGCTGTCGGCATAGAGCCTGACGCGGGGCTCAAACTTGTGAACCGCAAGATCATGACCTGAGCCAGAGTCAGACACTTAACCGACTGAGCCACCCTGGCGCCCCTTAAGCGTCCACCTCTTGATTTCGACTCAAGTCATGATCTCATGGTTTGTGAGACTGAGCCCTGTATTGAGCTCTGTGCGGAGTGTGGTGCTTCTTCGGATTCTCTCTCTCCCTCTGCCCCTCTCCCCATCACACACACTTTCTTTCTATGAAATGAAATGAAATGAATAAAAACATTATTTATAAAGACCTATCAGCTGACAGATCTATTAGACCTTCTTTCAGTTTTGATGAAAGTCAAAAATTGGAAACCACCGTAGTTGGAAGAGGATTTGTTACCTGTCATTAAGGTCATTTGCTCTCTCAGCTTCTAGAAAATAAAATAAGAAGGATTTTATCAAGTCTTCTAAAACTGTTTGTTATTAAACATTTGCTAATAAAATATTTTAACAAAAAAGTCATCAGAAGCATGCCTTCTGTTAATTTCATTAACCACCGGATCTACAGATTTTACTACTTGCTTCAAGGGACATTCCATCTCACCAGATCGCAGAGGACATCCTGTGGCCCCCTTGTAAAGTCAAACCAGCCCCCCGCAGACTTTCTGTCATCAAAAGTCTGACGTTTTCCCCCCAGATCATATAAATCTGCTAATACACTTCCTGGGACAACCATCTTCTGAATTCTCCTTCTAAGATAAAGAGATCAGGCACAGAGCCCCGCCTCGAGTTTGCCTCTGCGATGAAATCAATCACCTGGGCTCCTCTTTCTCCCCCATGGCCTGTTGGACTTCCATCTCTTCCATGTCTTTATGTATGTGGGTATGTATTTTGAGAGGGGGGAGGGACAGAGAGAGAGAATCCCAAGTAGGCTTGACATCGTCCCTGCAGTGCCCGATGCGAGGCTTGATCTCATGAAGCGTGAGATCATGACCTGAACTGAAGTCAGACACTTAACCGACTGAACCACCCAGGCGCCCCCATCTCTTCCGTGTCTTAAACAGCATCCATTCTTGTCGCTTTTCCCCTGAATGCTTTTGTCCTGATAGAAACCGTCATTTCACACCTCCAACACTGGCTTTCCTGCCTCTAGTCTCATATCTGTCTCTTACTTAACCTGCAGGCTATTGTCAGAGTCACTGTTCTGCATTGCAAATATGATTGCATCCCACCGTCTCCATCCAGGGATGCAGGGCACAGTGCTGGTGGCTGCCACCCACTTCTTTGCTGGCAGAGCCAAGATTTCGTCCCTTCCTCTGTCAGGTTGTGAGCTTCTGGGACCCCTGGACTGCCCTCTTCAGCCCCAGGGGACAGGTCTCGATCTGGTCAGGCCAATCAAGTAAATCTTCTTGCTAATCCTTCATTTGGAAAATGGCTTATGAACTTGAGGGGTGCAAGGAAACTGGCTGGAATGAGGGAGATTCTGGAACAGGATTCCTAGTTTTTAAAAAGAGACAAAACAAAAGGATGAAAAGGAGACACAAAAAAGAGAGAAAATTCTTTCCTGCCTCTGGATGCTGTGTGAGGATGCAGTGCACGCAGCTGCTGCAACCATTTTGTGATTGTGAGCAACGTGATGAAGATGGAGTAGGAAATGGTGAGAACATCCTGGGGCGTAGATTACACTGGCCACATTGTGCCCTTGTTCTGGGCTTCCAGTTATAGGAGTTACCCAGTTTGTTACTGGTTAAACCTCCAGAATCCACCTTTTTGGTTACCTGCCCTGAAAAGCATCCTGAGTGCCTCAGCACTGAATAGTGAATAAATTCCGAATTACTTCATACAGCGAAAAAGTGTTTTCCTCATGCATCCTGTTTTTACCCCCGCCCCCCCGCATCTTCTCCTCTGTGCTCTGGCGTATCACACCCTGTCCATTCCTACGGATTCTCCGTTTCTTCACAGTCTCTCCAGGGAGCAACGTCCTCTCCTTGCCCACTTGGAAAAGTCTTTCTCATTTTTCCAGATGCTTCTTCGGCACCCCCTTCTCTTCAGCGCCTGTGTTTCCCCACCTCTCCAGATAACAGAGATCTTCTCTTCCCATAGCCTCACTTCTCCCTCTCACTCCCTTTGCCACCATCCCTTTTCCTTGTCCCTACCTCTCTGTTTTAGGACCAGCTTCAGCCCAGGCATTTAGATTTTTCCACAGTTCCCCTTCTCCAGTAGACTGAGTTCCCGGAGAGCAAAGACCACCTCTTCCTCATTTCTGTTGCTCCCCGGGGGTCATGACAGTGCCCAGCGCAGCACAGTCACACCATGGATATTTGTTGCAGGGGATTTATGTGGAGAACTTGGAGGACAGCCCAAGAAGCAGCAACAGTGTCCAGACAGTCATGAGGGAAGGCGGTCTGGAAGGCGAGGGTGAGGCATGCATGTGCCGGCGCTCACGCACGTGTTGGCCGCCATCCGGGTTTCTCTGTTGAGGGAACTCATGAAAGGGTGTCTGTGTGGACAGTACAAGTGTCAACAGGCGGGTGAATGTGGGCTTGTGCAAGTGCAGTCTTCTGTGTAAGGACGTGTGAAAGGGAGTTTGTTCATGTGACTGGGGACGTCTGTGAGGCTGTTTGGAGTGCAGTTCGGAGGGGTGAGTCATAAGTGTGGCAGGAACATATGTAAATTTTTCACATCACTCAAGAGTGTGGTCAGCCTAAGATCTTCTAAAGCTGCCTTTGTCATCGTGTAAGTCCTGGTTCCCAATCCTCTGACTGTCTTATTCCCATGCACCTTGTCCAAACCACATCTTCTTTATCCATTCATCCTTTGATGGACATTTGGACTCTTTCCATGCTTTGGCTATTGTCAATAGCACTGCTATGAACATTAGGGTGCATGTGCCCCTTCGAAAGAGGATAAATACTTAGCGCAATTGCTGGGTCGTAGGGCAGTTCTATTTTTAACTTTTTGAGGAACCTCCATACTGTTTTCCAGAGTGGCTGCACCAGTTTACATTACCATCAGCCATGCAAAAGAGATCCTCTCTCTCCGCATCCTCGCCAACATCTGTTGTTGCCTGACTTGTTCATGTTAGCCATTCTGACTGGTGTGAGGTGGTATCTCATTGTGGTTTTGATTTGTATTTCCCTGATGCTGAATGATGTTGAGCATTTTTTTATGTGTCAGTTGGCCATCTGGATGTCTTCTTTGGAGAAGTGTCTATTCATGTCTTTTGCCCATTTCTTCACTGGATTATTTGTTTTTTGGTGTTGAGTTTGATATGTTCTTGATAGATTTTGGATACTAACCCTTTATCTGATATGTTGTTTGCAAATATCTTCTCCCATACCATCAGTTCCCTTTTAGTTTTGCTTATTGCTTCCTTCACTGTGCAGAAGCTTTTTATTTTGATGAGATCTCAGTAGTTATGTTTGCTTTTGTTTCCCTTGCCTGTGGAGATGTGTTGAGTAAGAAGTTGCTGCGACCGAGGTCAAAGAGGTTTTTGCTTGCTTTCCCCTCAAGGATTTTAAAGGCTTCCTGTCTTAGTTCAGGTCTTTCATCCATTTTGAGTTTATTTTTGTGTATGGTGTAAGAAAGTGGTCCAGGTTCATTTTTCTGCATGTCGGTGGCCAGTTTTCCCAGCACCATTTGCTGAAGAGACTGTCTTTATTCCATTGGATATTCTTTCCTGCTTTGTCAAAGATTAGTTGGCTATACATTTGTAGGTCCATTTCTGGGTTCTCTATTCTGTTCCACTGATCTGTCTGTTTTTGTGCAAGACAAATGCACTCCTTAATCCTCTTTACCTATTTCTCCCATTCCCTCCACCCCCACCCCACTCAGCTTGTTCTCTATAGTTAAGAATCTGTTTCTTGGTTTCTCTCTCTCTCTTTTTTTCCTTTGCTCATTTGTTTTTTTTTTTCTTTAAATCCACATAACAATGAAATCATAGGGTATTGGTCTTTCTCTGACTTAATTCACTTTGCTAGCTTTGTGCTCTGTAGCTCTATCCATGTTGTTGCAAGTGGCAAGATTTTATTCTTTTCTATGGTTGAATAACATTCCAGTGTGTGTGTGTGTGTGTGTGTGTGTGTGTGTGTACATATCACTATACATACATATACACACATATATCCATTCATAAATCGATAAACACTTGGGCTGCGTCCATAACTTGGCCACTGTAAATAGTGCTACAGTAAACATAGAGGTGAATGTATCCCTTTGAATTAGTGTTTTTGTAGTTTTTAGGTAAATACCTAGTAGTGCAATTGCTAGGTCATAGGATAGTTCTATTTTTAACTATTTGAGGCACCTTCATACTGTTTTCCATTGTGGCTACATCAGTTATTCCCACCAGCAGCACAAGGAGGTTCTTTTTTCCCCACATCCTTGCCAACACTTGCTGTTTCTTGTATTTTTTTATTTTCACCCTCCTGAGGTGCTTTCTCATTGTAGTGTTAATTTGCATTTTCCTGATGATGATGATGATGAGTGATGTTGAGCATCTTTTCATGTGTCTGTTGGCCATCTGGATGTCTTCTTTGGAGAAATATCTGTTCATTTCCTCTGCCCATTTTTAAATTGGATTATTTGTTCTTTGGTTGTTGAGTTATAGAAGTTCTTCATATATTTGGGGTTTTTTTTTCTTAATGTTTATTTATTTTTGAAAGAGAGAGTGTGCACACAAGCTGGGGAGGAGCAGAGAGAGAGAGGGAGACATTATCCAAAGCAGACTCCAGGCTCTGAGCTGTCAGCACAGAGCCTGATGCAGGGTTTGAGCCCACGAAGTGGGGGTCAGGTCAGATCTCAGGTCAGGAGATGATGACCTGAACCAAAATCAGATGCTCAACCAACTGAGCCACCCAGGCACCCCTCTTCATGTATTTTGGATACTAGCCCTTTGTCAGAGATGTCATTTGCAAATATCTTCTCCCATTCTGTAGGTTGCCTTTTAGTTTGTTGATTTTTCCCTTCAGTGTGCAGAAGCTTTTTATTTTGATGTAATCCCTATAGTTTATTTTTGCTTTTATTTTCCTTGACTCAGGATACATGTCTAGAAAAATGTTACAAAGGTTAGGGACATTACTGCCTGAGCTCTCTTCTAGGATTTCAATCACATTTAGGTCTTTCATCCATTTTGAGTTTATTTTTGTGTATGGTGTAAGAAAGTGGTCCCATTTCATTTTTTTCCATGTTGCTGTCCAGTTTTCCCAACACCATTTGTTGAAGAGACTGTCTTTTTTCCCATTGCACATGTTTTCCTGTTCTATTGAAGATTAATTGGCCATATAATTGTGAGTTTATTTCTGGGCTTTCTATTCTGTCTCATTGATCTATGTGTCTGCTTTTGTGCCAGCACCACACTGTTTTGATTACTGCAGCTTTGTAATATAACTTAAGTCCGGAATTGTGATGCCTCCAGTTTTGTTTTTCTTTTTCAAAATTGTTTTGGCTAATCGGGGTCTTCTGTGGTTCAATATGAATTTTAGGATTGTGTGTTCTTATTCTGTGAGAAATGCTGCTGGTATTTGAATGGGGTTTGCAAGGAATCTGGAATTGGAGCTGGGATTTTCACCATCTATCTGCTCTGTTGGAATGGGGGGGGTGGACATATCCTTAGAACTGGGGGGTGAAAGCCCATTTCCAGCATCAGTGGGACTCAGGAAAAGCGAATGTGTGGGGAGAGGGGATGAGACAGCTGCTGGAGGAGATCTGGATTCCCTGAAGCACCCTGCCCCTGGCTAGCTCTCTAGATGTTATGGAGTGGCCAGGGGTCCTTATTCTAAAGTCCCATTGTGCCCAAACTGGTGCCTGCAAACAAAGTTCACTCAACCAAATGCGCATGCCCAGCTTAACAGATTTTGGACACAATGATTTGTTTTTGCAATAGTATCTGCTGTTTTCAGTAGGACCAAAAAAACCTTCAAACGTCTTTGCTTATTAACCCAATGAAATACATTGTGGTTTTACTACCAAGAGTAATTTGCATGAACTTTTAAAAATTAATTTTTAATCACGGTAATTTATGAATACATTCTCTTTATAGAACTAAACTATTATAGACATTTTAAGGTCATAAAGGTTTGTTTGGGGTTTTTAATTCTCGTTTCTTGGTTAGCAGTTGTTAAATTGCAGACACACGTGTCAGCACAGAGGCCCCTTTGAGCTCAGGGCTTATAGCCCAGAGAGGAGTCCCTTGATGGCAGAAAGCATGTCCTAATCATTTTATGTACTTCACACACAGCATATACCTGACTCACAAAAAGTTCACAGAGTAGGGGCACCCGGGTGGTTCAGTCACTTAAGTGTTTGACTCTCCATCTTGGTTCAGGTGATGGGTTTGAGCGCCGCATCAGGCTCTGCACTGACTGCATGGAGCCTCCTTGGGATTCTCTCTCTTTCTCTCCATCCCTCCCCTGCTCGTGTTCTCTTTCTCTCTCAAAAGAAATAAATAAACTTCATAAAAAGTGCACAGAGTTTTGATAATTGAATGAATGAATGAAATCAGGCGATTGGACTACATTTTTCACAAGACCCTCTCTTTTATGTTCTATGTATTCTGATTCTTTTTTAAATTTTTTAATTTTTTTAATTTTTAATTATTTATTTATTTTTCTTAAATACTTTATTGTCAACATTGGTTTACATATAACACCCAGTGCTCATCCCAAAAAGTGCCCTCCTCCATGCCCATCACCCCACTTCCCCTCTCCCCGACCCCATCAGTCCTCAGTTTGTTCTCAGCATTCAAGAGTCTCTCATGGTTTGCCTCCCTCCCTCTCCCCAACTATTTTTCCCCTTCTTCTCCCTCATCATCCTCCGTTAACTTCCTCCTAATCCACCTATACGTGCAAATATACGGTATCTGTCCTTCTCTGTGTGACTTATTTTGCTCAGCATAACACCCTCAAGGTCCATCCATGTTGCTACACATGGCCAGATTTCATTCTTTCTCATTGCCATGTAGTATTCCATCGTATAGATAAACCACATCTTCTTGATCCATTCGTCCGTTGATGGACACTTAGGCTCTTTCCATGTTTTAGCTATTGTGGAGAGTGCTGCTATGAACATTGGGGTACATGTGCTCCTATGCCTCAGCATTTCTGTATCCCTTGGGTACATTCCTAGCAGTGCTATTGCTGGGCCATAGGGGAGTTCTAGTGTTAATTTTTTGAGGAACCTCCATACTGTTTTCCAGAGGGGCTGCACCAGCTTACATTCCCACCAACAGTGTAGGAGGGTGCCCGTTTCTCCACATCCTTGCCAGCATCGAGAGTCTCCTGATTTGTTCATTTTACCACTCTGACTGGCTTGAGATGGTATCTCAGTGTGGTTTTGATTTGTATTTCCCTGATGAGGAGGGACGCTGAGCATCGTTTCATGTGTCTGTTGGCCATCTGGATGTCCTCTTTGGAGAAGTATCTGTTCATGTCTTCTGCCAATTTCTTCACTGGATTATTTGTTTTTCAGGTGTGGAGTTTGGTGAGTTCCTTATAGATATTTGATACTAGCCCTTTATCTGATATGTCATTTGCAACTATCTTTTCCCATTCCGTCAGTTGCCTATTAGTTTTATGGATTGTTTCCTTTGCGGTGCAGAAGCTTTTAATCTTGATGAGGTCCCAGTAGTTCATTTTTGCTCTTGATTCCCTTGCCTTTGGGGATGTGTCAAGTAAGAAATGCTGCAGTGGAGGTCAAGGAGGTTTTTTCCTGCTTTCTCTTCTAGGGTTTTGATGGTTTCCTGTCCCACATTCAAATCGTTTATCCATTTTGAGTTTTTTTTTTTTAAACTTTCATTTTTTTTTATTTTTTTTAATGTTTTATTTATTTCTAGGAGAGAGAGAGAGAGAGAGACAGCGTGAGCAAGAGAGGGTCAGAGAGAGAAAGAGTCACAGACTCTGAAACAGGCTCCAGGCTCTGAGCTGGCAGTCAGCACAGAGCCCGACGCGGGGCTCGAACCCACAAACCGCGAGATCATGACCTAAGCGAAAGTTGGACGCTTAACCGACTAAGCCACCCAGGCGCCCCATATTTTTGTGTATGGTGTGAGAAAATGATCTAGTTTCATTCTTCTGCATGTTGCTGTCCAGTTCTCCCAGCACCATCTGTTAAAGAGGCTGTCTTTTTTCCATTGGATGCTGTTCCCCGCTTTGTCAAAGATTAGTTGGCCATACATTTGTGGGTCCAATTCTGAGTTCTCTATTCTATACCATTGGTCTATATGTCTGTTTTTGTGCCAATACCATACTGTCTTAAGGATCACAGCTTTGTAGTAGAGGCTAAAGTCTGGGATGGTAATGCCTCCCATTTTGGTTTTCTTCTTCAATATTACTTTGACTATTCGGGATCTTTTGTGGTTCCATACACATTTTAGGATAGTTTGT
The DNA here is from genome assembly GCF_003009895.1 of Hyaena hyaena. Lineage (NCBI taxonomy): Eukaryota > Metazoa > Chordata > Mammalia > Carnivora > Hyaenidae > Hyaena > Hyaena hyaena. The sequence goes on from NW_024080797.1 coordinate 242,340, forward strand.
TCTAGTTTTGAGAAGAATGCTGGTGCAATTTTGATTGGGATTGCATTGAATGTGTAGATTGCTTTGGGTAGTAATGACATATTAACAATATTTATTCTTCTGACCCATGAGCATGGAATGTTTTTCCATTTCTTTGTGTCTTCTTCAATTTCCTTCATAAGTTTTCTATAGTGTTCATCATACAGATATCCTATATCTTTGGTTAGGTTTATTCCTAGGTATTTTATGGTTTTTAGTGCAATTGTGAATGGGATCAGTTTCTTGATTTCTCTTTCTGTTGCTTCATTATTGGTGTATAAAAATGCAACCAATTTCTGTACATTGATTTTGTATCCTGCAACATTGCTGAATTGTGTATTCTGATTCTGTAAAGTTCTCACTTGCCCATGATTACTTAGCAGCAGGTTGCTGGACACAGTTTCTGTGCATGTCGTAGAATTCCTTTACAACACCATCTTCCATAACACAATCAAAAGAAGTATCTATATAAAAGATTATCCAAAAGAATATCTATATAAAAGATTACTCACTGTCTACCACTGTTGCTTTTCAAGACATATAAGTTGAATTGTAGTATAGCTGAAATTTCAGGGAAATGTAGTGAAAAAATTCACTAAAAATGTGTAAATGATCTTTTAGTGCATCATTCCAATGATGAAGGGGCAAAGACTCCGCAGCCCAACTGCTAGAGTTCAAATCCTGGCTCCAGCGCTTGCTAGCTGTGTGATCTTAGACAAGTTACTTAACTTCTCTGCACCTGAGTGGTCTCATCGGTAAAATGAGCATACTGACTGTGTTTCGCCGTAGAGTCGTGAGAATTAAAAGCATCCATGCAAATTAAGTGCTCATAGCGGCGCTGGTCATATAGTAAGGCATGATACAAGTGTTAGCTGCTACTGCTGTTACCAGTTAAAGGAGAAATGGGTATTATTCAAACCTAATGGACTGCCCAGACACCCCCATGCCTGGTGCGGACTGCGATCTCAGAGGCTGACTTCTCCAGCAAATCTCTGAAGGGCCAGAAACGCAACCCAAAAGGGCAGGATGTCGCTACCTTGGGAGAAGGGAAAGACTTGGCAGCTAAATTCATTGCTCACCTTTCCTCCTATGGCAGCGACTCCAGGGAGCTTTGTGTAAATGCTCTGTACCTTTGCCACAGGCTCTTTTCTCGGAACAGTGTCACGCCACCCACCTGGCATTCACTCCCTCCCCTCTGCTGCCTCAAGTCCCCGCCCTCACGCTTGTTTCCTGGGGTTTCACTGCCCCATAAAGAGTTGGGACATCCGCTTCTGCCTCCAGCCCTGATGTTTAAGGAGTTAAGGGCTAAGGGAAACATTTCCCGTGGCAGACCCCCCAGGCTTCACCAAGGAAACGAAACCATAGCCCCTGATTTTCTTGGAAAGAGCAGGAGCAGGTAGTCTGAGTGTGGTGTGTGCCTGGGCTGGGAATCAGAACTGCACCGCCTGCCTGTCTGGTCTCTTGCACAAACTAAGTCAAACTAAATTACTTTTCAGAGAACATATTCCCATAAAATGGAGCAACATACATTTGACCTCCCTGCACGTTTGTGAGGGTCCATATGCATTACAACTAGCATTTTCTGGGCACCTGCTCTACTATATGATTCCTTGGTATTGCACCAACAAACTGGATAGCTTTATTTAGGGCACCTGGGTGGCTCAGTCGGTTAAGTATCTGACTCTTGACTTCAGTTCAGGGCATTATCTCGCAGTTCGTGAGTTCAGGCCCCACATCAGGCTCTGTGCTGACAGCATGGAACCTGCTTGGGGTTCTGTCTCTCTCTCTCTGTCCCTTCCCTGCTGGCTCTCTATCTCTCTCTCAAAGAAAAATAAGCTTTAAAAAATTTTTTTAAAAAGACGGGTCTTATCCCTTCCAATTTTCAAATGAACACTGTAAGATCCAGAGAGGTTAAGTAATTTACCCAAGGCCACACAGCTCATTAGTATCAGAGCCAGGATTAAATTCAGCTTTATCTGACCTCCAAGCTCATTATCTTTCCATGGTGCTCTTCTGCTTGTCCAAGGAAACAAAATGCATGTGAAAAGATGTCAAACCCTGTAATAATAATGTAATAATAAATGCATAATAAAAGGTACTCTGGGAGTTGAAGACCCTGTTAACTGAACACTGAAAGGCCTTGTTCTTTGAGGCATTTTGCTCAGGAAATAAGACACAAAAATCAGGGACTTAGGAAGACAAAAGTTGTTTCTTTTTTTTTTTTTTTTTTTTAATATTTTCATTTATTTCTAGGAGAGAGAGACAGAGACAGCGTGAGCAGGGGAGGGTCAGAGAGAGAAGGAGACACAGATTCTGAAACAGGCTCCAAGCTCTGAGCTGGCAGTCAGCACAGAGCCCGACGCGGGGCTCGAACCCACGAACCGCGAGATCATGACCTAAGCGAAAGTCGGACGCTTAACCGACTAAGCCACCCAGGCACCCCAACAAAAGGTGTTTCTATCCTCTTGACCCCAACTCTATCTTTCCCCTAGAAGTATCTCCAAACCATCCTTGCCATAATTCCTCAAATTGTCTCAGGCCACTAACAAACATTGGCTTTCTCTAACCTGAAAGAGGCATAAACGATACCAAGAAATACCAATTCTACCAAGAAATAAAAGAATCCAGGGGTGCTTGGGTGGCTCAGTCAGTTAAGTGTCCGACTTCAGCTCAGGTCATAATCTCACAGTTAGTGGGTTCGAGCCCCATATCAGGCTCTGTGCTGACAGCTCAGAGCCTGGAGCCTGCTTCATAGTCTGTGTCTCCCTCTCTCTCTCTCTCTCCCTCCCCTGTTTGTGCTCTGTCTCTGTCTCTCTCTCAAAAATAAATAAAACATTTAAAAAAAAATCTGGATGCTGGAAAAATAAAGACATGTATGAAAAGTATCAGTGTTTGGAAGCAGGCTACCAAAGAGAACAGAAATAAAGTGGAAGCTTCATTGTCTGCCTAGAAGGTCCAAGGTGTGTGTTAGGAGCTGATGTGTTTCCCAGACTTCCTAATCCCCAGTAGCTCCACATGTGACTGTATTTGGAGATAGGGTCACTAACGAGGCAGTTAGGGTTAAATAAGATCATTGAGATGGGCCTAATCCAGTATGACGGTGTCCTTGTCAGATGACATCAGGACACAGACACACAGAAGGAAGAGTTCCTGAAGGTAGACGAAGACCCAGGGAGAAGACGGCCAGCTACAGGCCAAGGAGAGAGGCCTCAGAACACACAGCCCTACCTGTACCTTGACCTCAGCCTTCCAGCCTCCAGAACGAGGAGGCTGTGTGATGAAGCCGCTCGCCTGGGGTACCTGTGATGGCAGCCGCACACTAATACAGTGTAGGGGTCATGGACAGGCTACCAAGGTCCACACTCGGTGACCACAGTCAGGAGTAGGAAATCCTTTTTGCATCATGACCCAAGTTACACACGCACATTGATCTTTTTTTATGTTTATTTTTTAGAGATAGGAGAGCGGGAGTGCCTGAGCAGGGGAGGGGCAGAGAGAGAGGCACAGAGCATCCGAAGCAGGCTTGAACTCTTGAACAGTGAGATCATGAACTGAACCAAAGTTGATGCTTAACCGACAGCCACCAGGGCGCCCCCTACAACATGCACATTTAAAATGGTGCTCTCTGATTTTCTCTTCTGTTTTTTCATTCTGTTCTTTGATATTCTTTTATTTAGAAATTGAGGGTGTGGCTCCAGAAGTACTGACAGTGACCCTGGAATGGGTCACCAAGGCTGCCCAAGAAGCATTGCCCCAGGCCAGAGCTGCTGAGGGCCCCAGCATACTTCCTGGATGAGGGGCGATGAGCCTGTGTCACGTGAGGGCCAAGACACAGTCCTGAGTCAGTCAGGACACAGCCCTTCCCTTCATGGAGTTCAGAATGGGTTTTACCTTTCCCATGCAGGCAAGCTATGAAATGCAGATGTGTGGGCGCAAGCTGGAAGGGTGTCATAGCAGATGATGACATTGGGTCTGTCTTGCTTTCTTTTTGCAACCTGATCTTGCTTCGAGGCTGTCCCACCCCACCTTGATGTGTGTGTGGTCTTAGTGTATGTCAGTGGTAACATCCCAAAGCACAGAACCAGAAAGGCCCAAATTCTGTCTGTTTCCACCTCTGTCCCCAGAACCTGTCCCCAGGGCTTTGATTCCAGAGCAGGGGCCCAGGCACGGGGGTGCGGGGGGCACATCCATCACCATAACCACTACTGCAGCCTGTTCCTTTGGGCTGTGCCGTTTTCTGCTGCACATGGCATTTCCCTGAGCCCTGGAGAGCCCACTAATGGTCTGCTGTCTGGTTCCGTGGTTTGCAGCCAAGATGTCTGACGGATACTAACACATATATATAAGTGGACTCCTTGCGAACTGTAGATCAGTGTCTCCCACCCCATCTCACAGCAACCGATTTCTGTGCTACAGGTTGCACCACAGAGTCTTCACATGGTGTCCCGAAGTTAATCTAGATTCACAACTGGCCACATGAAGGGCAAAAAAACTTTACACTTGGCAGGGCCAGCTTTGCACCTTCCCTGCTTGTCTCAAAACAACAGCGAGGTGTGCTCAAGCACTACTTCTGCTGTGCCAGGTGCTGTTGGCCAAGGTGCAAAGACTCGATTGCGTTAGTAAATGTGTGTGTTCATCCAGCACAGGGCAGGCAAATAAGAGCTCCATGGTCAAACCTGGCAGAGTGCTTGTTTTTGTAAATAGAGTTTCACTGGATCATAGCCCGCCTGTCCATTTGCGTGTTGCCTCTGGCTGCCTTCCTGATGCAACAGCAGGGCTGAGTAGTTGCAACAGAGACAGCACAGCCTGCAAAGCAAAAAATATTCACTGTCTGGCTCTTGGAAGAAAAGGGTCACTGACTCCCAAACTAGAGCAGAAATCCCCAAACCAGAGCAGAAATCCCCAAACCAACCAAGGGAAGGGTTATATTCCTGAGGGTCCAGTTTCAGGGTCACTCACAGTTTCTTTTTGTTCATTTGTGTATACACACACACCTACACACACACACACACACATACAAATTACGCCCAGTACACACATGTATGTTTGTAAGAGTCAGGGGTATAGCTACTTAATTCGATCTCTGTATACACTACAGTGCAATCACTATTACAGATCACGTTACCATCCATCACCATACAGTTGGCCTTCTTCACACCATTTTGCCTACTCCCCACCCTCCTCCTCTTCTGGTACCCACTAGTCTTTTCTCTGTCTTAGAATTTAATTTTTTTTTTTTAGATTCCACATATGAGTGAAATATGGTATTTGTCTTTTTCTAGCTGACTTATTTTACTTAAGAGAATACTCTCAAGTTCCATGTAGTCACAAATGGTAAGACTTCCTTTTTAGGGTTGAGTAATACTCCATAATATATCACATCTTCTTTATCTGTTCATCTATTGATGAACACTTAGGTTGTTTCCATATCTTGGCTATTGTAAATAATGCTGTAGAGAACATAAAGCTGGATATCTTTTTGAATTAATGTTTTTGTGATCTTTGGATAAATATCCAGAAGTGGAATAGGTGGGTCGTATGACAGTTTTGTTCTTAAGTGTTTTGAGGAGCCTCCATAGTGTTTTCCATAGTGGCTGCACTACTTTACAATCGCACCAGCAGTGCATGAGGGTTCCCTTTTCCCTGTCCTCACCAACGCTTGTTATTTCTTGTCTTTTTTATAATAGCCATTCTAACAGGTGTTAGGTGATACCTCAATTGTGGTTCTGATTTGCATTTCCTTAATAATTACTGATGTTGTGCATCTTTTCAAGTGCCTTTTGGCCATGTCTCTTTTTTGGAGAAATGTCTGTTCAGATCCTCTATGCACGTTTCAATCAGTGTTTTTTTGTTGTTATCTGAATTCATTGTATATTTTGGACATTAACCCTTTATCAGATATATGCTTTGCAAATATCTTCTCCCATTTGCAAGTTGCCTTTTCATGTTGCCGATGGTTTCCTTTACTAAGCAGAAGACTTTAATTTTGTTTGTTTTATTTTAATTTTTTAATGTTTATTTTTGAAAGAGGGAGACAGAGTGTGAGTGGAGGAGGGGCAGAGAGAGACACACACACACAGAATCCAAAGCAGGCTCCAGGCTCTGAGCTGTCAGCACAGCGCCCGACACAGGGCGCAAACCCATAAACTCTGAGATCATGACCTGAGCTGAAGTCAGATGCTTAACCAACTGAGCTACCCAGGCGCCCCAAGCAGAAGCTTTGTAGTTTGACGTAGTCCAACTTGTTTATTTTTCCTTTTGTTTTCCTTGCCTTTGGAGTCAGACTCACAAAGAACTCACTAAGGCTCATGTCAAGGAGTTTACCACGTTTGTTTTCTGCTAGGAATTTTATAGTTTCAGGTCTTACATTTAAGTCTTGAATCCATTTTGAGTTAACTCTTGTGTGTAAGAAAGTGGCCCAGTTTTATTTTTTTGCATGTCGCTGTCCAGTTTTCCCAGCACCATTTGTTCAAGAGACTGTCTTTTCCCCATTGTATGGTTTTGGCTCATTTGCATAGATTAATTATCCATGTATGTGTTTTTCTTTCTGGGATCCCAATCTTTTCCTTTCATCTGTGTGTTATGTTTGTACCAATACCATACTGTTTTGATTTGTATAGTTTTGCATTATAGTTTAAATTAGGGAGAGTGATACCTCCGGCTTTGTTCTTCATCCTTAAGATTGCTTGGCTATTTGGGATCGTTTGTGATTCCGTACAAATTTTGAATTATTTCTTCTAGTCTGTGAAATATGCCATTTGAATTTTGATAAGTAGTGCACTGAATCTGGTAGATTGCTTTGGGTAGTGTGGATATTTTATTTTATTTTATTTTTAATAGTTTTTATTTATTTTTGAGAGAGAGATAGAGACAGCATGAGCAGGGGAGGGTCAGAGAGAGAGGGGAGACACAGAGTCCGAAGACATCCTCCAGGCTCTGAGCTAGCTGTCAGCACAGAGACCGATGTAGGGCTCGAACCCACAAACTGCAAGATCCTGACCTGAGCTGAAGTTAAACGCTCAAACGACTGAGCCACTGAGGCGCCCCCAGGGTGGACATTTTAATAATATTAATTCTTCCAATCCATGAGCACAAATTATCTTTCCATTTATTTAAATGTTCAATTTCTTTCATCAGTGTTTTATAGATTATAGTGTTCAGTTTTCACTTCTTTGGTTAAAAGAGGTATTTATTCTTTTTATTCTTTTTGATGCAATTATAAATGGGATTGTTTTCTTTCTTTTTTTAAAGTTTATTTTTATTTCTTTTCAGACATAACAAGCAGGGGCAGGCGGGAGAGAGAGGGAGACAGAATCGCAGCAGGCTTCACACTGTCAGTACAGAGCCTGTTGTGGGGCTTGAACTCACGAACCATGAGATCATGACCTGAGCTGAAATCAAGAGTCAGGCACTTAATCGACTGAGCCACCCAGGCACTAAGTGGGATTATTTTCTTAATTTTTCTTTCAGATGTTTCATTATTTGTGTATGGAAATGCCACAGATTTCTGTACATTGATTTTATATCCTGCAACTTTACTGAATTTATTTATTAGTTCTAATAGTTTTTTGGTGGATTCTTTAGGGTTTTCTATGTCTGGGTATCATGTCATTTGGAAATATTGGCAATTTACTTCTTTGATTCCAACTTAACTGCCTTTTATTTCTTTTTCTTGCCTGATTGCTATGGCTAGGACTTCTAGTATTATGCTGATTAAAGTGGCAAGAGTGAGCATTCTTATCTTGTTCCTGTTTTTAAAGCAAAAGCTTTCAGCTTTTTCATGATTGAGTTTGATGTCATATATGGCCTTTATGGTGTTGAGGTTTGTTCCCTTTATACCCACTTTGTTGAGAGTTTTTACCACAAATGGATGTTGAATTTTGTCAAATGATTTTTCTGCATCTATTGACATGACCGTATGATTTTACTCTTTCATTTTGTTAATGTTATGTATCACATTTATTGATTTGCCAATATTAAACCATTCTTGTTAGACCCTGGGATAAATCCCACTTGATTGTGGCATATGTGCCTTCTAATGTATCGTTGAATTCGATTCACTAATATTTTGTTGAGGATTTTCAACTCTATGTTCATGAAGGATATTAGCTTGTAATTTCCTTTTTTTTTTTTTCTTTGCTGCTGCCTTTGTCTTTGTCTGGTTTTGGTATCAGGGTAATGCTATAAAATGTGTTTGGAAGATATCCCTCCTCTTCAACTTTTTTTTTAAGAGAGAGAGAGCGAGCACAAGTAGGGGAAATGGCCAGAGGGAGAGAGAATCTTCAGTGGCTGCATCCTCAACATGGAGCCCAACATGGGGCTCGATTCCATGACCCTGGGATCATGACCTGAGCTGAAATCCAGATTCAGGCTCTCAATTGACTGAGCAAACCAGGCGCCCCTCCTCTTCAACTTGTTGGCAGACTTTGAGAAGGATAGGTATTACATCTTTTTTGAATGTTTAGTAGAATTTGCCAGTGAAGCCATCTGGTCCTGGACTTTTGTTTGTTGAGAGACTTTTGTTTACTGCTTCAAACTCCTTACTAGTAATAGCTCTATTCAGCTTTTCAATTTCTTCATGATTCCATCTAGAAAGATTATATGTTTTCTAGGATGTCTGGCTTGTTGGTGTATAATTGGTTGTGGTGGTCTTTTATGATCCTTTGTCTTTCTGTGGTATTGGTTATAACTTTTACTTTTTCATGTCTGATTTTGCTTTTTTTTTTTAAATGTTTTATTTCTTTCTGAGAGAGAGAGAGACAGCGTGTGAGGGGAGGGTCAGAGAGAGAGGGAGATACAGAATCTGAAGCAGGCTCCAGGCTTTGAGCTGTCAGCACAGAGCCTGATGCGGGGCTCCAACCCACAAACTGTGAGATCATGACCTGAGCCGAAGTCAGACGCTTAACTGACTGAGCCACCAGGTGTCCCTGATTTTGTTTATTTAAGCTTTCTCTCTTTTATTCTTGGTTAGTCTACCTAGACTTTTCAAAGGATCAGCTCTTAGTTTCATTGATATTTTCTATTGTCATTTTAATCTGTATTTCCTTTATTTCTGCTCTGATCTTTATTGTTTCGTTCCTTCTACTAATTTTGGGCTTTTTCTTCTTATAGTTCCTTTGAATGTAAAGTGATATTGCTTATTTGAGATATTTCTTGTTTTGAAGTAGGCCTATATTTCTGTGATCTTCCCTCTTAGAATCACTTTTGCTGCCTCTTACAAATTTTGGTATGTTGTACTTCTGTTTTCATTTGTCTCTAGGTATTTTTTCATTTTTCCTTTGATTTTTTGATGACCCATTGGTTGTTCAGTAGCGTGTTGTTTAATGTCCACATTTTTGTGGGTTTTCCTGTTTTCTTTTTGTAATTAACTTTTAGTTTCATACCATCGTGGGTTGGAAAAGAAACTTGATATGATTTTAATGTTCTTGAATTTAGACTTGTTTTGTGTCCTAACATGTGCTCTAACTTAGAGAATGTTCCATGTTCCCTGCTGCTTTGGGGTGGAATGTTTTGTATGTAAGTTAATCTGGCCTAATGTGTCAGTTATGGCCATTGTTGCCTTATTGATCTTTTTCTCTGGATGATGTGTCCAGTACTCACCTACCTGTGTGAAGGTGCCTGAGAATAACCCTGAGTTAGCTACCAGGGAGGGAGAGCAGGGGGGTATGCTGCTCTGGAAATAGTGAACATGGACTGAGCCAGCCTGAATAACCCAGGCCCCAACCTGCCAATGGGACCAGCCTTTCCTTAGGAGACTTCTGGAGTCTGGCCACTTTCCTGGGGTGCTTCCAGTGAGCCTGATGAGGTACCCACTGCTCAGGAACTTCACAAAGTGTCAAGAAGTGCCACATTCCTGTCTGCACAATGCCTAATTAATCATGCCCTTGCTACGTATTTCAAACATCACCCCTGCACAAACCTTTGTCCCCACCTTCTTTCTCTCCTACCTTCCAGGACACATATCAGCACCCCTCAGTGGGTTTAGGACTTGATATCACCTTCTATTTCTATTAAAATCCCGGAGGCTGAGAATTACAACATGAGGGTCAGGCATGCAGTGAATGAGAAGGAAAAGTAAGCTTAATCTCTCAAGACATTCAAGCCATGTATGGCTATTTGAAATCTTTTCTACAGCCTTTATTGAAGGAATGTGTAGGACTAAGAAGAGACCAGCATTTAGTAGGCCAGTCACAGAAAGCCTCTAAAGATAAGAAAAATCCTCAATCTCATTATTATCAAATAAATGCAAATTCTAATCATCTTTTAGATATTGCTCTTTTATTAGGTCATGAAAAATTAAAAGGATTTAGACCATCGAATGCTGGCAGAGTGCAAAGAAATAGGCACAGTGAGAGCCTCTCTGAAATGGGATGACCCTTTAGAGCTGCCTTAAGTTGGGCTAAGTCTCAGCCTTCATACCCCCAACACTGTACCAGGCAATGGACATAAGGAAGGGACATGACCTCGGCCGAGGCAGTTCTGCGGCCAAGGCCCATCCTGGGGGCTGAGAGGGCTGACAGCTGAAGGACATCTGCAGACAGCACTTCCAACATTGGGATACATATTTTTTATTCCCAAAAGGGATCTGAGCTGTGCAGCAGTGCCCTGGGTAGTATATCTACTGTGTACCCCCTACTATCACCCTAGAAGACAGTCATAATTGTGGCTACTTTTCTTTTTAATTTTTTTTTTAAATTTATTTCTGAGAGAGAGAGACAGCATGAGCAGGGGAGGGTCAGAGAAAGAGGGAGACAGAATCTGAAGCAGGCTCCAGGCTCTGAGCTAGCTGTCAGCACAGAGCCCGACGTGGGGCTCGAATTCACAAACCGTGAGATCATGACCTGAGCCAAAGTCGGACGCTTAACCGACTGAGCCACCCAGGTGTCCCTAATTGTGGCTACTTTAGCGATGAGGAGAGACAGGCTCAGGGAGGTTAACTTGCTAGGAAGTGGGAGAGCCAGAATCCCAAAGCCCTACCTCTACCTGTGAATCGCCCCCTCCTCCAAAGCACCCGAGAGGACCGTCTGTCTTCAGGGAGGGGGGACACCAGAATTACTGCTTCCGTGTTTCATTTGCAAGGTGTTCCTCCTTCAAGTCAACCCAAAATCTTCCCTGCTGTATCAGCATCGTCCTGCATAAGCAATAAACACAGAAAACAGCTTTTCAACTTACCATCACCCCCTTCTTAACACCAGCTCATTTTTTTTTTCACATCTCTAATCCTCTAGCTTAAATTTAACTGTCTTCAAAATGGGCTCTTGACTGAGTCCTTGTGAAGTCATAGTTAACATTCAGTTATCCTTAGAAGTATGCGCTCAGAGGGGCGCCTGGATGGCTCAGTCAGTTAAGCATCCGACTTCGGCTCAGGTCATGATCTCAGTGGTTCGTGAGCCCCACATTGGGCTCTGTGCTGACAGCATAGAGCCTGCTTGGGATTCTCTCTCTCTCTCTCTCTCTCTCTCTCTCTCTCTCTCTCTGCCCCTCCCCTACTCATGTTCTTTCTCTGTCTCGAAATAAATAAACTTTTAAAAATGCATAAGAGGGGCGCCTGGGTGGCTCAGTCGGTTAAGTGTCCGACTTCGGCTCAGGTCATGATCTCATGGTTTGTGGGTTCGAGCCCCGCGTCGGGTGCTGTGCTGACAGCCAGCTCAGAGCCTGGAGCCTGTTTCTGATTCTGTATCTCCCTCTCTCTCTGACCCTCCCCTGCTCACGCTGTCTCTCTCTCTCTCTCTCAAATATAAATAAAAAAACCTTTTAAAAAAATTAAAAAATAAATTAAAAAAAAATGCATAAGAAAATAACAAATTGTGTTGTCTGGTTTTGCTACTGAAGTTTATTCTTTCAGATTTATTTTAAATGTGAAATGAGTTTGAAAAGTGTTTTGTGGAACAGTGCTCCATACGTGCTATTTACACAGGTATTTCTTATGTACATTTTATGTCCAATTATTCTGTGATCCAGTTTCCTTAAACCCTGTCAGCGATAGTCTTGCCTTCTCCATTTTCCAGCTGGACCTGAGTTTACACCACGTGTCTTCACAAAAAAACTGACAAAAACAGTGGAACTAGGTTTAAGAAAATTTGTGTTTAAATTTGTGTTTAAATTTGTGTGTTTCAGCTGCCTTACTCAAAAAAAAATATAGCAGATGAAGTTACCTCTGTCTTCATTCTTTAGGAATAGAGAAAAGGACTTAGAAAGATCCAGCCTAGTTTTGTTTTTGTTTTTGTTTTTAAAGTTTATTTTGAGGGAGAGAGAGAGAGTGCACGCTGAAGAGGCAGAGAGGGAGGGAGAGCGAGTCACAAGCAGGCTTTATACCATCAGCAAGGAGCCTGATGTAGGGTTTGACTCATGACCTGGGCCAACACCAAGAGTCCGATGCTCAAGAGACTTGAGCCCCCCAGGCATCCCCAGCCTAGTTTTTGTTTTAAGGAGGCTTGTTGGGTTGGAGAAGTCATGGAAGGAATCTGGTGTCCAGGCACGAGCGTCCACCCTTATTTTCACTCCACGCTGCCCTTCATTAAATGTGCCTGTGTTAGACATTGTTCTCAATTTGCTAAGTCTCTCATGACATGAAATTGGTGGCAGTGGGTTTTCCAGAAGAGGTATGCAAAACCAGCATACCCTGAGCTTCAAAGCATTTCATTCTGATTGATCAAAGAGCTAAATAAATGAAAGAAACTGATTTAACACATTTAAATTAGACATCAATCACCTTTATTAGTTGCAACCCTAAGTTAGTTTTCCTTAAAACAGTAGTATGTCATTGTTACTATTCATTCATCCATCAAAGCAACACCACTGTGTGCAGAATTAATCATATACTCCAAAGTAGCTGATGTGTGCATTGTGATTTTGTTAACAAATGATGGAAAAGATTACAACAGTTTATTAGTAAAACATTCTCCTTAGGCACCTTGATTAATTGTGCTTTTCTCTCAAAGGGCTATTTCAAAGGTTGGTCCTCTCTCCTTTCACGAGCCGTGCTTTGAATCTAAACACATCCTGTAAATAAAGCGAAACCCAATCAGTTAATGGAACCCTGAGAATCTGTTTGTTCAGCACAAGACAAAGTAGATTTCTAGCATGTACAAATGGTGTCATAGAAAAAAAACCTTGACAGGGGCAAATGGGTGGCTCAGTCGGTTAAGCGTCCTACTTCAGCTCAGGTCATGATCTCACAGTTTGTGGGTTCAGGCCCCGCGTCAGACTCTGTCCTGACAGCTAGCTCGGAGCCTGGAGCCTGTTTTGGATTCTGTGTCTCCCTCTTTTTCTGATCCTCCCCTGTTCATGCTGCCCCCCTGTCTCAGAAAGAAAACATTACAAATTTAAAAAAAGAAAGAAAGAGAAAAAACCTCGACAGTAGTCTTATCAGTAAGTAAATAAACCACATTCTAAGACTCCAAATAATTTACTTGCCAACATCTAAAACGGTGTTGAAGAAACTGAGAGAACAGAGTCCCCAAACGGTTAGCCTGTGTTATTTCGTGCTCCTCTTGTCTATAGGGATCGTGGACTGGCTGAGCATGGTGTTTGGTCACAATGCCCAACACGCCCCATTGTGCTGCCCCGTTTAGAGTGATCTGCTTCTAAGTGAAAATAATGTCATGAGTTACAGGTTTATTTGTTTTATTCATTGTTCTTAATAAAACAATTCCATCTTTCTTATTGCTTATTTTTGAGCAAACTGCAAGGTATGATGGGAAGAATGATTGTGGAATTTCACCTGACTCCAAAATCCAGCTCTGTTTTCAGGTCAGTTAGGCCGACCTCTTGGACTTTTAAGTTTCTCATTAACAGTATAGAGCCAAGGGCACCTGGGTGGTTCAGTTGGTTGAGCATCCGACTTCAGCTCAGGTCATGATCTGGTGGTTCATGAGTTTGAGCCCCGTGTTGGGCTCTGTGCCAACAGCTCAGAGCCTGGAGCTGGCTTCAGATCTGTGTCTCCCAATCTCTCTGCCCCTCCCCTGCTTGCGCCCTGTCTCTCTCTCTCAAAAATAAACATTTATTAAACATTTTTTAAAATGAGCATGGAGGGGCGCCTGGGTGGCTTAGTCGGTTAAGCGTCCGACTTTCACTTAGGTCATGATCTCGCGGTTCGTGGGTTCGAGCCCCGCGTCGGGCTCTGTGCTGACTGCCAGCTCAGAGCCTGGAGCCTGTTTCAATCTGTGACTCCCTCTCTCTCTGACCCTCCCCTGCTCACGCTGTCTCTCTCTCTCTCCTAGAAATAAATAAAACATTAAAAAAAAAAAATTAAAAAAAAAAATGAGCATGGAGTCAGGGGTGCCTGGATGGCTCAGTTGGTTGAGCATCTGACTTTGGCTTAGGTCATGATCTCATGGTTTGTGGGTTCAGACCCCACATCAGACTCATTGCTGTCAGCCTGGAGCCTGCTAGGATCCTCTGTCCCCTTCTCTTTGCCCCTTCCTGCTTGCTTGCTCTATCTCTCAAAAATAAATATATAAATAGGGCGCAGCCGGTTAACCCTCCAGTTCTTGATTTCGGCCCTGGTCATGACCTCACAGTTTCATGAGTCCCAGCCCCACATGGGCTCTGGGCTCACAGTGCGGAGCCTGCTTCAGAATCTCCCCCTCTCTCTGCCCCTCCCTCACTTGCAGTCTCTCTCTCTTTCTCTTTCTCAAAATAAGTAAGTAATCTTTTTAAAAAAATTATTAAAAATTATTTTTAAAAGGTTTTAAATAAAAATTTTTTAACTGCTACTTGCTAATGTTTAAAAAATAAAATAAAGCTCTGAGTAAAGCACAGAAGCCCCACTGGACAAAATATGATGCCTTTTAAAGCTTTTTAAGCACTGGACAGAGGGGAGAAGGACAAGACTTTCTACGGTCTCCAAACGTGAAATTAGTGCCTTGTCAAGGGCCAAGGGAGAAGTAAGATTCTTAAACTGAGGAGTTTCAGAAGATGGGACTCCCAGAGCCACGGCTGGTCACTTAGTGTTGGTGTCCAGTGCCCTTCACAGGCCTGGAAGGCCCAGAGTCATCATCACACTCAGGCTGTTTGGGGCCATGTCACCCCCATGGGAGATGCATGCATTTACAATTAATGCACATTTAAAAATAGGATCAGCCTCTTGGTTCAGAGGCTAAAATGTACTTTGTCTAGAAAGCAAACATGTTTATTTTTTTTTAATGTTTATTTATTTTTGAGAGAGAGACAGAGACAGAGCACAAGCTGGGGAGGGCAGAGAGATAGAGAGACACAGAATTAGAAACAGGCTCCAGGCTCTGAGCTGTCAGCACAGAGCCCGACATGAGGCTCAAACCCACAAACTGTAAGATCATGACCTGAGCTGAAGTCAAATGCTTAATTGACTGAGCCACCCAGGTGCCCCAAACATGTTTATTTGTTTGCCTTCACTATAATTTGTCCAGTGATGATCATCAGCATTGAATGTCCACTAGTTAAAAACGAGTAATTTACAAGTGATGTGTACTCATTCAGAGAGCATATGAAATGTGGTCTCATACCCCCTATCGATAAGCATCAATGATTTTTGATGTCTGTTCCACCCAAGCTGTGCCTCTCATGACACTCCAGATGCTAACTGACCCAAACAGAAACCTGCTTGAGAACTGCTTTCTGGGAGTCCAATAAGACTCCAATAATGTAAATCCAGTAAGAATTACATTAAGTGTAGATACTCCCTCCAAACCTTTCACTTTTCCTTACGTGCGTTCAGAAGGTCACCTTTGTCCGTCACTTCCTCTCCTCCACTTCTGTTTTATGTTGCCTTTCCTGCCTGTCAGTTCTGGAACAGGACAGCCTGCCTACCAAAGGACATAAAGAAGCACGCAGTGCTCGGTTCCCCCCCAATGGGAAGCAAAAACAAACTGAAATTCCACTGTCCTTGTTAGCAGATCTCAGCAAGGCACTCTAAACAAAGCACTACTTCCAAAGGAAATCAGGTATGAGAATTATTAAGCATCTGAAGAAAAGGGAAAAATAAAAAAGATCTTACCTGTCATCTCATACAAACCTACCTGCAGTCTGGTGTCTTCTGGAATTTTGTATTGTTTCTGCATTATGCCTTTGAGATCCTTCTCAAAGCTTTCTTGACTGGTGCCTTTCACATCAATGTAGTGGCAGTCGGCACTGGCGAAATGGCAGGAAATTGTCTGTGCCAAGTGAGATGATTAATATTGGGGAAGAAAAAACATTCCACGAACACCAGCAACTAAAGAAGGAGACTTCTGGGGCGCCTGGGTGGCTTAGTCGGTTAAGCGTCCGACTTTCGCTTGGGTCATGATCTCATGGTTCGTGGGTTCGAGCCCCGCGTCAGGCTCTGTGCTGACTGCCAGCTCAGAGCCTGGAGCCTGTTTCAGTCTGTGACTCCCTCTCTCTCTGACCCTCCCCTGCTCACGCTGTCTCTCTCTCTCTCTCTCCTAGAAATAAATAAAACATTAAAAAAAAACTTAAAAAAAAAAAAGAAGGAGACTTCTGAAGGGAAGTCTGATTTCTAGATTGAAAGCTATATCCTGTATTAATCTCTTCAGTGTTCAGTAGTTTTTTCTCCAAGTATAGTTAAAGGCTGATTGAGAAATTACAAGAGATTTTTATGTTTTATCTTTATTAATTTTAAAAAACTTTTTAAAAGTTTATTTCGAGAGGGAGAGAGAGAAAATGAGCTGGGGTGGGGCAGAGAGGGGGGCGGTCAGAGGATCTGAAGGGGCCTCTATGCTGACAGCAGAGAGCCCGAAGTGGGGCTCCGCCTCACAAACCATGCATGAGATGGTGCCCTGAGCTGAAGTTGGCTTAACCAACTGAACCACCCAGGGTCTCCTACAAGAGGTTGTAGCTACCTGTGATAATTGTTCTCAAAATGGGCAGGGAACACAATGACATGCCAAGGGGACTTTAATGTATTAGCATATGATTTTTCTAAAGAGTAGATGTCCTCAGGTCCTCAAAAGGAATGTGTTCCAAAGTTACTTGGTCTCACAAGTTACTCAGCTGAGTCTGTGATGGGTTTTTATTTCAATGGCTACAGATCATGAAAGAAAAATACCTTGCAAAGGGAAATAATACACACACCCTCCCCTTTCAAATCAAAAGGACATGTGAAATCCAATAGCATTCACATACAATACCCATCTTGTTTCCTTCCGAAGGTAAGATGAAGGTTACTTGGTTCTCCCCATTCTTGAAAAAGTTATAAACAGGAGCACCTGGGTGGCTCAGTCGGTTAAGCATGCAACTCCTGATCTTGGCTCAGGTCATGAACTCAGAGTTCATGGGATCAAGCCCCATGTCAGGCTCTGCACTGACAGCGAGGAGCCTGCTTCAGATTCTGTGTCTCCCTCTCTCTCTGCTCCTTCCCTGCTTGCACTCTGTGTATGTGTCTCCTTGTCAAAAATAAACATTAAAAATTTTTTAAAATAAAAACAAAAATAATAAATAAAATAATAATAAAATAAATATTTTCTTTTTCTAAGTAATTTCTATTCTCTACACCCAACATGAGGCTCTAACTCACAACCCCAAAAACAAGAGTTACATGCTCCATTGACTGAGCCAGCCAGCTGCCCCTGATCTAGTCTCTATTTAAAATTTTGGCATTGTCTTCACCATGGATATTTTTGCAGTAACTTTGATTTTTTTAAATATTACATTAAATATCATTTAACTTGATTGTTGAGGGGTTTTTTTTCTTAGATCCTTCCCCTCATCCTTAAATTTTGCCCCAGAGGAGAGTGTCTTCTTGCCTCACACCCTCATCTTGGCCCTGGCACAAATATGAATGAATAGAAGATGACCGATGACCTCAGGGAGACAATAGGGGTTGGTGTGACAAACTGAAAGACCTCACTCAGCCCCAAAGAAGCCCCCAATATTTAGTATCGAGACCTGTGTTATCATGGGGGAAATGTGAATCCACTGTACTGTCAGATCTGCTGAATTTTCAAGAAGCAAGAAATCTGGGAATATGAGAAATGTTGCTCAGATTTTAATGTAAGCAATGGAATCATTAGGTTTAACACATTCTGGGGCTAAGGAATGAAAAATATGGCTGCCTGCTAAATTTGACTTTTGGGAAGTCAATTCAGAAACTTGGTTTAGAATCGGACATATTTTTCCCAATAACAATGCTATTATAACTTTTCCTCTTATATAGTTATTATGAACTGTATACATTCCAAATTTTATTATTTTAGTACGTCAGCCATTATTTTTGCCTCCAAAAGTACAGGCTACGGGGCTACTAAGTAAGCTCTTTCCCTGAAGCAATACTGTGAATGTTCGTAATTCAGTACCAGAGGGATTGGAATCCTAAAGTCACTTGGCTTCTTACTGATATGAGCAAAAAGGCATGAGGTAGCAAACAGATTTCATGGTAAATAAACCAGACAAAAGAACAGTTTAGGTAAAGGTCACAAATCTCATAAATTTTAACATATCTTGACATTGTTTCTAATCTATTCATCTTGGAAAGTACAGGGATGTTGTTGCATACCTTCCGGTATCCTTGAGTTTTATTCAGACCAGATCCATGTATGAGCAAAGGATGAAAGAAAACAGTGTCTCCCTTCTCCATCACAAGGTGAACTCGGGGGCTGTTTTCATCATAGTCCTGGATCCCATAGTACATTATGTTAACCCCCCCCTGGAATGCAGAAGAGAACCCAAGTCAGTATTTGTAGACTAACTGATCCTAATTCCAAATCTTAAAACAATGTTTTGCTAAGAAAGGATATTCTGTCTCATCGTTAAAGCTCTTTATGTATACCGATATGAAATCAAAACAGTAAGTTTTCCAATGAAGATGTATTCTCTAGGCAGACATACCTCCCACTGGGGATAAACGTGTGGCCTCAGGCAGCCTTTGTGTGTGCCTGGGAGCACAGACAGGCAGCCATTGTCCTGGGTCACCAGCTCCATGGCCGTCCACGCAGCAACAATCTTATTACTAGGTCTGAAGGGGAAATAGTGTAGATCTTGGTGCAAAGGATGACGGCTTGTCTTTTTGCCTGCAACAGAACCTACTGTTAAAAGATACTTGCATCTCAGAATTATTCTTCTTTGCCTGAACAAAACCAAACAAGAATCTGGAAGGGCCAATTGATTACTGCTGGTATAGCAGAATTTCTCAGCATGGCCATCTGCATTAGACTCTGGGGATAGCGTAAAAAGTGCAGACTCCGGGGTTCTAGCTTCCAAATCAGTTTCTCTCAGAGTGAGATCTTAGAAGCTACATTTTAGGGACGGCTGGGTGGCTCAGGTAGTTGAGCATCTGACTCTTGATCTTGGCTCAGATCATGATCCCAGGGCCATGGGATGCCAGGGTCAAGCAGGTGTGGAATCTGCTTGAGACTCTCTCTCTCCCCTACTCTGCCTCTCTCCCCCACGTGCTCTTTTTCTTTCTAAAATTAAAAAAAAAATTTTTAATGTTTACTTATTTTTGAGAGAAAGAGAGAGAGGGAAGGGGAGGGGCAGAGAAAGAGAGAGACAGAAGATCCAAAGCAGGTGATGTGCTGACAGCAGAGAGCCTGTTGCAGGGCTCAAACTCACGAACCATGAGATCGTGACCTAGGCCGATGTCAGATGTTTAACTGACTGAGCCACCCAGGCACCCCCAGATGTAAGCTATCTTAAGACTTAAATAAAATACGTATATATTCACTTATCAAAGTTTAGCAGTTATATGCACAGCTATAGTTAGAATGCTTGAAACTTTTTTCTTTCTTCTCAACAGATAAGAGCCCCTTACCAGAATCTGGAGGTTTATTTATCAGCATTGTATGCATGGCCATAATATTGGGTCCAGTGAAACACTCCACATATTTCAGAATCTAAGAGAAAAGGGGGAACAAAGTCCCATGAGATACCAAATGCACAGGTGAGTGACACAAAGTCTAATGATCTAGAGAAGAACCAAGATGCCAACAGTGCAAACAATTATTTGGGATTTCACAACACTGCAAACAAAACATGAGCAACTGGAAATCTGCAACCGTCTGAATTAAACAGGCTTTTTTTGAGCCAGTTGGAAACTTAACCACTTTTTCTGCAAGAAAGATGGGAGTTTCTCTGAGATGTCAGCTGGGAAGAAGGACAGGAGTCCCTGTCTTTCAACTGAAGCGTCCGTAGTTGCCCGATGATGAAGCAGCTCCCTCTTCCCGTCACGGAGACTATTCACAGGAAGGGACCATAAGGGGCGCCTGGCTGGCTCAGGCTGTAGCCCGTGTAACTCTTGATCTCAAGGTCATGAGTTCAAGCCCCACGTTGGGCCGAGAGTCTACTTTAAAGAAAAAAAAAAAGGGGGACCATGAGAGGTCCCAACACATATGCAGCCGCAGGCACAGCCCAGAGGAAGGAAGGGAAGGACAGGAACTGGGGACCCTTCATAATCAGAGCACCGCCTACTCCACCGCTCCTTACTGAGGGCCAGGAACCAGACAGAGTGACAAGAAATGGGGGCGTAGCGGGGAACGAGATGAGCAGGTCCCTGCCCTTGTCCTTGTCTGTATTCTGGTGGGAGGAGGTGAACAAATAATGACACGGGCACATGAGCCCATGACGCAGTTTATGAGAACACGTGACACGACGGCGGGACTAGGCCTGGGGTCGCGGCCTCCTGCATCTAACCCGTGTGGGGAGGGGCACACAGCACAAGAGGCCCTGTGTGCCTCCGAGCTGCCAGGGACTTTATGCTTCCCCCATCAGACCTCACAACAACCCCGAAAAGTGGTGCCCCCATGAATGAATCATCCTTTAAAGTGAACGCCCCACACGTTTAAGCCTGGGGCTCAGAAACTGGCCTAGGTGGCCGTGCAAATGAAAAAGATGGTCTTCACTCTCCAGTTTGTCCAGACTCCAAAAAATGAAGCATTCTCTAGCACTTTCTCACTATTTGATTTTCTGTATAACGGATACTGGCAGTCTGAGCATGAAATGCTCAAATCCTAGGAGTCAGGCCCCGTATTTGTTTTATAAAGTGTGTCACTCTTTGGTATTCCCTGAAATTTTTTTTTTTAGTATTTATTTTTGAAGGAGAAGAAGACAGGGTGTGAGCCGGGGAAGGGCAGAGAGAGAGGGAGACAGAATCCGAAGCAGGCTCCAGGCTCTGAGCTGTCAGCACAGAGGCCTATGGGGAGCTCTAACTCATGAGCTGTGAGATCATGACCTGAGCTGAAGTCAGACGCCCAACCGACTACGCCATGCAGGTGCCCCTTTGGTATTCCCTTAGACCTGTATTTTCTTTTTTAAGTCATCTCCCAGCGTGGGGCTCAAACTCATGACCCCAATTTCAAGAGTCACACACTCTACTGACTAAGCCAGCCAGGTACCCCAGACCAGTATTTTCTAAACCTCAGACTCAAGAGCCATGTCACCATTTCTGTCATAGTTTATAGAACTGTTCAATATAGTTAGCCAGTAATTTTCTAAATTAACTCATGTCTTATTCTGATTAATAATAATACTCTTTTCTTACTGCTTATTTATTTTTGAGAGAGAGAGTGCACAAGTGAAGGAAGGGAAAGAGAGAGAGAACCCCAAGTAGGCCCAACGAAGGGCTTGATCCCACATACGTGAAACCATGACCTGAGCCAAAATCCAGAGTTGGACACTCAGCCGACTGAACCACCCAGGTGCCCCTTGATTTATCGTATTCTTGGGGCACCTGGGTGGCTCAGTTGGTTAAGCATCTGACTTTGGCTTAGCGTTTGACTTCTCTGCTGTCAGTGCAGAGCCCTTTGGATCCTCTGTCCCCCTCTCTCTCTGCCCCTCCCCTGCTTGTGCTCTCTCTCTCAAAAATAAAACAAAAATTTTTTAAATTTAATAATATTCTTGAAGTTGTAGGTTTGATGTGCTCGTTATTTTCTCCAATGCACACCTAACTACTAAAATCATGCCTACCTCCCAAAACTCACTGCATGAAGCAGCAGGTGCCTGCTTCACACTTTAGAGAGGTGGAAACCTGGAAGTCCTGGTCGTGCTCAAACTACCACAAGTTGCCACTAATTTCAAGTTTTTCCTCCTTGATCCCAGCTCACAACTTCTCTTTCCAGAGCAGGACTTGACATTGAGAAGAATGGATGGTTCAGAGGGGCCACGCCCCCTCTAGTCTCCAACCCAAAGGGCCTGGACATTGTAGGTGGCTTACCTGTACAGTCTTTTCTCATGAGGCAAATTTTCTTTTTTTTAAAGATTTTTTAAAAAATTTAATGTGTGTTTATTTTGAGAGAGAGAGTGTGTGTGTGAGCAAGGGAAGGGCAGAGAAAGAATCTCAACCAGGTTCTGCGCTGTCAGCACTGAGCTCAAAGTGGGGCTCAAACCTGCAAACCATGAGATCATGAGCTGAAATCTGAGTCAGACCCTTTACCAACTGAGCCAGCCAGGCATCCCCATGAGGCAAATTTTCTAACACCACTTGGGCTTATAATCTCTAACAAGTATTATACAAAGTGTCCTTTGAGGGGCGCCTGGGTGGCTTAGTCGGTTAAGCGTCCGACTTTCGCTTAGGTCATGATCTCGCAGTTCGTGGGTTCAAGCCCCACGTCGGGCTCTGTGCTGACTGCCAGCTCAGAGCCTGGAGCCTGCTTCAGATTCTGTGTCTCCCTCTCTCTCTGCCCCTCCCCTGCTCGCGCTGTCTCTCTCTCTCCTAGAAATAAATAAAACATTAAAAAAAAAATTTTTTTTAAAAAGTGTCCTTTGAAAGCATTCTAAATAAATGATTCATAAGCTATGGTACCTTTATGTAACAGGATTCCAGGCAGTAGTTTAAAAGTATGATATAGCTCATGGCACCTTCCTGGTTCAGTCTGTAGATCTCTTGGGTGGTGAGCGTTAGCCCCACATTGCGGGTAGAGATTACTTAAATAATTACAACTTTAAAAATAAACAAAGCAAAGCATGATATAGATTAGTAGATAGGTGATATAGAAAGATGTCTAAGATCTACTAGAAGTGGAAAAAGACACGGAGACAACCAGAACGTTCCCATGTTACAAAAGGGAAGGTGTGCAGACGCACTTCATACCCATGAAAGAATTCCCGACGAATACAGCAAAAAGCTCAGCAGTAAGCGGGGTCAGGGAGTGGGAGCCTTTATTTTTCATTTTATGCCTGTCTGTACTACGTGCTATCTTCATCAATATTAGTTAAAGAGTAATAATTTTTTGGTTTTTCTTTATTTTTGAGAGCATGCAAGTGGGGAGGGGCAGAAAGAGGAGGCCAGAAGATCCGAGGCGGGCTCTGTGCTGACAGCAGCGAGCCCAATGCAGACCTTGAACTCACGAGCCGTGAGATCATGACCTGAGCCAAAGTCAGACGTTCAACCGACTGAGCCACCCAGGTGCCCTGAGTAATAATTAAAAAAAAAAAAGTTTAAATCTAAACATAAACTTAAACCTTTATGGACCAGATTCACAGAACAAAAAGCACAAAATCAATGTATGTATAGTGAATAGCCTCCGGGCTGTCACTCCGGCTGATAGGCCCATATTGAGATGGGGAGAGGGTGTCTCTAACACAGAGGTCCTGCCCTTCTCGACCAGCGATAATTACCAGACTCCAGAGCAGGCACTGCTGACTTTGGGGGATGGGTAGATCATTATTTTGGGGGCAAGGAGACTATTTTATAGGATCCCTGGCCTCTGCCCATCAGAAGCCAGGAGCACACCCCCCCAACCTGGCTGCAGGTACTGCCAAATGTCTGCCCATTCCAGGGGCGCCTGGGTGGCTCAGTCGGTTAAGCGTCCGACTTCGGCTCAGGTGATGATCTCAGGGCCCATGGGTTCGAGCCCCGCGTCAGGATCTGTGATGATGGCTCAGAGCCTGGAGCCTGCTTCGGACTCTGTCTCCTTGTTCCCTCTCTCTCTAAATAAATAAATAAATAAATAAATAAATAAATAAATAAATAAATAATAAAAAACACATCATATAAAAAAATTTAAAAAGCAGCAACTCCGGAGGCAAGCATGCAGGTGGGCTGTTAACTGAAAGAAAAAGAAAATGCAGGAAGGTCTCAAACCTCAGGGAGCGTGCAGTATCTGAAGAGCTCCTCATCCCCTTGGAAATCCTGGACCTTTGTAATCAAGTTTTCACTCCAAATAAACTTTGATTTTTCAGTGGTTACATCTTTCATTATCGACATCCCTTCGACATTCAGTTCCCCTTTGCAGATTCTTTCAAACTGGTTCCTGGAAGATTAAATTGGCAGAAGACATCATCACTGCAGGCTCCAAGCACCTGCCTGGCCCATTCTGTGGGAAGCTTCTCAAAGATGGAGGGGGTGGTTTCTGTGCGCCAGGTTGACCTCCAGTCCAGGGTGAGTAGTTCTGAGGACGGGTGGAGGCGGAGAAAAAGGCCAACTCAAAAGCCCTTGCCTCCCACTGTGAGACCAGAATCCAGTGCTGGAACTCAAATATATCTTAGCCTAACAGAACAGTGGGGAAAAATCTGATTTGGCAACATCTAGGTAATAATGGCAAACACTTCTCTCACACTTCCCATGGGCCAGGCCCCTTTTGAAGTACTCTCTGTGTATTTTGCCTTATTCAGTCCTCACAACACCACTAGGGCAGAAATACTATTACCATACCCATTTTACAGATGTGAAAACAGAGGCATGGAAAGTAAGTTGGCCCAGGACATACGACATTAAGTAGTAGGGCTCAGATTAAAGCCAACCAGTCTGGCTCCAGAGTTCATGCTCCTAACCACTTCCTTGAGAACCAATCACCGAGAATGATCTGAACATGCACACGCTAATCTTATTCAGATTCTCCTTGTATACATATAACATCTTTCTGTAAAAGAACAAAGAGTTACTGTACCTAAAGCGTGTAATATCAGCATCAGATACCAAATTTTTAATGACGAGAAACCCATTTTCTTCATAAAATTTTCTCTGTTCTAGGCTTAGAACATCATTATCCTGAGTATACCTTAGGGAGAAAAAAAAATCTCAAATAAGTCCAACTTAAAATCCCAACCCAACAATATGTGTCAAGAACCTGAGAGATGTTCATACTTTTCCAACTGGCATTTCTATTTTTTATTTACTCTAAGAAAATAATCTAAACAGTTTTTAAAACATGTCTTTGGGCTTTTTTTTAAGGTTTTTTTTTTTTTTTTTAGTCATGTCTATACCTGTTGTGGGGCTCAAACTCATGACCCTGAGATCAAGAGTCATATCCTCTTCCAACTGAGCCAGCCAGGTGCCTCTAATCTGAGTATTTTTTAAAAAGGTTTAAATCCAAAGCATGAAATACTGTACCAAAAAATAGGAGAAAAATTAATTATATCCACTTAATGAGATATGATTCAGGCATTAAAAATGAAGAGGGGGACGCCTGGCTGGCTCAGTCAGTGAAACGTCCAACTTCGGTCCAGGTCATGATCTCACGGTTCGTGAGTTTGAGCCCCACACAGGGCCGGCTCTATCCTGGCAGCTCAGAGCCTGGAGCCTGCTTCAGATTCTGTCTCTGTATCTCATTCTGCCCCTCCCCTGCTCGCACAGTCTCTCTCTCTCTCTCTCAAATATAAATAAACATTAAAAGTTCTTTTAAAAAATGAAGAGCATATAATAGGGATGCTTATTACAATAATATATGGTTAGACTTGTGTAAAACCAAATTTTTTACTACCTGTAAAAAATGCAAAGAAATACAAAAAAAAAGTGATTGCCTCTACGTAATGGATTTGTGGATGGTTTTTTCTTAATTCCTTTTGTTTCTGTGATTTAAAAAAATTTTTTTTAAATGTTTTATTTATTTCTAGGAGAGAGAGAGACAGCGTGAGCAGGGGAGGGTCAGAGAGAGAGGGAGTCACAGACTGAAACAGGCTCCAGGCTCTGAGCTGGCAGTCAGCACAGAGCCCGACGCGGGGCTTGAACCCACGAACCGCGAGATCATGACCCAAGCGAAAGTTGGACGCTTAACCGACTAAGCCACCCAGGCGCCCCTGTGATTTAAAAATTTTTGTTCTGTAATGAATATGTATGGTTTTTCAGATGGGAAACAGGTTCAATAGATTTTATATTTTAGATTGTCTAGATCATACATTCTCAGAGAAAGTCAAAGTGACAAAATCCAAATAAGTGTACAGCATACGCACAAACCCAAATCACCCAGTCCATTTTTGTAGATCAGAATTGTGGCTCTCTGAGAATCTTCTATGGAGATCAATGTCTTCCCCTACTAAGGTAATTTAAGATAAACCAAAGACACTAGCTAATAGAGCAATATGACCAGACTACAAGCTAACCTATATGAAGTATACCATGCCTGAATTTGAAGGGAAAAAATCAGATTATACATTTCTGATATATTTTTTCTCTTTTCCAAATTTTAAAGTATATATAAAAATTAAAGTCCAGGTCTTCACAATTTTCCACAGTTCTAATTAAAACAGGTCCTAGCAACAGAGGATTTGTATAATGAATTTTCACCAGGCAACATGATATATTGTATTTTATATCTTAGTTAGCACTAGAAAAAGCTTTATATACATTTTATGGTTAAAAATGAAAATTAGCTCTACTTACTGGAATTGTGGAGGATGGAAACTGGTTGGAGAAACAGCCCCTGAGGTGAAGTGAGCTATCTAGTATGTGAATTAAGGCAAATAAAATTAAATTTTTTGACCTTTATTTTTGAAAGAGAGCAGGGGAGAGGCAGAGAGAGAGAGAGAGAGACCATCCCAAGCAGGCTCTGCACTTCCAGCTCAGAGCCTAATGTGGGGCCCCAACTCATAAACCATGAGATCATGACCTGAGCTAAAATCAAGAGCCCAGCACTTAACCGACTGAGCCACCCAGGGGCCGCCATGTCTATTTATTTATTTATTTATTTATTTATTTATTTTTTGTTTTATTTATTTCTAGGAGAGAGAATCAGCATGAGCAGGGGAGGGTCAGAGAGAGAGGGAGTCACAGACTGAAACAGGCTCCAGGTTCTGAGCTGGCAGTCAGCACAGAGCCCGACGCGGGGCTCGAACCCACGAACCGCGAGATCATGACCTAAGCGAAAGTCGGAAAGTCGGACGCTTAACCGACTAAGCCACCCAGGCGCCCCCCGCCGTGTCTATTTAAATGGAAGAGAATAAAATGAAACCTGCATTAGCCATATTTCAAGTGCCCAACGGGGCACATGTGTCTAGCAGCTACTAACTATACTGGACAGTGCTGGTATACACGATCATTCCCACCAACACGGAAAGTTGTATTGGACAGGGCGGCCCACTGGGGGGCCTAACCACGTCCGGTAAGGAAAAATCCCAGGCAGTGTTCTTCCACACGCTTCCAAAAGTTGCCCCCTGCATGAGGACACTGAATCTGAGCAGGAGAAACAATTCTCTAAAGCAGTTGGAGGGGGCGCCTGGGTGGCTCAGTCGGTTGAGCCTCCAATTTCCGCTCAGGTCATGATCCTGCAGTTCACAAGCTCGAGCCCTGTGTCAGGCCCTGTGCTGACAGCTCGGAGCCAGGAGCCTGCCTGGGATTCTGTGTCTTCCTCTCTCTCTGCCCCTTCTCCACTTGTGCATGCATAAACATTAAAAAATTTAAAATTATAAAGCAGTTGGATTTGCGTGTCACAGAGTGACATCGTCCTGGAACCAGCCCCGGCGGCGCACACGCCGCCTCGGAGACGAACTTGAGAAGGCCAAGTCGCGAGGGAGAGGCGGCGTGTGCGCCAGCGGGGTCGGCGGGCACCCCCAGCGCGCCGGGAGGAGGGAGGCGCGGAGGCCCCACCTGCGGAGGCCGGGGGTCCGGCCGGAGGGCCCTGCCGCCTGCCGCCGTCCCGCGCGCCGGGCTTGACTGCTGGCAGCTCTGCGCTCTCCCGTGTGCGGGGCCACCCGGCTTCGCGTTTCCCGGGCTCCGGGCGGCCGGGTCCCGAGCGGCCAAGTGCAGAAAATGCCGAAGCAACTGAGAGCAGGCCCCTCAGTAAGGACCTCCGGCCTCCCTTCCCGCACAGCAGGGAAACGCGAGGCCCCGGGAGGCCCCGGGAGGCCCCGGAATGGCCGAGCGGGCCCCAGCAGCCACCGAGGCCGGCGCGGCCAGGCTCCAGCCGAGCGGAGGCCCCCTCGGCCCCGGCGCCCGGAAGGGCTGTGACCGTGACGGGGACGCGGGCGCGGAGGAGGGGGAAGAGCCCTGGAGACCGCAGCTCTTGCAGCCCAAAGGATACTGCGGCCCTGGCGGAGGGTCTCCCGAGGTGTCCCAGCAGGGTGCGCAG
This sequence comes from Hyaena hyaena, assembly GCF_003009895.1. Lineage (NCBI taxonomy): Eukaryota > Metazoa > Chordata > Mammalia > Carnivora > Hyaenidae > Hyaena > Hyaena hyaena. The sequence continues at coordinate 270,548 of NW_024080797.1, forward strand.
GCGGGCGGCCGCGCGGGTCTGCTCCATGGCTCCGGCGAGCGGACGAGGGAGCCCGGCCTCGGCCGCGACTCCGACTCCGGGCTGCGGCGACTCCCGGGAAGGCCGCCCCTTCCGCCCCGCCTGCGCGGCGAAGCCCCTACCTCCCAGGCCCCGGCGCTCGGCGACCGCACGGTGCGGACGTGCTGCCCACACGCCCTGCTCCTAAGCGATCACAAAGGTCATCCCTGCCGCACAGAACAGGAAAGCGAGTTTTGAAGGCCTCAGTGAGGGGGGTAAGGTCGTCCAATGACAAAGGAGCCAGAGCATGATCCAGAACATACCCACATTCCCTAGTGCATAGTTTCTGGGCTTCTTCCATGTGACCGTGACTTTCACTGTGCTGCTGAAGGAGTAACTCACGTGTTCGGCCCTGGAAGTAACATGTGTTATTCGAAAGGGGCGTTTAATATGTTGGGAATCCAGTCTGAAATATTAGAAACATATAAAATTTTTTAAAAGGTACATGAAATAAATGACTCTGTGTAACGTCTGATCCGCCAGGTCTAGTATTATTTTAAATTTCCTAAAGAACTAAAAATTCTTGGAGCGCGCGGTTGGCTAGGTCGGTTAAGTGTCTGACTTTGGCTCATGTCATGATCTCACGGTTCGTGGGTTCGAGTTCCGAGTTGGGCTCTGAGCCCAGAGCCTGCTTCACATTCTGTGTCTCCCTCTCTCTCTGACACTCTCCTGCTCCCGCTGTCTCTCTCTCTCTCAGAAATTTTTTAAAAAACACACATAAAAAAAGAACTAGAAATTATTTTCCTTTCTTCCCTCCTTCCTTCCGTTCTTTTTTCTTTTCTTTCCTTTTCTGTTCCTTTTTTCCCTTCCTCCCTCCCTCCCTCCTTTTTCTTCCTTCCTTCCTTCCTTCCTTCCTTCCTTCCTTCCTTCCTTTCTTTCTTTCTTTCTTTCTTTCTTTTTTCTTTCTTTTCTTCCTTCCTTCCTTCCTTCCTTCCTTCCTTCCTTCCTTCCTTCCTTTCTTTTCAATTGCTTTGGGGATAAGTCCCTGTGATACAGCCACCATTATCAAGATCATAAACACCCATCACCTCTCCCACATTCTTTAGCTCAGTATTTTTGGTGTTTATGGTAAGAACACAACATGAGATCTTCTCTCTAAGCAAATGTGAAGTATATAACACGGCACTGTTAGCTATAGACACTGTGCTGTACTGTAGGTCTCCAAAACTATGTAGTAGTATCACTACTGAAACTATGTACCTTAAACCATCACCTCTCCATGCCCCTTCTGTAACCCCTGGTGACCACCATTCTCTCTGCTTCTATGAGTTTAACTCTTAAACTCCTCCTAGAAGTGGTATCAGTAGTATTAGCCCTTCTGTGACTGGCTTAGTTCACTTACCATAATGCCCGCAAACTGCGTCCATGTAGTTACAATGGCAGGATCTCCTTCCTTATTAAGGTTGCATCATATTCCATTGTATGTGGAAACCACATTTTCTTTATCCATTCATTTGTTGAACAGACACGTAGGTTGTTTCCATATCTTGGCTACTGTGAATGCTGCATTGAACATTAAAGTGTCGATGTCTCTTCCAAATCTCATTTCATTCCTTTGGATGTATACCCAGAAGTGGGATTGCTGGATCCTGTGGTAGTTCTATTTTTAATTTTTTTTTTTGAGGAACTTCCATACTGATTTCCATAATGGTCATAAGAGCTAGAATTCTTTCTGTAAGATCTTTTCCATCCACAGTCTGCAGATGAATGACATAGCATCTCATTGTTTCTTTTTTCTCTCTCCTTTTTCTCATTGTTTCTTTGTCTTAAAGTTACTTCCAGAATCTCTCACCCTATAAACATGTTATCATTTCTTTTTTATTTTTATTTTTTTGAGTGAGAGAGAGAGAGAGAGATTGAGTGCAAGCAGGGGAGGAGGAAAGAAAGAGGAAGAGAAGGAGGGAGAGAGAGAGAATCCCAAGCAGGCTGTGCACTGTCAGCGTGGAACCCAACACCAGCTCAAACTCATGAACTGCAAGATCATGACCTGAGTTGAAACCGAGAGCCAGACAGATGCTCAACTGACTGAGCCACCGACACTCAACATGTTATCATTTCCTAAGTGATATATTTATATAATGTGGTGAATCTGCCATACTCAGGGAGAAAAGCAGGTCTGGACTCAGAATTATTAGCTGCTACCTGTTTCCTCTCAGGTAGGGAGGAGAAAGCATCCAAAGCAAAGCTTGCTCTGTGACCTTCATCTTTGTAGTCTCTCTCTTTTTCCATAACTCCTTCTTACTAAGACTCCCAGATTTTTTTAGGCTAACAGAAATGTCTTTGGCCTTCCCTCATTAGCTCTTAGCCTCATCCCCCACAAATTGATCATCACAGGGCGGGAACCTGGCCCTGAAATCGTCAATTAGATTTCCAGGAGTTTTCAGAAGAGGCAGTTATGTTTAGCATAGTTTAAAATGAAGTATTTGGCCTTTGGCAGGTACAGGAAAGAGAATCTCTTTTCTTTCTGCTTCTGAGAGAAACGATCAGAATGGGTATGAGTGAATAGGTGTCTCCTTACTGCCCTCGCCTGGTGGAAAGTGAGCACTGCTAGAAGGACGAAAATGTAAATGAAGTTGACCCTAACACAGATTGTTTATAGGTCAAGGCCTTTACCTTCACAGGTCCTGAAAGGCACTGGCTTTCCTGACCATTGGGAAGTACAGTGAGGTGACTCTACCTACACCTGTAGTTTTAATGGTCCCCCCAAATACCCTCGTTTTACAAGCGTGTGAAATTCCCTGCCCTACCCTAAGGCATTTACAACGGGTGTGTTTAAAATTTATGGTTGTTGGTGCGCCTGGGTGGCTCATTCGGTTACGCATCTGACTTCAGCTCAGGTCATGATCTCATAGTCCGTGAATTTGAGCCCTCCCCTCCTGCCCCCCGACCCCCCTCCACCCCCACCCCCAGTCGGGCCCTGTGCTGACAGCTCAAGCCTGGAGCCCGCTTCAGATTCTGTGTCTCCCTCTCTCTCTGCCGCTCCCCTGCTCTCACTTTGTCTCTCTCTCTCTCAAAAATAAATAAACACTAAAAATTTTTTTTAAAAAGTTTATGGTTGGGGCGCCTGGGAGGCTCAGTGGGTTGAGCGTCCAACTTCAGCTCGGTCATAATCTCACAGTCGGTGGGTTTGAGCCCCGCATAGGGCTCTGTGCTGACGCTCAGAGCCTGGTGCCTGCTTCTGATTCTGTGTGTGTGTCTCTCTCTGCCCCTCCTTTGCTTGTGCTCTCTCTCTCTCTCTCTGCTTCTCAAAAATAAATAAACATTTTTTAAAAAATGTTTAAAAAGTTTATGGTTGTTAAAAGACATGAAGGAACCCCTTGAATGTCCACTTGTTATCTGCCTTTTTTTAAATTTAGAGGATGCTGGGTTTAAAATTTTTCATTTAAGATCCCATGGGGAATTAAAACAATATTTCCCCTTAGGTAAAGAGGTAATTTGATGAATGTTACTATTTTTAAAAATAGCACTTTGGGGGCAACTGGTTGGCTCAATCGGTTAAGCATCCAACTCTCAGTTTTGGCTCAGGTCGTGATCTCACTGTTCATGGGCTTGAGCCCTGAATCAGTCTCTAGACACTGACGCACAGAGCCAGCTTGGGATTCTGTCTCTCTCTCTTTTTCTCTCTCTCCCTCTCTCTTGTCCCTCCCCCCATCTCTCAAAATAAATAAATAAACTTGAAAAAAATAGCAATTTGGATTATTTGGAAATTCCCAAAGTAGGCAATTTTAGCAATTGTGTTATTAAAATAAAAATATCTTGGAATGATTGAAATGGAACATTAATGGAGCACAAACATTATCACAAGAATAATTTCTTTCTCCTTCAGCATTTGGTATTTATTCATTTCCTGTTAAAGTTGAAATTTTGAAGATTATTTCAAAATTACCTTTTTCCCTCCCTTTCAAGCAATGTGCTTGATTTACTCAAACACTGAAAGTAACCTTGAAGACAGATATTGAGACGCAGTGATTTTCTAAACCACCTAAGGAATAGTTTTCTCCAAATGTATAAGAAGTTAAAGAAAATGATTTTTAATAATAGTAATAGTGGAGCAGCTAAGAAAAAACAGTCTGACCTCTGACCTCAGAACCCTGAATTAAATTAAATAAACACAAATAGTGTTTATTTGTTTATTTTGAGAGAGAGAACATCTGAGTGGAGGAGAGGCAGAGAGAGAATCCCGATAGATTCTGTGCAGTCAGCGTAGAGCCTGACACAAAGCTCGAACTCATAAACTGTGACATCATGACCTGAGCTGAAATCAAGAGTTGGTACCTTAGCCAACTGAGCCACCCAGGCACCCCATCACCAGAATTTCTAACAGACATTTCAAAACAGAATTCCTGACCTACCAACCCCCCAAATCATGGCCGCCCACCACCAAGATAAAAAATATGTGTCATCTTAATCCCTGGAAAGCATAAATGTAATTTTGTTTGAAAAAAGGGTCTTGCCAGATATGATTAAGGATCTCAAAATGAATTCACCTTGGATTATTTGAGTGAACCCTAAACCCAGGGAAAAATCTTTCCAGGTGAATGACATCTCACTATCCCCACTCCTATCCTGTTGAGAAGCACTGATCTCTGGTATTTTGTGGTGAAGTCAGGGTAGAGAGGAAGGAAACAAGAAAAAAAATCACACACACACACACACACACACACACACACACACACACACACAAACCCTACTCATTTCCATTCCTTTAAACCTGAATTGCAATTTCAGAATCTGTCCCATAAAGATCTCGGTCTTCTCTTATGAAAATATTTGAAGAAAAACAGGATAAAGATATTTTTTAGGATAAAAATATTTCTAAGAGCACAAATATAAATAGTGTGCTAGAGTTGTAAGACAAACTTTCTGTAAGTCACTTCCACACGAAGAGAAGCAAGCATATTTTCTCCAAGCCCATTTCTGATGTCAACCATAATTAAAACAAGTCTGAAGAACCACCATGGTGTGTGGTGAGAGATCTGCAATCTTTCAGCACAAACTAGAATCTCAAATATAGGTATGCATAAATCCAGCAGAAGAGGAAAGGACAAATTGTCACTTATGGGATTGTGTGGATTGAGGAATGTCAAGAGGATGGGGGTAAATTATCTAGCAGGAAATGAGGATAAATCAGCCAACGAGGCTTTGCACACTTCTTTTTTGGCGGGGGCTGGGGGGATTGGGCGGTTCCTGTGACTCCTTCTTGGATCTAATCACTCCTTTTTAAAAATTTATTATTTTTTAAATTTACGTCCAAATTAGTTAGCATGTGGTGCAACAATATTTCAGGAGTAGATTCCTTAATGCCCCTCACCCTTAGCCCACCCCCCCACACCCCCTCCAGTAACCCTCTGTTCTCCATATTTGTCTCTTGTTTTGACCTCCTCCCTGTTTTTATATTATTTTTGCTTCCCTTCCCTTATGTTCATCTGTTTTGTATCTTAAAGTCTCAGATGGGTGAGGTCATATGATATTTGTCTTTCTCTGACTAATTTCACTTAGCAGAATACTCTCTAGTTCCATCCTTGTAGTTGCAAATGGCAAGATTTCATCCTTTTTGATCACCGAATAATATGCCATTGTATATAGGGCACCTGGTGGCTCAGTCGATTAATCGCTGACCTTGGCTCAGGTCAGGATCTCACGGTTAATGGGTTCGAGCCCCGTGTTGGGCTCTGTGCTGACAGCTCAGAGCCTGGAGCCTGTCCTCAGATTCTGTGTCTCCCTCTCTCTCTCTTAGCCTCCCTTGCTCATACTGCCTCTCTCTCTCAAAAATAAATAAAACATTAAAAATTTTTATAAAAAATACTCCATTGTATATATATATATATGTATCACATCCAGATGCCCCAAGATTTTCATTTTTAATTACTCTCTACATCCAACATGAGGCTCAAACTGATGACCTCAAGATCAAGAGTCGTATGCTCTACTGACTGAGCCAGCTGGGCACCCCTCACAGAGTTATCTCTGTATGTATGTGTGTGTGAAGTCTACTCTCAGCAAGTTTCAAGTATACATTTTTATTAATATAGTTACTATTTTATATGCTAAATCCCCAGAACCTATTTATCTTCCAAATAGAAGTTGGTGCCCTTTGGGGCACCTGGGTGGCTCAGCTGGTTGAGTGCCTGACTTTGGCCCAGGTCATAATGTCATGGTTTATGAGTCTGAGCCCTGTGGTGGGCTCTGTGCTGTCAGCTCAGAGCCTGGAGGCTGCTTTGGATTCTGTGTCTCCCTCTCTCTCTCTGCCCCTTCCCTGGCTTATACTCTGTCTCTCTGTCTATCTCTCAAAAATAAATGCTAAAAAAAAAATAGTTGGTACCCTTTGACCAATATCTGCCAATTTCCCTTATTCTAGCCCCTGGCAACCACCATTCTACTCTCTGGACTTATTACAGATAATTCTTAAAAGTTTTATTGTGTTTTTCAACCACTTGACAGTAATCATGAGCATTGAAAAGAAAACCCTGGACTTTATCCATTTTTAAATCGTTGCCAATTATGAAAGTTAAAAAAAAACTTCATATTGTTGTCATAACTTGCCTGCCTAGTGAGAATGAATAAGCTTCTATGTATACATTGGTATCAGCATTTCTGTGATTCGCCTCTAGATTTCTGTATTCAGGTAGGTTAAGCTATACTGTAGGAACAAGTACATCCTGAAATCTTTTTTTTTTTTAATGTTTTTTTTTATTTATTTCTGAGAGAGATAGAGAGAGAGAGAGAGACAGCGTGAGCAGAGGAGGGTCAGAGAGAGAGGGAGACACAGAATCTGAAACAGGCTCCAGGCTCTGAGCTGTCAGCACAGAGCCTGACGTGGGGCTTGAACCCACGAACCGTGAGATCATGACCTGAGCCGAAGTTGGAAGCTTAACCGACTGAGCCACCCAGGCACCCCAGTACATCCTGAAATCTTAGTGATACAACAAAATAGTTTGCTTCCCAATCATGTCACCATTAATGTGAGTCAGCAACTCTCATTTGCACAGTGATTCAGGGGTCCCCACATCTGCTCTATGATGCTGCCACCCAAAACCTGTGCCCTTTGAGGGCACCAGTGGGAGGGAAGTGACCATAATGGTGGCCCTGACAGTTGGAGAGACTGGGGCCAGCTCCACCCTCTGAGAACCAGGAGTCAAGTTGAAGGATAAAACAGTGAGTCGGGAAGCTTATGGGCCACAGGGAAATACCATAAACCCAAGGAGGGAAGGATACCTCAGGGATGTGTCATGCCCAGAATTTCCCTGCTGTTTTACGATTCAGATACGTGAGGATTGGGCGTTTCTCTAAAATTACTGCCTGCAATCTGCTAGCTTTCCTTGGACTCCTGGAAAGCAAATTATGCCACAGTCTGCCTGGAGGCCTGGGATACAGGGCTTGGCAACCAGTGACTGTGACATCTTCCTCCCTGCCAGCCCCACACAGCAGACCCATGTACACAGTTTTTAAAAAGAAGTTTTTATTTATTTATATTGAGAGAAAGAGAGAGTGAGCAGGGGAAGTGAAGAGAGAGAATCCCAAGCAGACTCCACACTGTCATTACAAAGTCTGATGCAGGACTCTAACTCACAAACCACGAGATCATGACCTGAGCCAAAACCAAGAGTTAGACCCTTAACAGACTGAGCCACCCAGATGCTCCACAATTCTTGTTAATATTATACTTAATTTTATTCTAAGATTAATGGTCTTATTCTGTTATTTGAGAAATCCTTTGTAGATGTGTATCTGATTCATTTGTATTATTTTTTTGTTGTTTATTTATTTTTGAGAGAGAGAAACAGTGTGAGTGGGGAAGGGGCAGAGAGAGAGGAAGACACAAAATCTGAAGCAGGCCCCAGGCTCTGAGCTGTCAGCACAGAGCCCCGATGCAGGACTGAACCCATGAACCACGAGATCATGACCTGACCCAAAGATGGATGCTTAATTGACTGAGCCACCCAGGCTCCCTTTAATGTTTATATATTTATTTTGAGGAGGGGGGGACACAAGCAGAGGAGGGACAGAGAGACAGAGAATCCCAAGCAGGCTCTGTGCTACCAGTATGGAGCCTGATGCAGGGTTCGAGCTCATGAATGAGATCATGACCTGAGCTGAAACCAAGAGTCAGACACTTAGCTGACTGAGCCACCCAGGTGCCCCATGACTACTTTGTATTATTTCTTAATGTACTAGAAATAAGATCTAGCCTTTATTTAAAAAAAAATTTTAATGTTTATTTATTTATTTATTTATTTTTTTTTTCTAGGAGAGAGAGAGAGAGAGAGCATGAGCAGGGGAGGGTCAGAGAGAGAGGGAGTCACAGACTGAAACAGGCTCCAGGCTCTGAGCTGGCAGTCAGCACAGAGCCTGACGCGGGGCTCGAACCCACGAACTGCGAGATCATGACCTAAGCGAAAGTCGGACGCTTAACTGACTAAGCCACCCAGGCGCCCCTAATGTTTATTTTTGAGAGTGAGAGAGTATGAGCAGGCAGAGGGGCAGAGAGAGAGGGAGACACAGAATCCAAAGCAGGCTTCAGGCTCTGAGCTGTCAGCTAAGAGCCCGACATGGGGGTCTAACCCATGAACCAAGAGATCATGACTTGAGCCGAAGTCGGATGCTCAATCGACTGAGCCTCCCAGGCACCCCTCCAGTCTTTTCTTTAAAAAATAAAAACCGGAGGGCTCATGGATGGACCTGGAGAGTACTATGCTAAGTGCAGTCAGAGAAAGACATACCATATGATTTCATTTCTGTGTGGACTCTAAAACAAACTAAAAGCAGCAGCAGACCCATAAATACAGAGAACTGACAAGTGTCCAGAGGAAAGGGTGGGCTAGGCGGGCTGAAGGGGGATGGGAGGTACAAGCTTCCAGTTACGGAAAGGGCAGGACACAGGGGTGAAAGGCACAGCATGTGGAATACAGTGGTGTTGTGATAGTGTTATATAGTGACAGATGTGGTGAGCATAGCATGGGCAGCAGAGTGGGACTGGACTACTAGAATTTTAAGTTTTCAAAATGGACCAAAGCAGGGCCATGTTCTAGACATCAGTTTTATACAATTCTCCTTTAGGAACTAGACAAAATATAGGACTTGATAATTAACTTACCATTTCATAGATCTCCATCAACTTCTATGTGCATATGCTTCCGTTCTTGAAATATAGAGCACAAAATACATTGGCTCTTCTGCACCCAGACCACTGGTGGAGTGGATTTTCTAGTTCCTTCCACAAAGTTTTGATGGGCTCCATTAGATGCAGTCCTCCAAGCAGGAAGCCCCCTCCACAAGCAAGAGGACTGGCAGGAGAATCCGAAACCAGCAAAAGCATCAACTGTGAACCCAGAGTTGGACATCAAACATGTAACTTAGAGGGAATCCAGGAAACCCTGCGGAGAACAGGTCCAAGACCTGCTCACCCAGTGTCCACCGACTGACTGAAAGCCACGGGCCAGCTTGGATGCTAGCAACTCCTGAGTGCACCCAGACATCCATGAATGATCACCCCGTCCTACCGATGGCTTCACTCAATGAAGGCTGAGCGAAACCACGGTTCACTTCATTGAACCACGTTTAGGTTGAAGGAGGCTGGACCAAGCAGAAGCAGGGATATTCCCATGTTGCACTTTTGAGAATAGGTTACTTGAATCTGTTGGTTTTCCACGTGGACCCTGGCACGTTTAAAAATTTCATCATTCATGGGCATCTGGGTGGCTCAGTTGGTGGAGTGTCCAACTTCAGCTCAAGTCATGATCCCCATGGCTTGTGAGCTGAAGCCCTGCTTGGGGCTCTGTGCTGACAGCTCAGAGCCTGGAGCCTGCTTGGGATTCTGGGTCTCCGTCCCTCTCTGCCCCTCCCCTGCTTACTCTCTCTCTCAAAAGTAAACAATTTTTTTTTAAATTGCATCACTCATGGAGACATTTAATGAGAAAAGGTACAAATTACTATTGAAACTAAGTTATATTGTCTATGTAACCATTACCTCATCTAGAGAATAAGGGTGTTGAGTATGGGAAATGAGCACAAGGAGGTAGAGAGAGATCTCTCTACACACACTCACACACAAGATATTTAAGTATCTGAACCATCATTATCTATGCTTGCTTTATTCTGAAAAAAAAAAAAAAAGTATAGTATCATATAGCTATTCTGGTCTCTCTTTACAAAGCAAGACTGTAAGACTTAGAATTCAGATAGAACTCTTTTAAAGGCAACACTAAATTCAGGCAGAAACCGCAGGCTCATACGTCTAAAATGAGAACAACTTAAAACACTCGTGTTTATTCATCAGAAGGCATGCAGAACTTGGAGACTACAATATACTAAGCGATTTAAAAAACATTTAGCCGAAAAGTACATATTGCTTACACAATATTTCAGTTTCTCTTCCTGGACAGAATTACAGTAAATGTTTCAACACAGCCTGTGCAAATAACAAGCGAGGCTTTGATATTCCCGGGCAAGTGACTCCTGTTGCCCGAGGGAATAACTGACCTACCTCACCAGGGCCCAGCCTCTCCAGGCTGTATGAAACAATCCTGTGTATTTTAACAAGCTGTAGTTTTGGATGCAACTGCGTCGTAGGATTTAAGGAAAATAAATCACTGTACCCAAGGTCAATGTGAAGTGTTAAAGGGCTACCAGGAAGCCAAAGTATTGTCTGTTAACTCTTCACCAAATTTGAAGATTATTTACATAGATTTTGCTAAGAAGTCAAAAATCCAATCACTTGGTCCTTCAAGGAAATTTCAAAATATTTGGGTTGGTCTGGGTTTTGCGGGGCCCAGATGGCAAAAAACAGAGTGGCCAAAAGTGGAAGAAAAATTCCTTTAAGAGCATATTGTGAAAGCAGCTCCTTTCCTTCCTTCCTTCGCCTCCCCCGGCCCTTCCTGACACCCCTTTAGATCTAACCTCCCTGTAAGTGGCCACTTGGGGGTGCCTATGAAAGATAGATTCCCTAGTCCACCAGAATCTGGGGTAGGGCATGTGACAAGCATCTCCAAGTGATCCTAGTGCAGGTTATCTGGAATGTTCTCTCGGAAACCCAGCTTTTTTACCAGTCCTTCCTCCCCAAGATCACATGAATTACATGGACCTCCTTGTACCCAGCATTTTCTAACCATGAGTCTCCTCCATGAAGATATCCTCAGGTATATAATCCGATTAGCTCACTTCCTCTCAGTAGGCCCACCACCAAGGAAATCATAAGCATTCAAGACATGATCAACTTTAAAAAGAATTCAGATTTAGTGATCACTGGTCTATCAAAAAAAAAAAAAAAAAAAAGCTCAACAGTATGTTCACCTTACTCAGAGGTTTCCAACACATTTTATTTTGTAGACCACTGGTTTGTAGCTTTTGAGGACCAACATCTGTATAAATCCCTAGAAAACGTCCAATCAGTGTCAGTTCCTTAGCGGCCCTTGAGGTCCCGCACACCCGCACGTATGGCTTGAGTTCCAGTCATGCCCGCAAAACGGCTGCCCTCTGGCTCCGGGCGGAGGGCGCATCCACGGTGAAGCCTCTTCCGGGGGCGTCCTCTCTTGAGGGGTGGTTTCCTTTGGCAAGAAGAGGGGCTGTTCTCACGGCTTGGGTGCCTGTAAGCAGGAGGCATTCAGAAACTTGCAGGGACGGGGGTGCTTTTTCTCTTAGGCAGACACTTGAGCCGTCAGTGCACTTGTGCTTAATGAGAGCAATCCCCTCCTTACTGTTTGGTGGGTTAAGACAGAAGGAAGCCTCTGTTTTTAAGTAACACAGATAAACACCTTTTTAGATCACCTATTTGTTCTAGAACTACAAAATTTAATTCAAGAAAATATAGGTCCCATGAAAGACTTAAAAGTTTTATAAAACTAAAATCTAGTTTTCCCCAATAAATTGTACTTTTAGCCAAAACCCTCCCAACGCTTCTAAAATAATACTAAAGGGGGCATCTGATTATACAAGAGCAATAAAAAAAAAATTAAATATTTATTTGAATAACAAGTTTAAGTTCAAGCTGCAATGTTGGCAATGCAGGTTTTTAACACAGATCACAGAAAGCGTGCACGAAAATATACTGGCGCCAAGGACAAAATAATGCTAAGAATTAGGCTGAATAACTGCTGATTTTAAGAAAACAAGAGGCCTGAATCACTATACAAAATATAAAATGTATTAAACACTACCATCCACAGAACAGTCTTTATTATGGATTATATTTAAAAATTATTTGTGTAGTTAATTATATATTGAATTGTAAATGAGTATTATACATGAACCCCCTTTAGGGAGGCAATTCCTTGTTGCTCTATAGAACATCTAATTACATTGCAAAAAGAATCCTTTTTTGCTGTCAATAAAGAAGACAGTTAATGGTATTACTGTAAATATTAGGAAGGCTACAAAAAAGAAATCAGATTTCTTTTTTGTCTTCAAAGTGCTTTCCATGCAGAGTTAAGCACTTGCCTTGTTTAACTGAATGCACTATTGGGAAAATGTCCTGGGTCAAAGAGATGCTCTCGAATGAGGAGACCGGGCTTTAAAAATCAAAGACTGGAAGGAACCACGCAATCCTCTCGCTACCGGGCTACCACTGTGTCACTTACCAATTCCATCTTTCCAGAATCCCATTCAAGACACTTAAAAAAAGACCAGACCGAGAACGATAAATACACACAAAATGAAAAGACACCAACTGCTATTTGACACCACGACTGGTAATGTCTGTGCTACGTGAAAGCACCTTTAAAAAGAGCCTATGCGGCAAGAGATAAGTGTCTAAAGATTCAAAATGAATCAACAGTATTGGATAACAATATAATTCTCAACTCAGAAGCTGCCTCAAGATTAGGTGCATCTTCAGTTAATGTAACAGGAAAAAAAGGCAATGGATTTTATTTTATTAATTGCATCCACTCACAAATCGACCTAAGGTCACCAGATGTGTAGACACAATGAGATTTTTGTAGTTGTTTATAGTCTTTAATTGAAATGATGAAAAATGAAATAGATCTATTTAAAAACAAAACCAAATAGCTAGTTGGGTCTAGATTAAGAGGTGGCCCCCGGGGTGGGGTTCACGTTCTGAGTGGCCACCTGTGGTGCGACTTCGATGATCCGGGGCTTGTCTATGATTCTGGCCGTGCGGTTGCCCTTCTCTACGATCCCAATAATCCATGCTTGGTGACCTTCCCCGTATTTGGGAGACTTTATCTCTGCACAGAATCGAGCAGCTTGCTCACGCGGTAAACAGATTAGGAGGCCTCCTGGCAAAGAGAAAAAAAAAAAGAAAAAAAAAAAAAGGATTATCTTCAGGGCTCTGCCACGGTCTTTCTACTGCGCTTCCCGTGTTTCCACAGCGCTTCCGGTCTTCCACTACGCTTCCACCAAGATGCCGTTCAGCCACCAACTCTCTTCTGTCTCTACAAGAGCCGCCCTTTCCAGTCAACTGGGAATCCCACAGATTAAACTGCCAAGCAATTAGCGACTTCTTAGTAAACTACTATATTAAAAGCACACAACAAACTTTAAACAGTGAAAATGAGCTGCGTGTGACTCCTTTAACACTGGGTAGCATAGAAGTAAGGTATTTGAGGCCTCAATAATATATGTGGCAGCTACTTTTTTCTTGCTACACTGAAATATTTAAAACCAAAAGAGAACTTTTCCTTTTTTTCTTTTCTACGTGGATTTCCTCATTTTACAAAAAGCGCTTTTTAAGCTTTTTTTTTTAACTTAAAACTTAAGATCATGAAGGGAGTGTATGCCTCAGAGCATCTAGGTCCTGTCCCGGGCTCTGTCATCTTCAAAATAAAAAAAGCATAAAATATGTTATAAAAACCTTCATCAATAGGTCAGTAGCGAAGATAGAAATTCATTCAACACTTACTCCAGGCCCACCAGGTGGCATCAGTGGCTCATCCGCTGGCACTAAGTGGCCCGCTAGATGCCAGGCACTATTCTGGCCAGACACTGAACCAACAGTTCACTTGCGCTCTTGGAATTTTTTTTCTAGAAAATGGATTTAGACAGGAAACTGAAAGTCCTCTATAGAGGCTGTGGGAGGCCTACCAGAGAACTGCAAGTCCTCTTACAGAGCTGACACATGGGCAGGCTCTGGGGTCCTCGCCGCTGGCTGCACCCCGCAATCCTCTGGGTGCACTGTTAGAATTACTGCTGACCAGGCCTACCCGCAGACTGGCTTAATCAGGCTTACTGGGGGGGTCAGGTGTATGCACTGGTATTTTTTCGTTAAGTTTTTATTTACTTATTTTGAGAGAGAGAGAGAGAGAGAGAGAGAGAGAGAGAGAGAGAGAGAGAAGCCCAAGCAGGCTCCACACTGTCAACGAAGAGCCCGATGTGGCTCAGACCCATGAACCATGAGATCATGGACGTGAGCCAAAACCAAGAGACCCTTAACCGACTGAGCCAAGGAGCACCAGAAGCCATTGGTATTTTTAAATGCCCAGAGAATCTGACCCTTTTCGCAGGGTAGGGAAACTCCTGAGTTAGCAATAAGAAAGAAATAAGAAAAGCTGAAAAAAGACAGGACGTATAGGATGAAATGCAGGCATCAAGGTAAGGGGCACCGGGAGACATAAAATACTCTTATTCCTAAAATTCCAATTTTAGACTTTTTCTTCAAGGAAAAATATAGCCTGTTCAACGTAACCTGTATGTATCACAGTTAATGCAAATGCTAAGTTTCAAAGACAGCTGAGTAATGACTCCTTTTCCCACATTCTCCCCACCTTCCATCCTGTCACCAAACAGAAACACGGAATTTAATGCTCCTCTCGTCACACACAGAATGGCAGGAGACGGGTGACCTACAGCATCCGAGGGGCCTGAGAACGTTCGTGCTAAGAAGGCCACGGTTATCTACCAGCACCGACCTCACGCTAAGTGGGGTCATGCCCAAGTACCTGGCTGCTTTCCTGTCAGGGAAATTTCCGTTAGCCTCACTAGTTTAGTCCTCAGATCTGGGCCCAGTATCCTTGTACCTGAGGTCTCCGGGCAGGTCCCATGCATGAGGCCGAACATGTTTCCACAGGCCTTGCTCACAGCAGCCATCTTGGCCAGGACGGGAAGGTTGTGAATCACAAAGGACACCTCATTCCTCTGCTGTTTGGCCAGGTTCTGTGCGTGGCCCAAAATTCCAAAGCCCGTGATGTCAGTGGCAGCGTGGGCATTGAACGTGTGCATGAGTCCTGCAGCTAAGAGAGGACAGAGGACCCATTTATTATCTGGTGAAATAAATGAAGACTGAGAATAAAAAGCCACCTTTCCTCAGGACACCTGGGTGGTTCAGTCGGTTGAGCGTCGGACTTCAGCTCAGGTTACGATCTCGTGGTTTGTGGGTTCGAGCTCCGCATCGGGCTCTGTGCTGACAGCTCAGAGTCTGGAGCCTGCTTCGGATTCTGTGTCCCTCTCTCGCTCTGCCCCTCCCCCGCTCATGTTCTGAATACACATTAAAAAAAAAAATACCTTTCCTCATCTAAAAATTTTAAATAAACTATGATCTCAATACTCCTAATTCGTCAGGAAGATGACATTACTGGAATAAGGAAAAAGTAGTTTCTCAAAAAAACCCCAACAAAAACCAGAGTGAAATTCTGAAAGTTGCTTTCTTTTTTCTTTAGTTTTTTAAAATTTTTATTTTTGAGCGAGAGAAAGCGTGCACATGCACATAAATGGGGGAGGGGCAGGGAGACAGACCCCAAAATCTGAAGCAGGATCTGGTCTCTGAGCTGTCAGCACAGAGCCTGATGCGGGGCTAGACCTCATAGACTGGGAGATCATGACCTAAGCCAAACCCACTGAACCATCCAGATGCCCCTGAGAGTTAATTTCTTATTCCACTTGAACCATTTAGAACTATCAGCAGCTTCAGTCCACAATAATTCTCCAGTGAACGAAAAAAGAATTACTACCTCAACAAAAGGTAAACCGGTCTAAGGCATCCTAAAAATCAAAGAACAAGACTTTTTAAGATGGACCTAAATTCAAGACATTCTCACTACAAGTGCATTGCCTAAATTAAGGTTAATTTTTTAATTAAAAAAAAGGTTTCAAAGTACTTTGAGGTTTGAAGAAAGGAGCAGAAAGTACAGGAGGTTCCTATATACTCCCTGCCCCCTTCTCTTAAATTATTAACATCTAGCATTGGGTGGTACACTTGTTACAAGTGATGAGCCATTGCTGACACATTATTATTGACTCAAGTTCAGTTTACATCAGGGCTCACCTTTGACGTTGTACAGTGTATGTGTTGACAAATGTAGGCCTCATATGCATCATTAGTACCATAGAGTATTTTCACTGACCTAAAATTTCTGTGCTCCACCCATTCATCCCACCCGCTCCCCAACTCCTGGCAACCACTGCTCTTTTCACTGTCTCCATAGTTTCGCTTTTTCCAGAATGTCGGAGTTGGATTCTTTGGTCTTTTCAGATGGTCTTCTCACTCAGAAATACGCTTCTAAGTTTTCTCCGTGTCTTATACGGCTTGATAGCTCATTTTATTTTTTAAAAATGTTTATTTATTTTGAGAGAGAGGGAGCATAAGCAGGGGAGGAGCAGAGAGAGGGAGAGAGAATCCCAAGCAGGCTCCATGCTGTCTTCATTGAATCATCCCCGCCCCTTTCTGGACTCTGCATTCTGTCTACTACTAATACTGGTGTCACACTGTGGTGACGACTGTAACTAAACTACCTTGGAGCTGGGTGGCGTCATTCCTCCGGCTCTCCTCCTTCAGCACCGTGTCGGCTGCGCTGGGGCCTCTGCCTCCATATAAACTCACAACCAGTTTGTCAATATCCACAAAATAACTGGCTAGGATTGTGAATGGGGCTGCATGGAGTTCCATTCACACATCAGGATGGGAAGAACTGACATCTTGATGATGCTGAGTCTATCTCTGTACCTGGAATACTTCTCATTTACATCTTCTTTGACTTCTGTCATCAGTTTTAGAGTTTTCTTCATATACAGCATGCAGTCCTTTGCTACATTCATACTGAAGTAGTTCATTTGGGGGGGGGGGGAAGTTAACTAATTTTTAAAAAATACTTCTTTCTCATGATATGAAATACACTCCATGTTTATAGGAGTACTCTGGAATGAATGTGTTTTTTGGTATATTTTCTTTTTAGACCAAGATCTCTTTTACTTTAAGTGCATCCTCAACAACACAGGTGGAGAGGAGAATTTCTAGTCCCTTGTGGTGGTTAAGCAACTAGACATCCATTCTCTGAACACATCTGCACCCAGGACAGCGGGGCAGCCAATGACATTTCCATCAGCGAAGACATGCAGTTCAGCAGCTCTTCCCAGTGCCCTCCTGGATGAGCTTAGAGGACCAGAGTATTCAAGAGGACACAGCAAATCCCAGCCAGTAATCAGGGTTCCATTTTTAAGGTACTGATCACCATTTTATCCCTGCACAGGGAATTACTGCTGCTAATGTTACTATGGGAATTTTAATGAATCACAAGGAACTCCTTCCTGTGTACCCAACAAAACCCAGCTTCAACCACTACCACCTTTCTGCTGGGGTCTTACCTATTCCCACCTACTTGTTGGGGGATGTGGGTGGCGTGGGTAACGTTAAAGCAAACCCCAGTCAGACTACTGCATCTGTAAATATTTCAGCATCTAACTCTAAAAGATTAAAAAAAGGGGGGGGGGGGCGCGCGCGACCTGGGTGGCTCAGTTAAGCATCTGAATCTTGATTTCAGCTCAAGTCACAACCTGAGTTTGTGGGATAAAGCCCTGCATTGGGCTCTGAGCTGATAACATCCCTTTCCCTACCCACGCCCCGCCCCAAAGTAAATGTTAAAAATCTTTTTAAAAATAAATATAAGATTTTTAAAAATCTTGTTAAGTACAATACCATGATCATTCCAACACAATATTGGATGTGTCAGGTCTCCTAAACCTCTCAGTTTCTAACAGTTTCCTCTTTTTCTCCCCCATGCCATTTGTCTATTGTGGAGACAGTCCCTTGTTCTGTGGCGGTTCCTACATTCTGGATTCGGTGGTCTTCCCTGATGCTGACAGGTTCTACCACGTTGGCAGCCAGGTCCAAGGCCGGATGAGATTCAAGTTCAGTTTCTCTGGTAAGAGTACTTCATTGATGGTGTGTGGGGGGCAGCACTTATCATGGTTTTTAGCAGCCGTTGATGTTTGTTGTTGAGGTTCATTAAATCAAGGGGGCAGCAAAAATGGCAAAGGTGTGATTCATTCCTCCAGCAGCTATTAGAAGCGACTATTCTACAGAATTAAAAAAACCAATTTATTTGGATTTCCCAAAATACAGTCCATACAAGAAAGGTAAAATGTGTGACTGATTCCTTTGCTTTCATAAAGTATCAGTGCTCTAGCAACTTCCAAAGGTGGCCATAAGTTTCAACTCTCATCATGATCTCACTGGAGTTTAGATATTTGATATGTGTCGGCTGACCTCAGTCACTCTTCCTTACGATATTCACACTGCCCTTTCCCAGTGTGACGGGGTGTGCTGGCCAAGTGCAGTGACAGGGCCCCAAGAGCTGCTGACAGCTCCGCTACTTTCAGGCATAGGAGGTCCCAGGCTTATCTTCTGCATTTCCTTTCCCAGAGTTCAAATCAGCTGTTTCCCCGAGGAGTCCTGGCACTTCTTCATGGGAAATGTTCATTTTCAGATCACAATCTGGGCCCTGGGTGGCCCTTACTGCCGGGTTACCACTGCTCCCAGGCTTTTCAGCTGGCTTGGAAAGAAGCATTTTTAGGGGGAAAAAAATTTCTGAGTTCATACTGCTCATTCCAAAGTAAAGATTATAGTTTAATTTTAATGTTTATTTATTTATTTTGAGAGACAGAGAGAGAGAGAGAAAACACTAGTGGGGGAGGGGCAGAGAAAGTGGGAGAGAGAGAATCCCAAGCAGTATCCTCACTGCCAGCACAGAGCCCGATGCAGGGCTCAAATTCACGAACCATGAGATCATGACCTGAGCCAAAATCAAGAGTTGCGTGCCTACCTGACTGAACCCCCAGGCATCCTAAAATTAGTTTATAATTCTGCTTCTTATTCCTTTTTATTCTTAAAATTTGTTCCCTACTATACTATTTGTTTTATCATACTGTACTAATATTTTCCTAAACACAAATACACCAAACACAATGACATATCTTTGTGGATTTTTGTCCTGAGGATATATACTGAAAATACCAGGCTCAAAGTGAATTGAAATAATTCTTCCCCATGTGGTTTTGCTACTATTTAACTTTATATTAGGCAACTTAAAAAAAATTTTTTTTAATGTTAATATTTATCTTTGAGAGAATGAGAGAGAGACAAAGCATGAGTGGGGGAAGGGTAGAGAGAGACAGAGGCATAGAATCTGAAGCAGGCTCCAGGCTCTGCGAGCTGTCAGCAGATAGCCTGACATGGGGCTTGAACCTATGAACAGTAAGATGATGACCTGAGCTGAAGTTGGACGCCCAACCAATGGAGCCACCCAGGTGCCCCTATATTAGGCAACTCTTAAAAAACAAAGAGAGAGCTTCCAAGAATAAAGATCTTTCACTCCTTTTAATGGCTGTATAGTATTCCACTGTCAGCACATAGACTAGAACACTCAGTAACTTACTGACAAACATCTAGGTTGTTTCCTTCTTTTGCAATTATAAACAGGATTCAATGAGTATCAGCCTTGCACGCATGTCATTTCACGAGTTATAGAAGCGGGACCACTAGTTCTAAATGTACACACAATTTTGTTAGATATAATCACATACTCCCCCATAAGATTCTGCCATATTGTACTCCTCCCAACAACATACAAACAGTAAGGACTGGAATCTTGAATGCTCAAATACAAGCAAACTGAAAATGCATACAAATGCAAATCTGTAAAAATCACTTTCTTACTGTTTAATGACTTAATTTGAAGGACCAAAAAAGAAGAAAGACTCCTTAAATAGTTTGAGTGGCACATGAGGAGAGCAACTGAGTACAAAGAATTAAATAATTACAATTTGACTTTGGAATATTGCCAAAGAAACATTCTTGGAACACAGAAACAAACTATGGAAAAAATCTGATACCCTCCCAACCCCAAATTCAGGAGTGGGCACAAGGTAAATTAATTAGGGTGTATCTCTGGTAGACCATCCAGGCACTTAAAAGAATTATGTGTTCTAAGATGATATAATGTGGAAAAAAAAAAAAAGAATTCAGTAATGTTAAGTAAATAAAAACAGACAACAAATGCAAATAAAATGCATGATAACCACTAGTTGAAAACACGAACAATAAAACAACAGTAAACCACCAACCAATCACTGAAAAAAATCCTGGAAGAAAACATAAATATATTAACAGAAGCTGTCTTGGGTGGTGGGACTATGGACAATGTTTTTTCTCTCCTTTTTTCATTTTCTAAAAACTTCTATAATAAGCATATCATTTCTTATAGTAAAAAATATATGTAAGATAAATGGGAAAACATATCACAGAAAATTTTTAATGTAGCAGATCACTGTAAACTGTGGCGAGCAAGCACCCTCAGAAGTGATCAGCACCATCTAGAAACGCTGAGGCAGCACTGACTTCTGGTATGTGTGAACCACGAGCCTGGGCTGAGGAAGTTCTCAGCAGGGACCCGACTGCCCAGCAGCACTGGACCGGCTAAGTCAGTGACCAAGTGGACAATTGTACAGCGATGAAAATGAATTAAGTACCACTATATACACCTAATAATAACACTCAGGAATGTTAAGTATCCACAAAACAGCAAGCAAAAGAGGTACGATTCTGTGAAGCAAAAAATAAAAAAACCCAACTAACTGCTTAAAGATACAAATCTTTGTGAAAAAAATATTTAAAAATACATGAGGGGGCACCTGGGCGGCTCAATCTGTTGGGCCTCTGACTCTTGATCTCGTCTTAGGTCATGATCCCAGCGTTGTGGGACCAAGCCCCAGGTTGGGCTCCACACTGAGCATGGAGCCTTCTTAACATTATCTCTCTCCCTCTCTTGCTCTAAAATTAATAATAATAATAATAGTAAAATACATGAGAATAAACAGGAGATTCAGAGCAGGAGCTGGTCCTACACAGGAATCCAGGAGCAGAGTGTGGGAGGGACACCTCTGGGCTTTCCACGGCCATGTCGTTTCTCATACAAGATGGTGGATGCATGGGTGCTGTTCTTTAAGCCCTGTACATATTTTATAGAATTCTTTTGTATCAACTGGACATCTCATAAAAATTTCTTCTAATATTTATTTATCTTTGAGAGACCGCGTGTGGGTATATGTGTGTGTATGCGCGTGTGCATATGTGTGCATGAGCAGGGTAGGGGTAAAGATAAAAGAGAGACACAGAAGATCTGAAGCTGGCTCTGTGCTAACAGCAAAGAGCCCGATGAGGGACTCAAACTCACCAACTGTGAGATCATGACCTGAGCTGAAGTCAGACGCTCAACGAATTGAGCCACCCAGGTGCCAACATCTCATAAAATTTTTAACTTTTAAAAGAAGGGTAGAATGGCAAATGTTGAAAAAAAAATAGTGTGTTTTCACAGTTTTCTAAGTTAGTTTATTTACTTGTTTATTTATTTTTGGGGGAAGAGAGAGAGAGACAGACAGACAGAGGATCCAAAGCGGGCTCTAAGCTGTCAGCACAGAGCCCGATATGGAGCTCAAACTCAGGCACCATGAGATCATGACCTGAGCCACAGTTGGATGTTCAACCAGCTGAGCCACCCAGGCGCCCAAAGTTTATTTATTTTTAAGAGAGAGAAAGAGAGAGAGAGAGAGAGAGAGAGAGAGAGAGAGAGAGAGAGGGCACGTGCCCTTGCATGCGAGCTGGGGAGGGGCAGAGGGAGAATCCCAACTGAGCTCTGCACTTCGAGTGCAAGGCTCCATCTTGGAACTGTGAGGTCATGACTGGAGCAGAAATCAAGAGTTGGACCCTTAACGGAGCCACTCAGGTGCCCCATACTGTCACATTTTGAAGTAACTCAGAGTTTCAGACAAGATGTTTTAAGACCCCCTGGTTAACCCCACCATTTCTTCTTCTTTTTTTAAATAACTGAAGAGTTCGTTGGCTTATGTATCACATCTATTTGATTCAGTCATTTGGGGGAAACTGAAGGAGAGAGGGGACAGGACAAGAACATTCATGCAAATCGGCTTCTGGCCGCTTGCTCAGGGAACTCAGAAAAACTGAATGAAGAGTGATTTTTAAGGAAAAGATTTTTGAACTTCATCTTCAAAGTTCCAGGATGAGACTCCCCACAACCCAAGTCCTTACAGCATGCAATTAAGGAGGAGCAAGATCACTAGTATACATTTCCATCAATGGTTTATGTTGATGGAATTTGTGGTTCTGGAGAAAGGGCAATTTTTGTAGTTAGGCAGATTTGGGATTGAGAACAGGATCTGCCTGTACTTAGGTGCTTCCTTTCGGTCAAAGGGAAGAAACTGGATCCAAGTCACAGAATTGTGAAAGAAAATATCCATGAAGTACCAAAAAGAAAGCTAGCAGGTGGCAAAGTTAGCTCGTTCACTGTAGCGAGTACCTCTCACACGCTCCTCCAAGCTCCGGGGACACCACGGTGAACCCAACAAGTAAGTCTCTGTGCCCTCCTGGAGCTGACGTTCTAAATGCTGCTCTGCCTCCAAATCATCTGCACAGATGCTTTGCTAAAGAGAGTGCCTCTGGCACGTGAGGGGTTAGGACTGCAAAGACCCACGAGAAGAGCTTCCTTCTTAATTATCCACTACGCCTGGTATTTTCTATCTACACGTGAAAGGCAGGAAAAAGGGGAGTATAAGATGCTTGAACTCTATGAATTCCTTCGGCAAGCCTTGCTGCTCTGCGGAAGATGAATTCTGCTTCTGGAACTTTCTTGTTTTACTTTATTTTTTAAATTGTTTTAACCATTTATTTTTGAGAGATGGAGAGAGACAGCATGAGCAGGGGGGAGGGAGAGAGAGGGAGACACAGAGTCCGACGCAGGCTCCAGGCTCTGAGCTGTCAGCACAGAGCCTAAAGTGGGGCTTGAACCCACGAACTGTGAGATCATGACTGGAGCCAAATAGGACGCTTAGCCAACTCAGTCACCCAGGTGCCCCTTTCCTCTTTTAATCTGTTTTTAAAACTTAGTGTAGTACCAAAGTATTCACTCAATTACCATGCCGAGACTGTGAAATAACCTCAATTTCTTACTAAATTGGTTAGAACAGAATAGACGATAATACTAAAAAGCGTTATAAGCAGTAGTTTCACATCCTAGGTCCCCACGGATTAGCTATGTGACCCTGAAGAAGTTAGTAGCTGCCTTATAAGGTTGTCCTAAGAATTAAACAGGAAAGTAGGTCAAGTTCCTGATACACAATAATTACTAAATAAATGGTAACCGTTATTATTACATTTTGTCAGTATTAGGAAGCTAGATAAGAAATGTAGACAAAAAATTATGCATACCATTACTTGTTTATACACACAAATGTGGTAATTAAATAACGAGAACACCTTGAAATAATAAGCCAAATACTTTTTTTTTTTTTTTTTGGAGGGAGGGAGAGAGGGAGAGAGAGGGAGAGAGAGAGAGAGGGAGAGGGGGAGAGAGAGAGGGAGAGAGAATCTGAAGCGGACTTTCCGTGCTTAGCAGAGAGCCTGATGCTGGGTTCAAACTCAACAAACCAGGAGAATGACCTGAGCTGCAATCGAGTCAGACTCTTAACAGATGGAGGCGCCCAGGCACCCCGATAAGTCAAAATAGTTTTAAAAAACACTATCTAAATTTAATTTCNTTTTTTTTTTTTTTTTTGGAGGGAGGGAGAGAGGGAGAGAGAGAGAGAGAGAGAGAGAGAGAGAGAGAGAGAGAGAGAGAGAGAGAGAATATCTTAAGCAGGCTCCATGCTTAGTACGGAGCCAGACATGGGGCTCGACCCTTTGACCCTGGGATCATGACCTGAGCTGCAATCGAGTCAGACTCTTAACAGATGGAGGCGCCCAGGCACCCCGATAAGTCAAAATAGTTTTAAAAAACACTATCTAAATTTAATTTCCATTTAACTGGGGTACAGAGGAAGTCAATGCTGCCCATAATCACAGAAATTTAGGACTGGAAGGAATAGAGAGAAAATATGGCCTCAGCTCTTCTCTGCACCCGGCACCGCTGTCACCCTGAGGGGGTCTAAGGACTCGGGGGAACAGAGGTGCTGGTGCAGCCACAGCGCCCTGGCGCCCCCGGCACAGAGGAAGGCGGGCTGCAGGGAGAGCTGTGCACTCACGACCTCGTCTGACGTCCTGTTTCGCCCTGTCCTCAGTCATCCATTTCCTCGAAGGCAAGTCACGTATAAAATGCGATCTGTCAGGGACACACAGTGCGCCTGGATTCCCGCTAGTGACCCACGGCACTAAACCAGGCGCCCACAGCAGGGTCTGCGGCTCTGGCCGAGTCCGTACGCGGCCGTGTGGCCGAAACGCCCCCCCGCCGACCCCGCCAGAGACAGGCCTCCGGCCCTACCTGTTCTGTTGAGCCTCGCCATGTTCATCATTGCCTCCTGGTACGCCAGCTCTACATCCTCCTGCGTGACCACTAGTTTGATCTTATTCCATTTTTCAGGCTAGTAACGGGAACAGAGGTCGGGAGGAAAAGAGAGGGAAAGAATGTGAGTAAGCTTCCAGCCACTGGAGGAGTGTGTTTTTCCCTTTGTCATCTTCTGGAGGGTTCACTGATCTAATTTTGTACACAAAGCTTACGTTTCCCAACTTCCTCTTGTGACTAGTGGCTCAGGTGCCCCGTCAGGCAGGGACTCATGCAGTCTTTCCTGTTCTCGACTCCCCGCTTCCGTGGTCCGGGACTGCAGTTGGCTGGCCACGGAAAGCCAGCAGGACCCGTGGCCGCAGCGCGCGGAGTGAGGCTGTGCTGACACCGGTGCTGTTCTTGCCTGCGCCGGCGCACAGGCCACACGGTGAACAGGCCCAGGGGTCCTCTGCTCCTCCTCCCCACCTCCTCTCCTAAGCCGATGGCTTTCATTTTCATAAATTATACTTTTATTGACTTTACCTAAACTCTGCATGAAGCCATCTGGATGGACAATCAAATACGAAAACAGCTTCGGGGCGCCGGGGTGGCTCTGTCAGCTGAGTGACCCACTCCTGCTTTTGGCTTGGGTCGTGGTCTCACAGTTCTTGGGATCGAGCCTACTTGGGATTCTGTCTCCCTCTCTCTGCCCCTACATCATTCGTGCATGCATCTGAGCACTCTCTCTTGCTCGCTCTCTCTCTCTCAAAAATAAACTTAAAATGAAAGAAAAAAAACAGCTTCGACTGCACATACCCCAAGGACGGCCTTGGGTGACCACAGGGGAGGTCACAAAGGTCAGGGGAAAAGAGACTTCCCTTTTCTCCTCCGTCTGGTTTCCAAAGAATCTAGCATCACAACCTGGGCTCATGACACACTATCATCATACTCTGTTAGCAGCCATCATTCAGGCATTCATTTGGTTTTCATAATACCCGATAAGCTACCCCCCAGTGCAGTAACTGAAGTCCGCTTCTGTGATCTGCCCTCGGCCCCCAGCTCCCCGCCCCCCCGACCCCCCACCCAGAGCTAACAACTACTCAGGGTTTTCTACTCCTCATTCTCTTGCTGCACAAAATAGAGTATTCTCATACACACAGACACAGGACAGTATAAGCTTGGGTTGCTTCTGACCTTGAGAGGGTACTATGCTGTTACATAATCTTTATATCCTGCTTTTGTCAATTCTGCACATTAAAAAAAAAAAAAAGGACAGGGGATGTCAGGTTAGGGGGGAGGGAGCGGGGTCCCAAACCCCGCATCCTGCAGGCTCCTTGGCCTCACCTGCTCCCAGCAACCTCGCTGAATTACTCAGACCCGGGTGGCCGTATGGAAAGTCACTGTGGGTCACTGGACTGTGATGGCTTTCCAACCCGAAGTACAGGTGACCACACCTGGCGGGAGACCTCCCCTCATCAGGACGGAAGGGAAACAGAACTAAAGAATGTGGCTTAGAGAGTTTCTGTACTCTGCTAGGTCACGGAAGATATAGCTGGTTGATAAATAACATAAAATTATTATTCTTTTTCAACTGTTTCTCAAGAATGGTAGTTCAGATGACAGTTGCAGAAATGAAAAGCAGCATGATATGTGAGGCCAGGCCACAACCATATTAATTTTTGAACTGTTACGGCAAGGAGAAAATTCTTAAATGAAGTATGATTATAGCTCCGTGGAAAAGTAACTCAGGATAAATATCTTCATATTCTAGATGCTTCCTCCATGACATAAACATTTATCAAAATGTTTTGAGTTACTAATTAGTTTTAAAAAGACACAATAATCCAAACAACCAGAAACCTCAAGACTAAAATAATTTAAATTGTCAACAACCGTGCCCATATTTATACCCTAAACACAACACTTTCCATACATTCTCCTATTTTTTTAGTGATGCTTCAGACACAAAGGGTAAAGCATTTAATACGAGGAACAGTCCTTACTAAAGGACAACAGATAGTTCCTAGAATTTCCGTAAGGATGTGGGTGATAACACACTCGCTGGCAGTGCGACTACTTCGAGAAGACAGACTGAAGCCGTGCGGAGGATCTGGGTCTGCGATGTGTGCAAACACGTGCAAGGGGGTGGGCTCACTCCTGGGCGAGACGCCGTGCTCGCTCTGGACCAGGCACAGCTTCTCGAGAAGCGAACTCGGGGGCTAGCAGATAGGGAGACGTGCAACCGACCGACAGGAGGTGCGAGGTGAGTGCCCTGGTCTCCACCCCGACAACTGCCACAGTCCCCAACACGCGCTGCAACACCCCCCCCACCGCGATGGCAGGCGGCGTTTCACTCACGATATCGAGCCACTGGTGCACGGCCACGGCCACCTGCGTCCCCAGGGGCTTCGTCAGCACAAGCACGTCCCCCGGTACCGCGTTATCTGGCCTGGAGAAGAGAACAGGGCAGGTTCTAGTCTGGGTCACGGAAGAGACAGACTCACTATGACTCACTATCGGCAGAAGCGGAGCAAGAAGAGACTGGTAATGATGTATCTGTGCGGCGCTTCCTCTAACTTAAGACACACAGCAGCAGGGGGCAGAACCTCACAACTCAGCGCGGAGGCGACGGCTGGGCCAGAAACGCTGCCGAACCGAGGCGCGAGGAGTGTGCCTGTTACCCACAGGGCCGCCCCTCCACCCTCGAAAAGTGTACGAAGAAGCAAATCACTCAGGCTTCAGCCCCGCTCGTGTGTGAATCTCAGCACAGACCCACCGTGGTTCTGGGGCCGCAAGACTTCTTCACCAGGGCTGAGTTTCGCAAGCACTTAGTAAGGCAGAGCCGCAGTGGGACATGGCTCAAATCTGGGGGTTCTCAAACCCACACTGTTCAACAGTTAAGTTTCCTACCTGGCCCCAGACACAATCCTTGGCTGTGCCTGGGCTTTTTTTTTTTTTTTAAGTTTATTTAGAGAGTGCTCGCGACCGGGAGAGAGACCCAGGCAGGCTCCGTGCTGTCAGCAGGGCTAAACTCATGAACCGTGAGGTCATGACCTGGGCGGAAATCAAGAGCCGGACCCTTCAGTGACCGAGGTACCCGGGCGTCCGATGGTTCCGTCTTTCAGAAGGCAAACACTGAAAGCACGAAGAGCGATCTCCCAAGCCAGCCCCCACTCTGCTGCAGCCTCACTGCGGGAGGCTCCCGTCCCGTCCCGGCTCACCCAGCTGCTCTCTCCTCCCACGACAGACGACCCACTCACTCACCCACGTCGATGACAAAGCCTGAGGCACAGACTTAAAATCACCAAATGGCTCCCCAACTCCTCCTAGGTTTCTATCCGCTGCTAAGTCTGAAAACTGTTAATTCTCTAACAGTTTACAAGAAACTCATTTTCCAAACACTAGACCTTAAGACATAAAGAGTCTTCAATTCTGACTCAGCCACACCTCAACCCTTATACGTACTTGCACATCCCAGATCATGTGCAACCTATAAAAATTACTATCAACAAGTTACACGCAATAAAACTAATGGGTTATTTTTAAGTTTATGGGCACTATTTTATAAAATATAATCATATGTAGATGCTCATTCCTATTTTACAAACTAAACATACATGCTGTTGACCAAGAAAATCCGTTGAAACTTGTTTTATTATTTTCCCTCTCTCATTTCTGCAATGGCTTAGTGCTTTTTCTACCGAAAAGCTGCAATGTGTGAGGCAGATGGACTTTCAGGGTCTTCTGTCCTCTCTATGGGGAAAGTCTGAGAACTGCCAATAAAAAAGACAGGAAAATAAAACCCTGATAGAAGTAAAAGGCAAGACCCTTAACATGAAAGCCGTCAGATAATGTCTCTAAAAGGAGCTCCCATCAATTAAAAAATGGGCAAAAGACATGAATATATGAAAAATATGCTCAACTTTACTCACGAAGAATTAAGGTTTAAGCCACCAAACGGACTGGCAAAGAACAAGAGGTCTGTGACGCCACCGCCGGTGAGGATTCGGGGAACGTGGCGCCCCGTTCACTGCCGGCAGAGCCGAGGGCGGCCTGGGGAGACCCCCTGTAGCCGCTCTGCACACACACTGGACCTGGCAATTCTATTTTGAAAAATTTCTTACCAAGAGCTACACACATGCAAAATGCTCTATGTATAAGGTTACACGCTGAAGTACCATTTACAATTCACAATACCTGAAAATAATCTAAACGTCCATAGTAAACTGGTTAAAAATGGGAAAAAGTGGTTGCTTCGTTCAGGAAGGGAAACTGGTGATAAGGAATGGGGGAGGGGCTCTGCACTGTACATCTTTCTAGATCTCTTGAATTCTGAACCATGCAAACGCAGTGCCTAACAGTACTTACTCATAAAAAGGTCAACAAATGGAGTTTCGAATCCTTCATAAAACAGGACACAGTGGCTTTTCTTAACAAGGTGTCAAACGTGAAAAGTTAACACTTTGTATTAAGAGAGAATCTGAGAGAAAGAGAGAGAGAAGGGGAGAGAATCTTCCCCAAGATCTAGAAATGGCCAGAAAACGCGTGAAAAGACGCTCGTATCATTAGCTTCCAAGGAACCGCCAATGTCACCCAGGGACACAGCACCTCCCACCCAGGAGGCGCCTCCCATCGTGTGCAGACAAGAACCAGGCCCCGCGAGCACGTGGACGTTCTCCCAAGCTGCCGCCTTCAGTGTAAACCCACGTCTCTGCTGGGAAACCAGTGGGGTGGGTGCTCACAACACACAGCTGCCACCGGACCCGGCAACTCTCAGGTGTGTGGCCGTGGGAAGTGGAGTGCACGTCCACACAAAAGTTCAAGGCCGCATCATTTGTTAACAGGTGGTAACAACCCAAAGGTCCATCAACTGTGAACAAACAAATGTCTACAATGGGCAAATTCACAAAACAGAAAGGAGGTCAGTGGTTTCCGGGCCCCAGGGCTGGGAGGGAACTGAGCGAGACCACTTAAAGGCACAGGGTTTCTTTCTGCAGTGATCAACATGTTCTGGTACTGGACAGTCGCGATGGGCGCACAACCTTGTGGAAATGAAAACCAATGAAGTACATATGTTAAAAAAGTTCAATTTTATGTGATGTGAAATTCTGTTAAATAAACTGTCCTTTAATAAATAAAACCTAAGGGGTGCCTGGCTGGCTCAGTCAGAACGGTGAGTGACTTCTGATCTCGGGGTCACGAATTCGAGCCCCGCACTGGGTATAGAGATTACTTAAATATGTCTTTAAAAAAATCTAGAACTCTTAAGAAAACAGGAATAAGGGACTGATACATGCTACAAGATGGATGAACCTCAAAACTATCATGCTACCGTTATGTGAAATGACAGAAGCCAGGGGGAGGGGCAGGGGAATGAGACGGGACACTGAAGGAGGCCGGGTTTCTAGCTGGCCTGACGAAATGTCCTAAAATCAACTCTGGTGATGGAAGCGCAACCCCTGTGAGTATACCAACGACCACGGATCTCTGTGCTCTAAGCGCGTGAGCTGTATAGGGTGTGAATTCGTATCTCAATACACCTTTATCAAAAAATGAAAAAGGGGAAGCAGGCAGGTGACGTGAAACAAAAATCAACTTACATGATAAATTCGTTGGGCTGGCAGACAGTTGTAGCCACTCCTCCCAAAACAATCCAGGGGTTTAACACTGTTTGGCCGCCTGTCACAGACGTCCCTGCCTCCTCAGCTGCGTCTTTAAAACCCTGTATAATTAGGGGCATCACTTTATCCCTTTCCTACGGTTTAAAAGAACACAAATTAAACGTCACATAATTCAGTTCAAAACCCAATTAAGAAAATCTATCCTTGTAGTTATTATAAAAGATTTAGGAGCGCCTTGGTGGCTCAGTCGGTTAAGTGTTCAACTTCGGCTCAGGTCGTGATCTCGTGGTTCACGAGTCTGAGCCCGTCATCGGGCTCTGTGCTGGCAGCTCGGAGCCTGGAGCCTGCTTCAGATTCTGTCTCCCTCTCTTTGCCCCTCCCCTGCTCGTGCTCAGTCTCTCTCTCTCTCAAATAAATAAAAACATTAAAACGTTTTTTAAAAAAATAATAAAAGATTATAAAACCCTAAAAGAAGTCCTGGAGAGTAACAGAAAGAAGTAGGAAGAATTTACATTGTAGCCATTTTATCAAAAGTTAGAAGTTGTTCTAGGATACAATGTGAATGAAGCCTGGACAGCAGAGAATTAAAAACTGGAATAGGACTCCTTACAGAGGTCTGCCCTAAATCTGAGCCAGCTCCTTACATGGTCCCAAAGAATTCCAAGACTAGCTTTAAAAATATAATTAGGGGCGCCTGGGTGGCTTAGTCGGTTGAGCGTCTGACTTTCGCTTAGGTCATGATCTCGCGGTTCGTGGGTTCGAGCCCCGCGTCGGGCTCTGTGCTGACTGTCAGCTCAGAGCCTGGAGCCTGTTTCAGAGTCTGTATATCTCCCTCTCTCTCTGACCCTCCCCTGCTCATGCTGTCTCTCTCTCTCTCCTAGAAATAAATAAAAATATTTAAAAAAATAAAAAATAAAAAAATAAAAATAAAATTTAAAAAACCCCCAAAACCAGCTTAATATGCACCCACAGGCCTTTCTCCAGAGCCTGTTACGTCAGGACCCAAGTGCATGCCATGGGGGCAGAAAAGGACCTCCTGAAAACTTTAGTTTATAGGAGGAGAGCAAAACTTCTCCTGAGGGGACAGAAACGATCTAAGCAAAACCCTCTCTGTGTCAAACAACAGGCACTGGCGGCAAGGCCACAGACACTGCTGAGTGAGCCACAGAGACACATGACGCCCGTCTCTTCCCCGTCCACATCAGCGACCTGACCAGCAAGCCGCGGCAGGGGCTGTAAGGCTGGCCCGGTCCACACGCCCGGCACAGAGCTGCCACGACTGTGGCCTAGACTCTATCAAAGCAAACACATATGACTGCCTTGGCTTCGGTCTACCTGGAAGAGAACGGGAAGCAGGTGGTGGAAATGAAAATAAGAACAGGCCAGACTCTCTATTTTAATTCACGGATAGCTGCCAAAAAATAAACGGGGAGCCTGACAGAGCACGAAAGCCGTGCTGCCTGGCCGCCTCGCTTACGGACGGGGGACGAAGGGCTAGCCAGTCAAGTGACGCCCCTGACACAACACGCTACTTACCCTGTCCGTCATCTTGTTACTGATTCCAAGGAGCATCAGCATATTGTCACATTCCGTGACCCCCATCGCGTAGAGGTCGCTGAGGACATTGGCACATGCTATCCTGCCCTGGAAGAGAGGGGAGGCATGAGAAGGGACACGCAAGGGACTTTCCGTGTGTGCCTACAGAGCACGTCCCAGAACCCAGGGACTTTCCAGCGATGTGGTCCCCGTCTTCTGTGTCCTTCATTCAGTCACAGAGCCACGAGGCCATTCCTTCAGTCTTTCTCAGACATTCCTACAGAACAAGTAACTTCCATGTTCTTCCCTGTTCTAAAATACTGGGAGAAGTCTGCCGTGTCTGTAGATGGGAACGGGGGGCTGGGGGCAGGGGCTGGGGCGAGGAAGGCTGGAGCTGCGGGGTCTGGAAGGAGAGCTGCAGAACGAGAAAGTCTGAGAACAGCTGTCCTAAAGCAATCTTGGAAACGGCCATGTGTCCTAAACAGACGCTAAAAATATGTTGACTTTACTGGTTATAGAGAAGACTTTTTTTATAATACAGGGAGGGAGAAATTCTGGTAGTTTCTTTTCAAGGCTATAGAAGGTAAACAGGAAAAACATGTTGGTTGAGAAATCAAAAAACAGAAGAGATTAAAAAAAAGTGTTTCCAGTGAACTAAATTATTTAATAAGGACTTTAAAATAATTCAATAGAAATGTATTAAGATTTTTTTTTATCACCACTGGAGGTTTTTTAAATAGCAGTTGTCAGGGCGCCTGGGTGGCTCAGCTGGTAGAGCATGCAATTCTTGATCTCAAAGTTGTGAGTCTGACCCTCACGATGGGTATAGAGATGACTTGGAAATAAAATTTTAAAAAATACATAAATGTTAAATTGTCATTTCTAGACAATGAAGGAAAAAAATAACAAAATTTTCTTCTGAGATAAGGATAATCAAACTCCCAAGTATTATCATTTTCAGCAGCTGGTTCATGGCTTGTTGAAGTTTTCTTACAACTTCCTGGCCCATCGGCAGTGAGCTCGGAAGTGACAACAGCAAGGGCCACAGGTGTTTTGCACCCTGGGGTGTCTGCCAGTGCTCAGAGCTGCGGCAATCTGTCCCTTCTGTCCTGGGCTCTCACACTTGCTGTTAGAGATGATGGATAAAGGATGAATTCTGGTCCTAGCCACCTGTGCTCTGGCGAGGTGGGGCGCCTGGGGCTGCCATGGTTCAGGCTCAGGAATACTGCTCAGGAGAACAGACAGACATGCAGAGGCCGGACCTGGTTTCCAGAAAACTGTATGCTTGTCATTGGCACCTGAGGTGACCTTCCTCTTCTGCCACTTAGCTGTCTCATGGCCTAAGTCATTATGTGTGTGGCTTGATTCCAGTGACCACGGCACACAGGGAGGACCATTTCCTAACAATGGGACGTTTCCGGTTGCTTCATCAGCTCCTTGTCCGGGAGGGTAGGGGGTTCAAGTTGGTTGGACCACGGGGTTGCCGGCGTAAGCACGCACAGAACCAGTGGATAGTACATCTGGGTGGGCCACCATCAGTAGCTACAAGCTTCAACGCAGCAGTTCGGGTATGTGTTCTACACGGCGGCACCTAACACACCGAGGTGGACAGTGACCAGAATCAGAATGAAGGGTCAAGACGCTTAACTGTGGGGAAATGCTAAGCTGTTTACTTCCAGAAGGAACCATCTAGGATCAGTCCTCCTACAGGGTATGGTAACACCTCAAAGCCTGAAACACAGGGGTGGAGTCGGTAAATGTCAGAGAGAGAAAGAAAGAAAGAAGAAAACCACAAACAGGTCAGTCCCCAGACGCGCTGAGACCACGTGTTCGCGCAGATACACAGAGAGGGGCTCCCACGTCTGCCGCAAGTGTTAGCAGGGCACAGACCCGCTGGCTCCAAGCGCAGGAGTCCAGGCAGGGCAGGACGACCACAGTCTGGGTGTGACAAAAACAACCCCAGCCACAGCCCCAAACCCAACCAACAAGCAGTGCCCGGTGTGACAACGCACCGGGGTCAAACTCACCATCATGTAAGGGTCATCGACGATGGGATAAATGTAATCCGTGGTTTGAACCAAAGAAAGACCGCCGTGCCTCAAAGGAATGACACAAGTATCCATTCCGATGCCTGCGAAGATGAAAGTTACCGTCACCCAAAAAATCCAATGGAAAAGCCGTTTCAGTTCGCACCACTTGTGCTCTGAGGAGAACGGGCGGGTATAACGCAGCATGTTTCCTATCAAGAAGCATTAACTGAAATAAACGTGAAGCATCACTAGCTTAAGATAGAAAGTGAGAATAAAATTTGTTAGTCATGAAGACTCGTCTTCTATGTGGTACAATTTTTAGACTTTAATGATACTTCGAATGGAAATTTTCCCTTCCTATCACTGTGTCACGTGACTGGCACCACAGAGAACTTCTGTAAAGATGAGAAAGCATAAGTGGAACTTGGGGTGTCTAATCCATAGGCGCTTTCTTGAGTCCATCTTCAGGCAATTACTCCATCTTCCCCAACAGAAAATCGGTAAAATCTTTTATACGTATAAAAAAAAATGTCATGGGGCACCTGGGTGGCCCAGTCAGCTAAACATCTGACTTCAGCTCAGGTAATGATTTTGCGGTTCGTGAGTTCGAGGCCCCTGTCACGCTCACTGCTGTCAACTTATCAGTGCAGAGCCCGCTTGGGATCCTCTGTCCTCCTCATTTCCTTCCCCCTTCCCCTGCTTGCGCTGTCCCAAAAATAAATGTTACTATTTATTGTTACTATTACCTTCTCCATCTTAGTCAATAAACAATAATGACCAAAAAAAAAAAAAGAGAGAGAGAGAGAGAGAAAGGGGGTGCCCAGCTGGCTCAGTCAGAAAAGCATGAGACTCTTCAGTTCAGGGTCATGAGTTCAAGCTCCATGTGGGTGTAAAATTATTCAAATAAATAATTTTTAAAAAAGAGCCAAGGAGAAGGACAAATCTGGAACAGGTATTCAATGTTTCCAGTCACGCAAGTACATCCTGTGGTACCTACGCGATCTATTACACAGGTTCCCAAAGGCATTTTTTAAGAGGAAAGTTTAACATTTCACGTTATTCCTCTTGTGGAAAACTTGTAAATGTCACCTTTACTAAGTTGCATTATCAACAGGGAAAAATATTTTGCTAAACAAACCTGTAGGAAGCATTTCAATTTATTAAAAATTGTTTCTAGGGGCACCTGAGTGGCTCAGTCAGTTAAGCATCCGACTCTGGATTTCAGCTCAGGCCATGGTCAGACCCAGTGAGTGCGGGACTCTGCACTGAGTGCGAAGCTTGCTTCAGATTCTCTTCCTCCCTCTTCCCCAGCCTCTCTCAAAACATAAAACTAATTTAAAAAAACTGTATCTAAACATTAAAATTTTTTTAAATGTTTTTTATTTATTTCTGAGAGCGAGCGAGCGAGCGAGCTTGAGCAGGGAAGGGTCAAAGAGCGGGAGACACAGAATCTAAAGCAGACTCCAGGCTCCGAGCTGTCGGCACAGAGCCCGACGCAGGGCTTGAACCCACAAACTGTGAGATCATGACCTGAGCCGAAGTCGGATGCTCAACCGCCTGAGTCACCAGGCGCCCCTAAACATTTAGAAAGATAATAGGCAGGTATTCTCAAATCCAGACGGCCCTCCCAATAAGTAAGCTGCATACAGAGTGCCTTCCTGCGCCTTTCCTCAGAGCATGCCCTCCGGCCCTGCCCCCTTGGGATTATTTCAACTTCGCAGTGAACAGCGGAAGGCCGAGAAAAAATCAGGATGGAACAGCACAGGAAGTAAGAGCGGGGTGCCCTCTTCATTCCCAATTCCAAATGGAACGAGAGCAAGTCCTCTCTGCATCACCCTGATGAACACGCGAGCACCCTTCACACGTCGCTTGAGTAACAGCGCTGCGGCACAACGAGAAAACACGCGACAGAGGCAGAGTCACAGGCCCGACGCGTTATTACTAATGCAGAAACAAAAACCACGTTTAAAAAAGAGTCACAGGCTCTGCGAAGTCGGGCCGAGTTCCCGCTACACTAGATGGCCAGGCAGGGTCCGGAGGGCGAGTCTCGGGGGTCCGTGGCAGCGGAGCGCGCTGCCCAGGTGGCGAGCGAGGGGACCGTGCGCGGAGAGCCTTCTCCACGACGGGGATGCGCGGCGCCCCCCGGCAATTCCGCCTGAGGGCCGCTGTTGGGCTCTCCCTAAATAGGTAACACCACCAAGTTCTTCTGAGGATGTTGCTATCTGCTTTAGAAAAGAGTGCAACACGGTTTTCTTTGGGGTTTTCATGTGAACTGCAGGACTCCTGAAACCGGCTGAACACAGTTGCTGAACGTTGGCTTTAAATGTTTCTCATATGGTTAATCCTAAATTTGAATTGAATGAATTTGAGGGGCGCCTGGGTGGCTCAGTCGGTTGAGCGTCCACCTTCGGCTCAGGCCATGGTCTTGCGGTTGGTGGGTTCGAGCCCCACGTCAGGCTCTGTGCTAACGGCTCAGAGCCTGGAGCCTGTTTTGGATTCTGTGTCGCCCTCTCTCTTCCCCTCCCCTGCTCACACTGTCTCTCAAAAATAAACAAACATTAAAAAAATTAAATAATAAATTAGATTCGTGAAGGACTTCTGCAGCACCAGAGCGTTCTGACTGATGACTGCAGCCTATTTACCAAAAAACCCAACACTTCATTGGGAATGTTTTACATCAATGGGGTTTAAGTGATGTTTTTTCATATACAATGCATTGGTTTAAATCAAATATGTTAGAATTAACTTCTTCTGATGCTATTTTTTTTTTTTTTTTTAAAGATTCGGAAATTTGAAATTACACACGTGGCTCACATCCCGTTTCTTCTGGAACGGCAGCGTGGTGACTGGGGGAGAGAGGGACATCCAGGGAAAGGCAAGTGCTAACAGAGGAAAGTGCCAGAGTGGAGGTCTCACGTACCAGACTGAACCAGACTGAGCCGTGTATATTTACTTATCAGTGGGTGGTGGGGAATTCTAAGCTTTCAGCAAGACTGACTGAAAATTCTTTGCATTGAGAAAAATAACCCCAATGATCACACCACCACCACTGCCGGCAGTGATCAATACTTGATAGCTCTTAAGTACCAGGCAAGAAACACTGATTTTAACACTTCTTTAGTTAGCATACATCTAAATAAACAACTGTACATTTAACAATTGTTACATCTTAGAATCCAGGAGGTAGGACACTCTAGTTTAAAAACAGATAGGGGCTCCTGGGTGGCTCAGTCGGTTAAGCAACCGACTTCGGCTCAGGTCATAATCTCAGTTTGTGAGTCTTGAGTCCCGCATCGGGCTCTGTGCTGGCAGTTCAGAGCCTGCAGCCTGCTTCAGATTCTCCTCTCTCTCTCTCTCTCTCTCATGCTCTTTATTTTGAAACTAAATAAAACATTTTTAAAAAATTAGAAACAGGTAGATACACTTGTGTGCATATATGTCATGTGTATATCTAAAATCAGATCCACATGGTACATATACATACACTGATAACTTCTGGCACTTCCAACAACTCCAAACAGTTAAGTATCATTATCTCATTCAAAGAAATTTTTTTAAAAATGTTTTATTTATTTCTGAGAGAGAGAGAGACAGCGTGAGCAGGGGAGGGTCAGAGAGAGAGGGAGACACAGAATCAGAAGCAGGCTCCAGGCTCTGAGCTGTCAGCACAGAGCCCGACATGGGGCTCGAACCCATGAACCGTGAGATCATGACCTGAGCTGAAGTCGGATGCTTAACCGACTGAGCCCCCCAGGTGCCCCAGTATCATTATCTCATCTTACACACTGGGAAACTGTCGCTCAGAAGGGGTAAGACCGTGCATAGATTAACACTAGTGA
Organism: Hyaena hyaena; assembly: GCF_003009895.1. Classification (NCBI taxonomy): domain Eukaryota; kingdom Metazoa; phylum Chordata; class Mammalia; order Carnivora; family Hyaenidae; genus Hyaena; species Hyaena hyaena. The sequence goes on from NW_024080797.1 coordinate 308,122, forward strand.
CTAGTGACTGTTGTCACGATACGAATCCACATCTGATTCCAAAGCAAAGTCGTGGCTATCTAGACATACCACTTCCACACGAGGTTTTAACACTACGCTCTTTTCAGCATCCATTTGCTGGTAACGTGGGGTCCGTCTACCCCTAGAGAATGCCATGAATGCTAAATTTTGTGGGTGTGCATTTCTCTGGGAAAGGGGTCACGGCTTCTAATTACTTCTCAAAAGCCCTGTGTGACTAGACTCCTTTGCTATTGTGTCCTTGTAACAGCTTTTTTCTACCGCTCGCCTCGCTGCTGACATCTGTCCCCTCTGCCACTGCTAGGTTGTAGCTGGTGCAGCCCCTCTCCTCACTTCAAGCGTGCTCGTCTCACAGACCCGATGCCAAACAGTACAGTGGGCGGAGGAACCAGAGGACACGGACTCCAGGTCCTGACCGTCACCAAGTGGCAGAGAATGACTCACTCGACCTTCCTGAGCGTCACGGGGCTGAGAGAAGGAGCGAATGATCTGACCCATTTTCACAAGGCTCCGCCGTGCGCGGCTCGCTCGGCCAGGTCCGCAGTGAAGTGAGAAAGAGGAATTACCACTCCACACGGAGGTTTTCACCGCACTTCTTCTCGCCCATTTGGCAGCTTCTGTCCCTCGACCAAGTTATGTGACAGCTTTCTCAGTACATTCTTCCTGCTTGACAAGTACGCCAACGGCCGATCCAACTCCCTCACGTGGGCTTTCTCCGTGCTTCGACATCAGCCAGACGAGAGCGGCTTTCACACCGAACCCCTGGGAGGCGGCCCGCGGCCCCTAGAGCGTGGGGTGTGGGTTTTCCTCCCTCCCCCCAAAGCGGCTCTGCTTTGATGCGTTCTTTGGGGAAGAAAGGGGGATGCTGGGTGGGAAGACAGAACTACACAATAAAACAACGGGTGGAAGTAAACGAAATGAAAACCTTCTGTAAGAAAGCGGATCAAGTCACACGCCACGACCACCAAGCATTCAGACTCCCGGAACACGCGCCGAGCGCTCAAAAGGCAAAGCGATCACGGGCTTTCGCCGCGTCCTTAACCCACCACGCGATAAAAACTCACAAACGATACCCGGTAGCCCAGAATTCATTCCTGAGCTCTGTGTCTGGGAAGAGGCAAACCACGAAAACAGCAGGAACTCGGTAAAGACAACACCACCACACTCTCGATGCCAGACGACATCCAGGGTCGAGCACAGCCTCAGTGCAGTCTTCTCCCTCCTCCCCACAGGAGCTCAGGCAAAACAATGCACAGTGCAAAGGAGCCTCGGGAGTCCTCCCAAGCCCAGTCACTGCCCTCAAAGCCCCGCACAGCGACACCCAGACACCACCTTTCCCTAAGGCAAAGAAGAGAACGCAGGCTTTACAAGGAAACTTTTAGGACAGAGGCCTGAAGGAGTTTCTGCTTACTCCTCAGCTAACTACAAAATTCGATTTAGCAAGAAATGCTTTTACTGTAATAGAACTGTGTCAATTGCATGCTTAGGAGCCTAAAAATGGCTACAGCACATTCCTTGGTGCTTTTCAAGTATTTCCTCCAAACAAGTTACGATAATGTCATAGCTATCATTGCTCTGCTCTGCTCTTTGAATCCTTACAGAAATTAGATGTAAGAAGAAAAAAAAAAAAGGCAACAGGGTAGGACAGAAATTTGGCTTTTGGCTCACTGGCTACAACTGCAGCCAAGACGCCGTACTTGGGGAAGGAGGAAAGGAAGAACGGCTCACGTACCAAGTCTTGGCATCACGGCTCCCAGAAATTGCTCATCTTCTTGGAAGTGGTTCTCTTGTAAGGATTCCAGCAGTTTCTGCAGGACATCTTGGGGCACTTTGCAGCCGGTGCCCTTCAGTTCAGTGAATCTGGTTAGCCGGAAGCTCTTGTCCAATTCATAACTTTCCGGGTTAAAGGACTCCCGCGTAGACATGGTTCTTGGGCGCACACACCTCACGCCTGGGCTCCTCCCCTCCCTCTCCTAGCCGGCTGGTTTCTTTACAGATCCACCTAGGCATCATGGAAACATACGGACACCATTACAAGAATGCTCACCAGTATGTGCCTAAGAATCAAGTGAGTAAATACAACACAGCGCCCAGGAAGTAGGAAAAGAGCTGAAACCATCCAGGCCACAGGGATATGCCGATCTGAGGCCACAACAGCTCCTTATAGCGATGCAGAAGCCAGAACACATCATTGAAAAAACTGTACCATCACAGACATCTTCTAGGGAAGCTCTGATGTCTGTTGCTGGGACTGTGGCTCTGATGGGCAGCCAGGACGCCGCCCCCCCACCCCACCCCACCCCCGCCCCCAAGAAGGCACCGCGGGCCAGCTGGCACACGACACAAGGCCATCTTGAGCAGTAAGTCCCAGAGGCTCTTCTGACGGCCAGCATCACGAGAAAACTTCTAGTCACTTCATCTGTCAACCGAGAAGCGCAACGGTTTAGAAATCAAGTCTTGGCTAAAGTGACTTTTCTGGAAAACCTTTCAGTATCTTCTGCTGTCTCACACAGAAAAATAAAACGCCCATTAGCCACGGTGCGGGCAAAGGACGCGGACGGAAACGCATTTGATGAAATTCTTCGTGATGCTCAATTCAATTTTAGAAAAAAGCAGGTTTTCATTCTGAGCCAGAAGTACAACGTGACCCAAAACTAAGGAAGCCTGACTAAAGAACAGAACTTGAAAGAAAAGTGGAACGGCTGTTTAACACACCACGATTAATTTTCTCCAAGAGAGCGCGCGGTGGAAAGTTTTCTAACGTTTAACGCAGTACTCTTTCCTAGAAAGCAAACATCCCGCCCAAAAAACCAGTACACACACATCATGGGCAAAATATGCTTGCTCCGTTTGGTTGCCGAACTAAAATGAGAACGTTAACTGTACTAAATCACTAGCACTTACAGTACTCGGTACCCCTGGAAGTTTCTAGAGCAAGCCCTTTTAAGTCTGAAGTCTTACATGGGCTCCCAGGGTTGACCAGCCTCCAGATTGATACTTTATTGGGCACAGAATTACAGACACCCCAAGTTTTAGGGTCAGTTTCCCCTATAAAATTTATGATTAAGAACATAATTCCCCTTTATAGAGTTTTCTATCCCCTGGGAACCACATCACTCATTTAAAATTAATCTCTCTCATACACACAAAATAAATAAATAAAATAAATCTCACAAAGCCCGAGTTTGGGCGGTAATCCAAACTGTCCTCACAAAAAACATGTCTGGGGTGAGCAATCATTTCAGTTTGAAGCCTACAACTGAACAGAACTAAATCTTCCAAAATTCCAAGAACACCGCCTTTCCAGGAGGAAGGTGGCAGGAGAGCAAAGCAAATTACCTAGAGGCGAATTCTGAAGCCATTTTAGAGTTAGGAAAAGACCCAGAACACCCCGACTTTAGCTAGAGTTTGGAACAAAACAGTCGTTTCCTCGCAAAACGCCTCGTATTTAACACCGCCTCACTCCTACCAGGGGGGAAAAAAAATCCAACTCACGAGGCATCCAGTTATTTTCCTACCTCCAACACTACCCCCCCCAAAAGAGGCGGGGAACTGGGGGGGGGCGGACTAACTTCCTTTCAAACATAACTTCTATTTCCCCAGATTTTTAAGAGGATAAATGTCTACAACAGCTTAAGTCCAGAAAGCACTCTTAAGTTTTAAAAATTCCAAATGGAATGAGGGACACACATCATACATCCGAACCTTGCAAACTTGGAGGGTGGGGGTGGAAAAAACGGGGGGAGGGGGGTGTGCTTGGGGGAAAATCGCAATTAACGGAGGGGAGTATATTTGCATAATAAGAGGTCTTCAACTCCAACCCCAAAGCTGCATGTTTACACCTTTAAAACAATGATATGAATATGTAAAGACAACGGTTAACCCTTTCCTTCTCGGCCACCTCTGAATTTTTTTTTTTTTTTTTTTTTTTAACCGAAAGCGCCAAGCGGGCCGTACAGCTCGGGGAGCACGGTAAGCGCGGACGGGAGACCGTGCAACCGCAGCCCCATACCTACCTCCCTACCCCCAAGCTCCTAAGCCCCGGAAAGAAACAATGGGGTGGCCTCCCGGCCCGGCGCGCGGGGGCCGGGCGCTCTCCATGCAGCCCGCGTCCAGGAGGCAGCCGGCGCGCCGACGCCGGCACGCGGGGACACCTTAAATCGCAGGCTGCCGCCTTTTAAGGCAGACGGGGCCTGGGCGCGATGTGCGGCGCGGCGCGGCGGGCTGGCCGCGGCCGGGCGGAGGCAGCGCGGCGGCCGGGCCATGCCAGCCCGATCGCCCCGGCGGGAACCGCAGGGAAGGCGCGAGGCGCGCGCGGCCAACCGGCCGCGGCGGGGCGGGCGCGAGCGCGGCGGGACCCCGGCCCGCGGGGCCGGCCCGGCCGGGGCGCCCGGGGTCAGGCGGCGCCCGCGGGCCGGAGGCCGCGCGCGTGGGGGCGGGGAGGGCCCCGGAGGCGCCGCGCGCAGCGCCCGGGGACCGGGCTGGGTTCTCCCGCCGCGCGCGCGGGCCGCCGCCGCCGCCGCGCAAAAATGTCGGCGGGCGAAAAAATTAACCCCTGCGTCGCCGCCGCCGCCCTCCCCCTCCACTCCTCCCCCGCCCTCTCCTCCCTCCCTCCTTCCCCGGCTCCGCGCGGCGGCGGCGGCGGCGGCGCGGGCGGTGCTTCTTTTTTAAAGCGGCCCCACCAAGCCCTGGCTCTGCCCCTCTCCAGGCAGCGCTGGAGAGCGCCGGCCGTGCACGGCTCCCGGCGGGCCCGGGCGGCCCGGAGGGGGATCCGCACGGCCGCCATGGGCCTGCGGACGAATATTCCCCTTTAAGCCTGGCGTCGCGCCCCCCCCTCCCCAAGCCAGGCGCTTACCGGTTCGCTTTGCGCCCTCCTCCTCCTCCCGAAAACGGGACTCCGGCGCTCCCACAATGCACCGGGCGCGGCCGGGCTCCCTTAAGCGTCGCCTGAATAAAAATGCCGGTCCCGGCGGCGGCGGCGGCGCGGAGGGCGGGAGGGCCCGGGCCGCGCCTGGGCGCCGCGGGGGCTCGGCCTGGCTCGGCGGCGGGCCCCTGCCGGGAACCGGGCCGCCGCGCTCCGCCGTGCGCCGCGCGCGAGGGGCCTTTAAGGGCCGGCTACCGCCCTTTAAGAGGCGGCGGGCCGCGGCCGGAGCGTCTCGGTGGCTGCGTGCGGCCCGGGAAGGGGGCGGGGGCGATGTGCAGGCCCGAGCGCGGCAATGATTGGTCTCGGGGGAGGGGTGGGGGGTTGCAAACCCGAGGAGCGGTGGCATCCGTTGCATGATGCAAAAAGGATTGATTTCAAAAGTTGCGAGTTGCATTGGCAGCAGCCTTTGGCGCCCGGGCCACCTACTTTCCCTCGACCCGCCGGAAGGGCCGGGAATGTTTTCCAAAACCCTGGCCCGGGTCCACCGCGCTACACCCTGCGGGACGCTGTACCTGCTCCCCAGCGCCGCCGTACTGGGAGACAATGACCGTGGAAACAGTTTGAAAGCGAGTAGGAGCAGAGGAAAAGCCTCCTCTGCTACGAGGGAAGATTTAAAAACATAAAACGGCGCGTTTGGTTAATACTGGCTTCTGTCGCCTCTCCCTTCTATTGTTCAGCCTGGCTCCGGAGTTCACGCGAGCCTTAGTGGATGTGCAGACGCCCTGCAAAGTTTCTTGAACGTTCGGCGTGCTTAGTGGGGAGTCGGAGCTCAAGGTTCCTGGGTTACATTGTTTGCACTTCACACGTCCAAGTAAACATGGCAGCCTAATAGTGTGTGTGCGCGTTTGAATTAACACCGATAGGACAGCTTCAGCCTGCGAGAGCGCTTTCTTCGGGATTTCCACTCTCTAAGGCACTGCTGGTTAAAATACAGCAAAGTGCTTTCATAACACCACGTCTTCTGGGGCTTCCCTCCCAGCGAAGGAGTGTGGAGGGATGCCAGCCAAACTTTTCTCGGGTTGTTCCGCATTTTCTAAATGGGTTTGGGGGCAGGAATGTTTTTGGTATCGGAAAGGTGCTTTCTGCGGGTCACATCTGCAGGCCTTGCAGAGGCCTTTTTTTCATTCTTAAAATTTCTGCTGGGCAAGACCTCAGGGTGTTGATCTCGGTGAGGATGCAGAAGTGATGCAATGAAGCAGACCGGCTGATGCAGGCTTTTCCGCTCTGTGTTTTGTGTGTGTGTGCGTCTACAGTAAGTTAGGGGGGGAAAAAAGCATAGTAGCCTGGATTCTCTAATGTGAAGTGTTGGACTTTTTTTAAAGAATGGCACAACCCTGTGGTTGGCAAACCTGGATCAGTGTCTGAATCACCTGGGAAGACGCCTGAATACACATACCCCAGACCTCCAGAATCAGGGACGGAGGATGCAGAGATCTTTAGTCCTCACATCACCTCCCCTTTATGATTGATTCTGTGAATTGTTGTGGGGTTTGGGTTTTGTTTGTGCGTTTTATTATTATTATTGTTTTTTAATCAGGAAACTCACAACTAGAAAAAAAAGATTTGGGGGATTCGTGGTAAGGTAAGTAGGGCCCTACGTGAAGATGATGTGTCATGCTGAGGAGTTTGGTATTTATGCCACAGTCAGTAGAGTTTGTCAGATTTGGTTTTTGACAAGTTGAGCTTGTAAAAAAAGGCTGCACCTCATCTGAGAGGATGCCCTCTCCCGGGGGAGAAAGCGAGGCCACATCTCTAATTAGGAGGTCATTGTAATAGCCAAGCACGGAGTTGAGGGTATTTGAAATGAAGCAGCGGGAATGTAGACAAAAGAGGGGGAGCAGAGGTGATTTGGCATGTGGTTGTAGGAAGAAGCGTAAGACGGCGCGCAGATTTCTAGTTTGGGGGTACCGGGTGAGTAGTGATGCTAGCTGAAATAGAAACTATGGGAAGGCAGACAAGTGTAGGGGTAAGTTCAGCTTTGAAAATGTTAAATTTCAGGCACCTGCCAGATAGTCCAGGCTGAATGCAGTGGGTCACACAAGGGCTGAGGCTTGGGGTGGGGGTGGGCTCGGAGTCTGAGATGCAAATGTGGGACCATCAGCATGTAAATGGAGTTTGGAGCCTCGGAAAGAGGTGGGATCCACCGGGAAGGGGAGTTCTGGAGGAAAAGTGAAAGAGACCTTGGACAGAGCCCTGCGGGGTTTCCTTGTGGAATGCCCAGCCGGCCGTGTGATCCCTGCCGGGTCTGCTGGAGGCCAGCATCCTCGAAACCAGCTCCTTCCTCCTGCAGCCCCCCCCAGCAACTGGAATCAAATCCTTCTGAGCAGAGGCGGTAGACTTTTGACTGAGCCACAGATGCCTTCATTCGTATGGAGTCAGTCTCCAACCTGGGGGCCAGGCAGTCTACTGCGTCTCTCCACCCTCCTTCTCTGCCCTGAATGTGTGCCTCCCTGGGCTCGTTTCTCCCACCAGCCTTTGTCTGAGTCTTCCCCACTGGGGCCCTCAGAGAACCCTCTTCCCTGAGTTTTCGTATCCTCCAGGCACTGACTGGAAGATGGTTGTCCTAGGCTCCTTTATCCAGTGGACCCTTGTTAAAAAATACCTACTTACCACCCTGGCCCCCAAGATTGTATCTAGCTGGCAAAATGAGTTGAATTATGATAGAGATTCTTTGCTTGACCAAACTTGAGTCGGGCTCCTGAACTTTCTAGGCTCAGCTGTGGACTTCCTTGCAAAATCCCGTTTTAGCAATATCTGTGCCCCCTCCAGCATCTGATCAGGTTCCCCACCCCCCACGGTCCCGCAAGTGATGGCTGGTCCTCCTGCCTTTAGCAAGAATCCTGTTAGGTCGGTTTGGCCAGAACCCCCCAGGCCCCTGTTATTTCCTCTTTGTAACTTTCCACCCACAGATTCCCACCCTGCTCCTTGGCTATAAATTCCCTCTTGCCCATGCTATATTCAGAGTTGAGCCCAATCTCCCTCCCTCACTGCAAAATTCTATCACAGTAGCCCTGAGTAAAGTCTGCCTTACCATGTTCAACACGTGTCATAAACCGATATTTTCTTTAATAATTGTGTCCCCTGCCCCAAAAGATGTAGAGAAGTCCTAGCTCCTGGTACCTATGAATGTGGCTTTATTTGGAAGGGTCTTTGCACATGTCATCGATTTAAGATGAGGTCGAGGTAGATTAGGGTGGGTCCTAAGCCCAAGGACTTATGAGGAAAGGGAACTGTGGGGACCGAGACACTGGAAAAAGGCCATGGGAGGCAGATTGGAGTGAGCCAGTTTCAAACCAGCGAATGCCAAGGGTTGCTGCTGACTCCCAGCGGCAAGGAAGGCCCTTCCTTAGAGCCATCAGAGAGAGCATTCCCTGCCAACAGCTTAATTCCAGACTTCTGGTCTCCAGCACTGTGAGCAAATATGCTTCTGTATTCTGTACTGAGCCGCCGAGTTTTGTGGGCTTTGTTACAGTAGCTCCAGGACACTGATACAGCTGGTGGGGGGGGAGTATATGTTGTGTGGGGAAGGGGTGCTAAGAATCCGTGCTTTTCTTTCTTTATTTTCTTCATGGTGGGGAGGGGTAGAGGAAGAGAAATAGAGAATCTTAAGCAGGGTCCATGCTCACCGTAGAGCCCAACGTGGGACGCGATCCAACAATCCAGGGATCATGACCTGAGCCGAAAGCAAGAGTTGGATGCTTAGCCCACTGAGCCACCCAGATGCACCAAGAATCCTTACTTTTAATGGGCTCCCTGGTGATTTGGATGCTTGGGGGATGCGGCCCTAAAGAATTCTGCTTTCTCAGAAGCCCAGAGGGATAGGCAGCTGCCTGCCTCCCGCATTCTGCTAGCTGGAAGGCAGCCCCCGTCACCTTACGTTCCTTTTGTCTTGACCGTCTCATTTCGGGTTTTGCTATCCAGCATTACCCCCATCTGTTGCTGGGATAGTCCCTCCCGTACATTGTTTGAACCCTGTTGCCTGTTCAAAAGTGACCCCTGATTTGTACTCATGGGGGGAGGGAGGAAGGACTATCCAGTCATGACTAAGGCCCGGTAGGTGATGGGTACCTCAAGTCCTAACGACTTTTACCTTCACTCCTCTGTGTCTGCACTACACACTGTCTCCTCCCTGGTAAGCTAAGCACCGACATCCTATCTCCGACCCTGTAGCCTTCTCATTCCTTTACAGCTGGCCGCCTGCACTTCCACCGCATGGGGCCACCAGCCTCTCAAATGGCCCCTTTCCCATCCATCCAGCCCGGAGCCTTCATCAAGCTCGCCAGCCTTGTCTCCTGCAGTGTCCTTCTTTGACCATATCCACCCACAAACGTCCAGCCCAGCCTCCCGTCCCTTCCATCCACCATCTCCCGCCCCGTTACACCACACGGAGAAAACTCCGAGATTGTGCCATGATGGATCTATGATCTCTGGTGCAAACTGGGCTTTCCCCACAGCTCAGGAACCCTTGGGCATGCTGTTCTGAGTGTTCGTTATTCTCCCCAATGTCTGCACTGCCCTCAGAAGTAGATGCCGCCCAAGAAGAGAACGGATGGGGGCGCCTGGGTGGCTCAGTGAGCTAAGCGTCCAACTCTTGGTTTTGGCTCAGGTCATGACCTCCTGGTTCATGAGATCGAGCCCCGCATCGGGCTCTGTGGAGCCTGCTTGGGATTCTCTCCCTCTTTCTCTCTGCCCCTCCCTTGATTGCTCTCTATCTCTGTCTCTCAAAATAAATAAATAGAAAGAGCATTCCCTGTACGCTCCAGGGGGAGGGAGGGAAGGAAGGAAGGAAGGAAGGAAGGAAGGAAGGAAGGAAGGAAGGAAGGAAGGAAGGAAAAAAGGAAAAGTGAGCGGGGCTTAGACTGAATGACTAACTGGCCCAAGATCCCTGTCTAACTTTAGGTTCCTCTGAGGCAGATCTTGAGATGAGGATTTGGGGGAAGAGAGTTTATTTCGAAGGTGATCTCAGGGAGCACAAGGCAAGGCATGGGCAGAAAGAGGGCAGGAAGAGAAAGCCATAAAGAATGTAAGTGAGCGGGTTACCCCCATGGGCTCAGCATTGTTGGCATCTATCTGAGAAACCGAATGGAACCGCCCCCAGTAGGCAGACAAGTGCCCCTCCCCCAAAGATGTGTGTGTCCCAGGCCCTGGAAACTGGGCACATTATGTTACCAGGTAAAGGGGCAATCAGGCTGCACATGGAATCAAGTGTGACCTTAGGGAGGTTATCCTGCATCACCCGCGTGGCTCTAATATAGTTACCGGTCCTTAAAAGCGGAAGAAAGAATCAAGAGAGACCCAGAGACGTGGCGTTGTGACAAGGATTCAGCCCTGTGTTGTCAGGTGTGATGACAGAGGAAGGGACCACAAATGAGGGAAAACAGGAGCCTTTTGGCAGCTGGAAAGGCAAGGAGACGACAGTCTCCTCTAGAGCCTCAGAACGGAAAGCCCCTCCTCGCCGGACACTGTGACCTTTGCTCAGTAAGGTCCTTGCCAAACTTATCCTCAGAACCGTGAGATCACAAATGTGTGTGTGTAATTTGTGACAGCAGCAGTAGAAAACAAATACACCCTCTTATTTTTATTTTAATGTTTATTTATTTTTGAGAGCGAGAGAGAGCGAGAGCGAGAGAGATCCTGAGATATCCTGAGAGAGAGAGAGAGAGAGATCCTGAGATATCCTGAGTGGGGGCGGGGCAGAGAGAACAAGACACAGAATCTGAAAGCAGGTTCCAGGCTCCTGGCTGTCAGCACAGAGCCTGATGCAGGGCTCGAACTCATGGACTGTGAGATCATGACCTGAGCCGACGTCAGACACTTAACCGACTGAGCCACCCAGGTGCCCCCAAATACACTGTCTAAAAATCACTCCACTGGCAGAAGGGGAGGCTGACACATTTCTCCAGTGACTCTCCCCCTTCACTGGCTCCGGGTTGTCCCTGTGGGCAGTGGGTCCCCTATAGCTTGGCGAAGAGCCCAGCGGTGTGGGGTAGGCAGGTGACTGAGGGGGTGTGATGTCCGGGGGTTGGACGCTGTCCTCGTGGCTACAGGAGGGCTCTGAGGTGGGCCGGGCGTGGATGGCATCTACAGCCTCTGCCCAGCACCCAGCTGGGGGCAGTCAAGCCAGGATTCAAACTGGGGCTAAGTCTGGAGTCCACACGCCTGGCACTGAGGGCATCCCATGCAGCGTTTGAGGCCAGCAAGTACATAGTCCTTTTCTTGAAATTCTCAGGGGGTTAATGTTAGCTCTTCCCTCATTCTCCTAACCTCTTTGGCCACTTCTTAATCTTTCTTTTTTTATGTTTTTATTTGTTTATTATCATTATTTTTTAACATGTATTTATTTGAGAGCACAAGCAGAGGAGGGGCAGAGGGAAAGGGAGACACGGAATCCAAAGCAGGCTCCAGGCTCTCAGCTGCCAGCCCAGAGCCTGATTTGGGACTCGAACTCACAAACTGTGAAATCATGACCTGAGTTGAAGTCGGATGCTTAACTGACTGAGCCGCCCAGGCGCCCCTCTTAGAGAGAGAGAGGGAGAGAGAAAAATCCTAAGCCCGTTCCCCACTGTCATCACAGAGCCCAACTTGGGGCCCGAACTCGTGAACTGCGAAATCATCTGAGCCGAAACCAAGAGTCAGATGCTCAACCAACCGAGTCACCCAGGCGTCCCTAAGTTTTTGTTTTGGTTTTTAAATTTTTAATGTTTATTTTATTTTTGAGAGAGAGACAGCACCCGAGCGGGGAGGGGCAGAGAGAGAGGGAGACACAGAATCTGAAGCAGACTCCAGGCTCTCAGCTGTCAGCACAGAGCCTGACGTGGGGCTCGAACCCACATACCGTGGGATCATGACCTGAGCCAAAGTTGGATCCTCAACTGACTGAGCCACCCAGGCGCCCCAGTTAAGGATTTTTTTTTAATGTCTTTTTATTTATTTCTAGGAGAGAGAGAGAGACAGCGTGAGCAGGGGAGGGTCAGAGAGAGAGGGAGTCACAGACTGAAACAGGCTCCAGGCTCCGAGCTGGCAGTCAGCACAGGGCCCGACGCGGGGCTCGAACCCACGAACCGCGAGATCATGACCTAAGCGAAAGTCGGACGCTTAACCGACTAAGCCACCCAGGCGCCCCAAGGATTTTTTTTGATGAGGATCTTATCCTGGGTTATCTGGATGGACCAGTGCAACCACTGGGGTCAGAATGGTCTGGGACCACAAGCTTCTAGAAGCTGCCGGAGGCAAGGAAGTTGATTTTTCCCTAGAGCCTCCAGAAGGAACACAGCCTTGCCAAGTCACCCATTGTGGTCCTGATCTTGGAACCTATCCTGCTGATTTGCAATTACTTCATATACCTAATCTCGCTCCCGTCCCCCAGGCCTGAGTTCCTCATGGCGACTGTCTTGAGTATCTTTGCCTCCCAGTGCCTAGCGCGTTCCCTGGCCTGCGTGGAACGACAGGAGAGCGGTGGAGGAATTGGAAGACAAAGAATTTTAAGAAGGCAGGAGGAGTTGACATTGTCAAGGGCTACAGAAAATCGAGGTGAGATAAGGACTGAAATAGCTCATTGGATTTAAGAGGTCCCTGGTGGCCTTGGCGGGAGATACTTACATGCTGGGGCCAGAGTCGGAGGCGGGTGGAGTGTGCTGTGGAGACAGTGAGTTTAGATACCTCTTTTAAGAAGAACGTTGCAGAAGGGGAAGAAGGAGGGCATTCATTTGAGAGGGGGGAGGAGAGGTTTGGGTTTTAGAGCCTGACAGCCTTTGGACAGGCACGTGAGCCAAACGGAAGCAGTCAAAGCAGAAGAGACTGCGAATAGGAGAATGAGGAGGGTAGCTCGTAGAATAAGATCCTAACGGCAGGGAGCAGGAGAGGAATTCTGGCGTGGATGGAGGCAGGAGAGGAAGCGAGCATGGCGCTCTGGGAGCCAACTTTGGGCAGTGGATTGTACAATAGTTTCTGCTTTCCTCGCTAGACTCTAAGTTCCATAGGGATCATGGCTATGTGTTCGACACAGTTAAAACAATTGACGCTTAAAATTGCTTGCTGGGTGCCTGCCTTCCTCTTGGAGCTCAGCCTGTATTAATTGATTCAGTTCTCGTGACAATCCTATGAAGTAGGTACCAGTATTATCCCCATTTTATAGATGAGGAAATCAAGGCACAGGGATGGTAAGTAGCTTGCCCGAGGTCACAAAGGCAGAAAGTAGAGGACTTGGCTTTGAACCCAGGCCCTCTTCCCCAAGTCCACATTCGCAGATGGAGCCACTCAGGAAGTCACTGTCAAGTGAATGGGGAAGGGCGCCAGCTTCTCATGCCACCCAGGAAGTAGCAGGATGAGTTTGCTCTCCTGCGTCTCTCTTCCCTCCTCCCCGCGAGTGGGGCCATCAGCACTGTCCCCTCACGGATGAGGCTTCGGCGGAAGGTCCAGCTGTCTTCTTCTGGACCGGGGATGACATGGCAGAGATGCCTGAGATCTTATCCCTTCACCTCCAGCCAGAGGTAGGACCCCACACCCTCAGCTCCATTAGGATGACACCTTCCCAGACACCCCGTCCCCCCTCCTCCTGCATCTGGACTGAGGCCAGAACTGGGGTTCGCTAGGCCATCCCTTGCTTCCCAGCGGGTTACAGGAATATTCCTTGCACGTCACCCCATGCCAGATTGGCTCCACAGCCCTAGAATCGTCTGATAGCAGGGCCTACAGTCAGGGCAAGAGTCTGCACCCTACTGAAGGTGGGGTTCTGTGGGGGAGGCAGACGTTCAGATCCAGAACCTAGGAAGGCAAGATGAGGCCTTAGCAGGTCAGGTCGGAAAGCGATGAGTCTGTGGCTGGAATCACTCATTGTGGGTGTGCTTGCAGCCAGCATTGCCCGGTGGCGGGACTCCCGAAAGGAACAAGCCCCCTAAAACAGACTTTAAGGCTGCACTTTGATCTTTTGGGGGTTCCCTCTGTCTTCCCCGAGGCCCCAGCGTAGGCTTATTCTGATAACTATACATTCTTCCCGATCAGTTTTCCCAAGGCCTTAGGCTCTGGATCCCTCTCTGTATAACAATCTGGCTCTTTCCCTTCATGCTATGAAATTTCCTAGCGATCCAATCCCAATAAAAAATGGAAATAGCTGAAAGACCAATAAAATATTTTTTCTCCACAACATAAATACATGTTCTCCCTACGTCTAAATATCCTTTCTCTCATTCCACCATTCTTTGCCTTAAAAAGTGGGTTACCAGTAAGTCTTACCGTTGAGCAGTTACTGGTGTACGGGGCACTGTGCTCAGCATTGGGACCCTAAGAACAGGTCAAAATCCCAATGAAAGAATTAGTGTAATCCCAAGAGCGAGGTGGAGGTCTCCTAACAGTTCTGTTGGTTTTTGGAGGGGGAATCTATAAGCTTCCTGGATTTATGTGCAAATTTGTGTCTACTTGTGCATTTCTGGGAAAAGCGAGCCTAGCTTTCACCAGCTCTTCAGAGAGGTCTCTGACCCCAAAATTGAGTAATATGGTGGCAGGTGCTATGGGAGAGCAGAATTTGAATTTGGAGGGGCAAGTTGGAATATGGGGAGTACTTTATTATTCCAACAATTCGTTAATGCTACAGTAATTTCAATAATCATCATTCACTGTCATCAGTGGTCTTTTATAATCTGCAGTAAAAGCCATAGTTTTTTTGGCAAGAAATAAAAGGTCACAAGAAATTTAAGTCATGCCCTTGGCACTTCTGTGTTTGACTTCAGAAACAGTGAATCGATCATTTCTAAATGAAGGACGCTTAATAGAGTCAGTCTAAGTTGAGAAGCCCCCTCCAGACCTGCCCCCCCCATCATGTGCCTTTCCCCACCGAGCTGGGGACTCCTGAGACCTCCTCCCCCAGCAGCCTAGCCCCCACATTGTGTGTGGCTCTGTGGCTGGACTCAGGAAGGCTCATGCAACCATTTCGAGGTGACAGATTGGTGGCAGGATGAAGAATTCTGACTCAGTCTACGCACCAACGCACGGGGGCATCTATCTGACGAAGATGGACAGAAACGCTGTCCCCAGTGTGATCGGTCAGGGGGCACTCTCCACTGAAATGCAATTAACAATAAGGCAGTTTTTACAACGTTCTCGTTCTGCACCTCCCCAAATGTAGCCACATCCCACAAGATCCGCCCATGCCTTGGTATTCTCCCCTGCAAATCCTGTTTTTCCTGAGCACAAAGGTGATTAATTTGGTGCTGTAAAGTGAAGATTTTATTGTTTGCACCCAGAGAGTATCTAAGGCTGCGACATCATTAAGTGTCTCCCTTTGTCTTTTGATGCATGAAAGATAAAAGATAACACTGGGGGGGAAATGGGTTATTTTCTTTTATTGCATTTTCTGTCCTTCACCCTTCCTGCCTCCACGGATTCAGAGGAGTGATGTTTTGCATATGATTTCGAAAAATGCAGAGACCCCTCCCCCACCCGTCCTAAGTCCCGAGACCTTGTAGCCATCCCCTCTTGATTACTTATTCAGTTCTTCAGTCAGACATTCAGTTCTCTAAGAAAAGTTGCTCTGGGGAGCCTGGGTGGCTCAGTCAGTTGAGCTTTCAACTCTTGATTTCCGCTCAAATCATTCTCCCAGGGTTGTGGGATCGAACCCCACATCATGGAGCCTGTCTGGGATTCTCTCTCTTCCTCTCTCTCTCCACCTGCCCCCCCCCCCCCATCAAAATACGTAAATAAACATTAAAAAGAAAGAACAAAAAGCTGCTGTTGGGGCGCCTGGCTGGCCCAGTCAATAGAGCAGGGGACTCTAGATTTTGGGGGTGTGAGTTGGAGACCTACGTTATGTGTCGAGATTACTTAAGGAAAAAAAAAAAGGTAGCCGATCCCAACCATTTCCAGCACTTCCAGCTTCCTGTCCCGAGGGGATTGTGCAATGTAATAAAAGAAGAGTCTTGATTACCTTGGTGTGGGCACATCCCTTCCCATTTTTCTGATTTCCATGTAACTGGCTCTCCTCTCTCCTCCAGTCATGATCAGATTGTAATGAATGCTGGTTGTTAGAAGCCAGATTCTCCTGAGAATTTGGTGGGGGCAGGGAAGGAAGAGAGAGATGTGGAGAAGCCAAGTTGAGGAGCCATGTATGTGTGGATGGATGTCTCAGGCTTTACTGTCTACTTCTTGTTCTCCGAATTTGTTCAGTTAAAATTGGCCCCAGGGCTCAATCCTAAACGAACTAGAATTCATTGTTCTCCAAGCAGAGGAGTGGGTATTTATTCACAGTCTTTGTTCCCACTGCTCAATCCATGGTGGACTTTACCCTTTGCCCCCAAATGCACCATCTTCCTTAATCATCTCCTCCGGTCAGAGGCTGCTTGGGAATAATTACAAATCAAGTTCCTCCCACCGACAGGTCCTTCCTTGGCACTCTGTCTCAGCGCTGTGCTGAGCGGACACGGCTTTGACATGGCTTTGGGGCCTCCAGATGAGAGATTAGACAGGGTACAAGATGAAGAGTAATCAATAAATAAAGGCGGAGGCAAACATTGTTTTTTATTTTAGCTCCCTCAGAGCACCCACATCTGGAATACAGGGACCATGTCTGGTTTTGGCTGTTGTTCAGGTTTGGCCCCTCCTTGGCTCGAATTTCCCTGAGCAGAGCCAATCCTCTGTCCTTTGTGGTGTTCTGATCTTCAAAGAGAGAGAGCTAGAATGTTTCCATTTCGAGGTTCAGCAAGCGGGGATGTAACACGTGGGTGGTTGTGCCAGATGAGCGTCTGAAGGGGGCGCTGCAGTTTGTTGGTGGTGATTTCCTCCTCCCAGTGGATTCTGCTGCTCTGAATATCACTCAAACCTGTTCCCTTTTGTGATTCTCTACTGATTCTTCGTAAATTCACCTTGCGTTTGCCTGGATGACTCCCACTGGTCTCTGGCTACGGACTGGGTCTTTGTTACCTGTCCAGGTTCACCCCTGTGCGAAGGGCGTAGAGGGTGGGGCCTTTGGGAGGGTCTTAATTTGGTTCAGACGAAGTGAGGAGGGTGGGGTCCACGATGAGGTTAGTGCCCTTGTTCTTTCGTCTGTTTTTTAAATGTTCATTTATTTTGAGAGAGAGAGAAGAGAGACAGCAGGGGAGGGGCAGAAAAAGAGAGAGAATCCCAAGTAAATTTCACACTGTCAGCACAGAGCTGGATGCGGGGCTCGAACCTGTGAATCTTTGAGATCATGACCAGAGCCCAGGCGTCAGACACTTAACCGCCTGAGCCACCCAGGCGCCCTGTGTGCTGGTGTCTTGATGTTGGACTCCCAGCCTCTGGAATTGAGAGATGTTTCCTGTGAAAGCCCATCAGCCTGTGGCATTTTGTTAAAGCCACCGGAGCTGACCACGTCTCTAGGCTTCCACACTCTTGTCTCCACCTTCTAATACATCTCCCACTTCTGTCCACAGCCACAGGTAAGGCCACATCCCAACCTGAAACCCTAGAGGGCCCCCCACTGCCTGTGGAGTCAGGTCCACATCTTTTTTTTTTAATGTTTTTTTTTTTTAATTTATTTCTAGGAGAGAGAGAGAGAGACAGTGTGAGCAGGGGAGGGTCAGAGAGAGAGGGAGTCACAGACTGAAACAGGCTCCAGGCTCTGAACTGGCTGTCAGCACAGAGCCCGACACGGGGCTCGAACCCACGAACCGCGAGATCATGACCTAAACAAAAGTCGGACGCTTAACCGACTAAGCCACCCAGGTGCCCCCAGGTCCACATCTTTTAATCCAAGTAGCCATGCTTGAGCTGTGGTGAGGGACTTAGCAGCCCCATTATTTAAAAAAAAATTTTTTTTAATGTTTATTTATTTTTGAGAGAGAGAGAGAGAGTGCGAGCCCGAGAGGGGCAGAGAGAGAGGGAGACACAGGATCTGAAGCAGGCTCCTGGCTCCCAGCTGTCAGCGCAGAGCCGGATGCAGGGCTTGATCTCACGAACCGCGAGATCATGACCCGAGCTGAAGTCGGATGTTTAACCAGCTGGGCTACCCAGGCGCCCTCAGCGGTGCCATTATTACCCACACTCAGTGTCAAAATGCTAAAAGCCCACCCACCTGATAAAGGAAGTCCTCCTCAGAGAAGATGCCTTCCTCTCTGAAATTCCTGGAAATGTCCAGGTGCTTCTCTGTCCCCCAAATCAAGCCATCACTGTTCCCACTGTGGCTCATCCTGCAGTGTCACTGCACTGGTCCTCACTCATGAAATGTGGAAGGGAGGTCCCGGAGACCTGAGCAAGTCAGGAGAGCATAGCGGCCAGCGTGTCTTCCATTGCTTGCGTTTTAACTTAAAAAATTAAATATGCCGGGGTACCTGGGGGACTCAGTCGGTTGAGCCTCCGACTTCAGCTCAGGTCATGATCTCACGGTTCACGGGTTCGAGCCCTTGGATCGGGCTCACTGCTGTCAGTGCAGGGCCCTCTTTGAATCCTCTATTCCCCTCTCTCTCTGTGCCTCTCTTACTCCCACACTCTCTCTCTCAAAAATAAACTTTAAAAAACAAAAGAAATATATTTTATGTATTTAAAAAAAATTTTTTTTAATGTTTTATTTATTTCTAGGAGAGAGAGAGACAGCGTGAGCAGGGGAGGGTCAGAGAGAGAGGGAGTCACAGACTGAAACAGGCTCCAGGCTCTGAGCTGGCAGTCGGCACAGAGCCCGACGCGGGGCTCGAACCCACGAACCGTGAGATCATGACCTAAGCGAAAGTCAGACGCTTAGCTGACTAAGCCACCCAAGCACCCCAGAAGAAATATATTTTAAATGCTAAAAATTGTAAGTAGAAGTGAGAGAGTTGAAATGTATATATTTAACAAATTAATGCTTTTGGTACAGACAGAAAATCAGTGCAATGTAATTGTGCAAGTTGCAAGACTATTAGATGTTTTATTGAGGAAAAGTAAATCTTTACACTTATAAAAGAAAGTTTAAGAGTTTATGTCCTCTGAGGAAGAAGGATTTCTTTTCTGTTGTTGTTAAAGATTTTATTTTTAGGTAATCTCTATACCCAATGTGGGACTCAAACTCACAACCCTGAGATCAAGAGTGCGTGCTCTACTGACTGCACCCCAAGAAGGATTTCTTTCTTTTTTTTTTTCACGTTTATTTTTGAGAGAAAGAGAGACAGAGCATGAGCGGGAGAGGGGGCAGAGATAGGGAGACACAGACTCCAAAACAGGCTCTAGGCTCTGAGCTGTCAGCACAAAGTGCAACGTGGGGCTCGAACCCATGAACTGTGAGATCATGACCTGAACTGAAATTGGATGCTTAACCGACTTAAGTCACATTTGTTTAATTAAAAAATGTACTGTAAACCAAGTTAAAGACTAGCCAGGGACTGGGAGTACATATTTGTAACTAGTAATCAACAAAAGAACACTTTGCAGAATATGTAAAGAATTCATGCAAATCAATAAGAAGAAAAAAATACAAAAGAACAAAAATGGTAAAGATCTGAATGGGGAGTTCACAAAAGAGGCATCTGAGTTGCCAGTACTTGAGAAGACGTTCACCTTCACCGGTAAGGAGAATGCAAATGAAAGCAAGATAGTATTTTATAGTCGCTACATTGGTAAAAATTAGCAAGGCCACATGTGGTCAGGAATGTGGGGGAGCTGGGGCTGTCTGGGATCCCGATCTGCTGGAACAGAAATTAGTAAAGCCATTTTGGAGAGCAATTGGGTGCTCTGTAGGAAAGCTGAGGTGCATATTATCTTCTGACTCATTAGTTCCTCTCGTAGGTGGGTATACGCACAAAGAGACACATGCGAAGGTACTTGTGAGAGCCAAAAGTTGGAAATAAGTTACATTTCCATCAAGAAGGGAGTGGAAAAATAAATGTGGCATACTGTTTCGTGGAATACTATACAGCAGTTAAAATGATTAAAACAATTCTAATGGAAGGTGTTTTGAAACAATGTTAAGGGAGTTTCGTTTCAGAAAGATGAAATAAAGTTCTGGAGATGAAGGGTGGAGGTGTTTGGACAGCAACGTAAATGTGGTTAATGCCACTGAACTGTGCACTTAAAATGGTTTAGTAGTAAATTGTATGTTACATACATTTTCCCACAACACCAAAACACCTGTAACGAACAGAACAGGTGTGTCATGGGATGCGTTATGGGATGCATTCGTGACATTTAAGAATATTAAGTACAACTACTACATACGTACCGGATATGCGTATACATATAAAGCGTAAATACATGAAGAAAGGAGAAGGAATCAGCAGGTCTGAGACATGCTGGCTTCTGGGAGGGAGAGAGGAGGAAAGTCTGCGGAGGTGGCACTAGCCTGTGTACCGTTCTGTCTGAAACTCCGAGCAATCCCTCCCTCCTGTGAATGCGTGTAACGTGGGGCTTTATCTGACATGCTATCTGGCTGTGCAGTTGTTCATTAAAAGCTGTTTTTATATTTCTGAAGGGCGTTTTATGCCTCAGGCACTTTGCTAGGTGCCGGGTACTTTGTTTTGAACGAGCAATGGCTTTCTACTTACCACTTACTGTTTTCCTTCTAGAAACCTTGGATAATGGTTTTCAAAAGCTGATGTCACCAGTGAACTTACTGGGAATGCAGATTTGGGGGACCTGGCCCCGAGACCCGGTAAGTCCTGGTGCATGGCAGGGGATGGGAGGGCACGGCAGGGGTTAGTTGGGGCGGCGCTGGGGCTCAGCAATCTGTGCTTTGATGAACCCCCCCGGGTGATTCCGGTGCACGGACAAACTTGGACAAACTTGGCAATCGGAGGATCTCTTCTGTAATGAGGAGAACGCTGCCTCCTTTCAGCACCCCATCCTAGCCAGGGAGGGGTCCATCCAGAAGTTTCCCCGAAGTGTTACAGCTCCCACAGAAAAGTGGGATACTGCAGGAAAACTGGATGGGGGGGGTCTGTGCTCCACCCCCACTCCCCCTTCCCACCAGTTCCTGCCTGATCAAATTACCCTTCCATCCTCCTTAGCTTGGCCTTTAAGACCCTCACAGCTCTGGCCCCATCTGCCTTTCTTTTTCCGGTGAAAGCACCATAGGCTCTGGAGAAACAGCAGTGCTTGCTCAGAGAAGACACTCACACTTTTCTGTCTGTCTCAGAGGCTTGTATTTTGTTTTATTGTATTTTAAATTTTACTTTATTTTAAATTTTATTGTATTTTAAATTTTACTTTATTTTATTTTATATTGTATTGTATTGTATTTTGTTTTGATTTCATTTGTATTCGTATTTCTTCTGTCTGGAAGGGTTTCCATGTATTAGGACTCCACCCCCCCCAGCTTATCATTTCAGATCAGTCTCAAATGCCATTTCCTCCTGCTCTGGCTAAAGGCAATGGCTTCTTCCTTTGTGTTCACCTAGTAGAGGGTTTTATCAGCTTTTGTAGCCTGCCATTTATCTCTCACATTCCATCTGGTTTTCCAGTTTACATATACGTCTTATTAGGTCATAAACCTTTTATTCAAATATCTCAGTCACGTGAAAGCCTTTAGTAACGCTGAGCCTATTTTCAAGTTCAAGAGGTGTAAATAAGGTATTATTCAACAATGTCTAAGACGCGGTCTGTCCTCAAATTGCTGGAGTTCTGGAGGGTGAGAGACAGAGCTGACTGGGCGGTGTGCTTGCTGAGGGACAGAGACTGAGTCAGTTTGGGAAGAGGTGCAGGGATGGAGGTGGGCAGAGTTCAGCGAGAAGGTGATACTGGAGCCTGTCAGTGAGGAATGCTGAGACCAGGCACAGACGTCTTCCCCTATTTTGGGGGGAGGTGGGGGGAGGCGGTGAACAGAAAGGTATATGGGACAAAGAAGAGAATTGAGTTCAGTTTCACAGAAGCCAGGGTAAGAGTATGTTCTTCTATAAGAATGGAGCTCTAAGGCTTTGTTGCTGTTTGAACTTCTTCATTTGCATCGTTTAGAATGGTGTTTTTCAATCTGCAGACTGCAGATATATTTAAAAGAGATTTTTCTCCCTTAAAAAAAAGAGTCCATCAATGAAGCACTGAAATAGAATTGTTTTCCGCCTGTGGGTTTTGTGCAGTGTCTCGTTGCGGCCAGTAGAGGGCAGCACAACCTAATGTTCTGCGTCTGGCTCCCTGTTGGCGGAGTCTGAGCTCTGGCCCAGGAAAAGGGGAGCTGTGAGTTCTGTGCTTATATTCTCTTCTCTGTATCCTGGAAAAGGTAGGAATTAACTAATAGCCAACATCTTCAAAGCATCAAATGCTGTGGGGGTGCTCTGCCTCGGCCCTGAAATCTGAAAAGCTCAAAGCTTTTTACAAGTGAGTCTTGTTCTCATTTCTGAAAATGGAAACTGGTATGTAATTCACAGTAGACGTAGAATGTAAAGTTCTGGAAAGACACCTGGTGGATCTCTGGTATCGTAGATGTAACTAAACTAAAATAAACATCTCAGCAAACTTCCACCTATAGGTAGAAAACATGGAAAAGCAGGAGGGAGAATACATAAATAACTAGAATAATTATGGTATGTGAAAAATGGCTGTGCGGTCGTGTATGTGTTTGGAAACCTGCCTTAGAGATTCATGCACTTTAGTGTGCTAAAAACTCAGGGTAGCTCTGCCCAGCAGAAATAGAATATGAGCCACAGATGTAGTTTTAAATCTTCTAGCAAACCATATTAAAAAAGTAAATCTCACAGTTCTTGTGATCTCACAGTTTGTGAGTTCGAGCCCCACATCAGGCTCCGGGCTGACAGCACGGAGCCTGCTTGGGATCCTCTCTTCCTCTCTCTCTGCCCCTCCCCTGCTCATGTGCACACATGCTCGCTCGCTCTCTCTCTCTCAAAATAAATAAATAAACTGTATTAAAAGAGTAAAAAAGAATGATGAAATCAATTAAAAAAATTTTTTTTAATTTTAATGATTTTTGAGAGAGAGAGAGTGTGTGTGTGTATGTGAATGGGGAAGGGGCAGGGGTGGGTAGAGGATCTGAAGTGGGCTCTGTGCTGACAGCAGAGAGCCTGATGTGAGGCTCGAACTTATAAACAGTGAGATCATGACCTGGGCCGAAGCTGGACTCTTAACCAACTGAGCCACCCAGGTGCCCCACATATGAAATTAATTTTAGTAACATATTTTATTGAACCCAATATACTCAGAATGAGTTCAGTGTGTAACCAAGGTTTTAAAAATTAAAGCATCTTACTTAGTCTTTGGAATGGGGTGTGTATCTTACACCTAGATCACACCTCACTTTGGATTAGCCACATCTCAGTCTTCAAGGTTCCGTGGCCACATGTGGCCGGTGACTACCATGTTGTTCACGCCGGGTTCCGAGGGCCCCAGGGTCCTTCTCTCTCTCAAAATAAATAAATAAACTTAAAAAACAAAAAAGACCTTCTCTAAAGCTCTGCGCCTGGAGGGAATCCCAAGTAAAACCTGAAACATCACACGGAGAAGTTACAGGGAAAAGAACGGAAAAGAATCGAAGGCACATTTAGGTTAATTTAGGTTAATTTAAAAGCCATGATCTTAGAAGAGAGCCTGTCCAGGAAAAGACTTAAATGCCAGTGACTTAAATTAACATGAAACACTCTTGCCCTGTAACTGCATCTCCCATGATTCCTCAGGCAGAGATGAGGCCGGTGCTTGTGGTCGAGGCCAGGAGGCTGTACGGTCTTGTGTTCGCTGCTTGGGATTCTAGTTTAATCTTGTGTTTTTCTGCTTCTGGGTGTCGACAGGTTGAGGCTGTGAGGTATTGGGCATTTTTTTTTTTCAATCTGCAGATCATGTATAATTAGGACAACTACTTCTCAACCTCTTTAGCAACGGGAGCTAACTTCCCCGTCTCTTCCCAGTTTTCTGGTGCCTACACTCTCCACTGTGTGTGCGTGCAGACATTCTCTTCTCTCCCCATCTCGACTGCTGCCCCCTGCTTTGTCTCATCTGTGGGTCAGGGTCCCCCAGACAGAAAAAGCGACACACCTGAAGTATTTGGTCCCCTCCCGACCTGCTCTGATACTTCCTCTCACATGGCTCTGTAAAAGCATTTTATGATTCCACCTATTAATCACTGTGGTTCTTTATCGGGGCTGCATAATTGTACCATGAACCGCGATCATGAGTGAAAAGACCTTCTCTAGAGGCGCCTGGGCGGCTCAGTGGATTAAGCGCCCGACTCTTGGTTTTGGCTCAGGTCGTGATCTCACGGTTTGTGAGTTCCAGCCCCGTGTAGGGCTCTGAGCTGACAGCACAGAGCCTGCTTGGGATTCTCTCTCCCTCCCTCCCTCTCTCTCTCTCTGCCTTTCTGGTGCTTGTGCTTGCTTGCTCTTGCCTTCTCTCTCTCAGAATAAATAAATAAACTTGAAAAACAAAAAAGACCTTCTCTAAAGCTCTCTGGGATTGCTGTGGATACTGTTGTGTGGGAGGAACACGGCAGTAGAATCAGAGACGAGGAGTCTTTTCAGAGAACGTCAACCCTATCTTGAAACTCATCCAAAGGATATTTGCTTTTCCTTCTCGGGTACTTGGCTTGATCCACGGTCTGTTAACAATTTAAGAGCCAAATCCTCCTCTAGGGTTACTGAATGGGTATCTCCTTTTGTTATGAAAGAAGGTGTGTAATTATTCCGACCAGGCTCAGACACCCGATCCAAGCCAGCAGCTCGCCCTAGGATGCTCCTTTAAGCACTGACTTCCCGCGTCCCTTTCTCGAGCAGGCAGTGCCACGAAGCTATGCCCCCTCTACGCTTGCCCCTCTTGGAAAGCAGCAAACATCTGCCAGGCTCAGGGGAACCTGTGTTATGCAAACACGCACAGCTT
Source organism: Hyaena hyaena (assembly GCF_003009895.1). NCBI lineage: Eukaryota > Metazoa > Chordata > Mammalia > Carnivora > Hyaenidae > Hyaena > Hyaena hyaena. Next base: position 332,810 of record NW_024080797.1, read on the forward strand.
AGCTCCGTCAGCTTGTGACTGGTGCGCGGATCCAGGCAAGTGAGTTAGGACCACATGCTCTGGATAATTTTTTTGGCAAGTGAGCACTTCCTGCAGCCAGGATTCCTCATTATCCTCTCCCTCTCGTAGCTGTTGAGAAAAACACATCCATGTTTTGCCGATTGCACTTTTGGAGAGTCACTTGTCTGTTTTTTGGTGTCTGAAACAACTTTCGCAGCAAAGGACGTTGGTTTTGGTGACGTTCCCTCATGTGGGGTGAAGTTACTTTTCTTCTACAGTGGGGACAGAAAGGTGGGCAGGAAAAAATGGCCCACAGAGAAAGAGGGGGAGTAGGTTAGGGGCAAGATACCCCCCCCCACCCCTGCTCCTGTCCTGGCCTCTTTGCGCCATTAACTGGGACTCTCTGCGGTTCCAGCCTTACCCTCCCCCCCCCACACCAAGTGACAGTTTGCTCTCAAAAGCTGATAAAGGTCATTTGTACCTTGGGATTTTTTTTCTTTAAAAAAATTTTTTTAGGGGCGCCTGGGTGGCTTAGTCGGTTAAGCGGCCGACTTTCGCTTAGGTCATGATCTCGCAGTTCGTGGGTTCGAGCCCCGCGTCGGGCTCTGTGCTGACTGCCAGCTCAGAGCCTGGAGCCTGCTTCAGATTCTGTGTCTCCCTCTCTCTCTGACCCTCCCCTGCTCATGCTGTCTCTCTCTCTCTCTCCTAGAAATAAATAAAACGTTAAAAAAAAAAGGTTTAAAAAATTTTTTTTAATGCTTATTTATTTTTTGAGAGAGAGACAGAGCAAGAGCGGGGGAGGGGCAGAGAAAGACACACACACACACACACACACACACACACACACACACACACAATCTGAAGCAGGCTCCAGGCTCTGAGCTGTCAGCACAGAGTCCGACGTTGGGCTCAAACCCACAGACTGTGAGATCAAGACCTGAGCTGACGTGGGACACTTAACCGATGAGCCACCCAGGCACCCCTTTTAACAATTCTTTTCATTTTTGAGAGAGAAAGAGAGAGCAAGTGGGAGAGGGTCAGAGAGAGAGGGAGACACAGAATCTGAAACAGTCTCCAGGCTCTGAGCCATCAGCACAGAGCCCCATACGGGGCTCAAACCCACAAACCTCAAGATCGTGACCTGACCTAAAGTCGGACACTTAACTGATTAATCCACCCAGGCGCCCCTTTTCTTTTTTAGATATAATACACATATCCTAAAATTCAATTCTTTAAGGTGCTTTTTGTAGTACATTCCAAGATGGTACCACCATCAACTCTGTGTAGTTCCAGAATATTTTCATCACTTCAGAAGGAAACTCTGTGCACATTAGCCGTCACTCTTCCTTGCTGTTGTAAACGTTTCTTCCTGTACAGGTTGCTGTGTGGACCTGTGTTTTCGTTTCTCTTGGTTATATACTTCGGTATGGCATTTCTGGGTCCTATGGTAACGCTCTCTTCTCCGAAGGGGGCCGCCCCGTTTTACATTTCCACCCACAATGTCTGAGCGTTCCAGTTTCTCCACATCCTCACCAACCCTGATCATTGTCTGTCCCTGGGTTATGGACGTCCTCATGGGTGGGAAGGCCTATATCCCCCATGGTTGCCCTTTGCATTTCCGCCCTAACTCATGACGTTGAACATCCTTTCTTGTGTCTGTTGCATTGAAACATCTTCTTTGGAGAAAAGTCTCTTCAAATCTCTGGCTCATTTCTGAGTTGGGTTATTTGCCTTGTCATTGTTGTGTTGTTAAGAGTTCTTCGTGTTTTCCGGATAGACCCTTATCAGACTGTACGATTTGTAGACCCTTCTTCCCATTCTACAAATTACCTTTTTGCTTTCCTGATGGCATCCTTTGAAGCAGAAAAGTTTTTAATTTTGAGGAAGCCTGCATTATCTATATTTTATTTGGTTGCCTGTGTTTAGGGTATTTTTAAGCTACATTGCCTCTTTTAGAGTACTTACGTTTTAGATCTTAGCTTTACTTATAGAATGACAGTCTGGTTCTCCAGTCAAAGTCCTGTAAGCGATAGGATCAAGTCAGCAAAGATTTTGAGGAGCAGGGGGAGCAGCCAAAGTACCTGCACGATAGAAAACACTGGATCACAGCAGTGGTCAGATAGGTACCTTAGTACAGGCAACCCTTGAACATCACAGGGGGTGGGGAGGTGCCTCCACACAGTCAGAAATCTGTGTATAATTTTTGACACCTTCAGAACTTAACTGCTAACAGCCTACTGATGCCAGAAGCCTTATCAATATCATAAATAATGAATTCACGCATATTTTGTGTTATGTGTATTAGATACTGTATTCTTTTGCTAAGGTAAGCCAGAGAAAAGAAAATGACATAAAAAAAAAATCTTAAGACAGGGGCACCTGGGTGGCTCAGCCACCAACTTAGAATCAGGTCATGAGCGCACGGGTTGTGGGTTTGAGCCCCACATCTGGCTCTGCTGACAGTGCGCAGCCTTCTTGGGATTCTCTCTCCCCACCTCTCTGTCCCACCCCAACTTGTGTGCAAGCTCTCTTTCTCTCGCAAAACAAATAAATAAACTGAAAAAAGAAAGAAAGAAAGGAAGAAAATCATAAGGCAGAGAACACTGACTTACAGTACTGCACTGTATTTATTGGAAAAAATCCACGTTAAGTGACCCGTGCAGTTCAAACCCGTGTTGTCCTAAGCTCGGCCACCCGTGTGTGTGTGTGTGTGTGTGTGTGTGTGTGTGTGTACATGCAAATCGGCATTGCTCCGGGGCTGACGAATGTGCAACAGGACCAAACAGAAAGTGGACTGACAGACTAGAGTAGAAATTGAGACTGAAAATCCCACTTGTCACCCCTGTAGCATTCACGCAACTCCGGTCTTTCCCAGGCCGACTGGAGGGCGCGTCCTGCACCGGGCTCCCCCATCCCCCACATGGATCATGCCTCCTGCTCCGGAGCCTTTCCGAAGGGTCCTCCCACCTGCCTCCCCACGCGGCCTGCAAAGGGCCCTTGAAGCCCACACTCTTGGTGGGACTGTGTTTACATTCTTTGTTTGCATACTTACTGCATCCTGTGCCCTTCTGTGCCCACACCCTCCTGGAGAATGTCATCTCTGGGTGGGGGGGGGGACAGGGTCATCTGTGCCTCCCTGTTAACATTGGGCGGGGGCCTTGGACACTGTGGGTTCTCGTTAGTATTTGTGGCCTTGACCCAAACGTCGTCTGCTGAGCGGCTCAGAGTTTAGAGCCACTTTGTGTAACATTTGGTGATCGTATACACTTGACACTTTTGTCAAAGACGCGTTTACTCTCGCCTCCTGATTATTAAAAAAAATAGGCAGGCACACAAAACGCTTTTAAATCATATGGCAACAGTTTCAAATCGTAAGCCAGTTGGAGCTGCTAGAAAGCTAACACAAACTGCAGATCACAATTAGAACAGGCTGTTACCGGGTCCAGCGTGATAACCGTACCAGCAGGGAGACCACGATCTCAGGTGAACTGGCTTGCGGCGTCTGGCGTGTAGTCAGCCCTCAGTAAGTAGTTACTGAAGACGACGTCAAAAACTGAAAAACAATTATTTCGGTTCAAGTAGTGGAAAGGGACAAGCCCTGACACTGGGAGCCCAGGGCTCCAAGCTCGGTTGTGTGACCCTGGCTGGGATATATACTCTCCAGCCCTCACACCCCTCCTTAGTAATGGCATGTGGGATTGGGTGTAGACCCCTAACTTTGGGCATGTGGATCACAGACTGAATGTAAACCATGAACCTGGAGATTTGCTCTTGCTTCCTCTCTCTGTGTGTCTGTCTGTGTCTCTGTGTATTTTTTTTAAGATTTATTATTTTTAGGGGCACCTGAGTGGCTCAGTCAGTTAAGCGTCTGACTTCGGCTCAGGTCATGATCTCACGGTTAGTGGGTTTGAGCCCTGTGTTGGGCTCCATGCTGACAGCTAGCTCAGAGCCTGGAGCCTGTCTTCGGATTCTGTGTCTCCCTCTCTCTCTGACCCTCCCCTGCTCGTGCTGTCTCTCTCTCTCTCTCAAAAATAAATAAAACACTAAAAAATTAAACAAAAGATTTATTATTTTTAAAGTTTTAATTTATTTTTGAGAGAGAGAGATCGTGAGCAGGGGAGGGACAGAAGGAGAGGGAGTGAGGGAGAATCTGAAGCACGCTCTGCACTGACAGCAGAGAGCCTAGTGCGGGGCTCGAACTCACAAACCGTGAGATTGTGACCTGAGCTGAAATCAAGAGTCGAACGCTTAACTGATTTAGCTGCCCAAGCGCCCCTCTCTCTATGTATATTAATCAAAGGAAAATTCATGTAACATAATGCTAACCGTTTTAGAGTAAACAATTCTGTGACAGCCAAGACATGCTCAATGTTGTGCAAACACTACCTTTCATTCCAAAACATTTTCATCACCCTGAAAAGACCCCCCCACACCCATTAACCAGTCACTCTCCCTTCCCCCACTCCCTCAGCCCCTGGCGAGCACCCATCTCCTGGCCTCCTCTATGGGCTTCCCTATTCTGGACATTTCCTGTAAATGGAGTTATACAACATGGGACTTTGTATCTGACTTCTTTTCACTCAGCATAATGCTCTGAGGTTCACCCATGTGGTAGGATGTATCAGGTCCCCACTCCTTTTCACGGCCGAGTAATATTCCATCGTCCTGCCCTGCTAATATTTTTTAAGCAAAATAAGAGTTAAGTACTGCCCAGAAACAGACCAACAGGCTCTGGCAGCCCTTCACCAGCGTTACGTAACCACAGCCTGCCGGGCAGAAGGCTGCACTAACAGGATTGGACCTATTAGTCACTGTACTCAAAGTGACTCTAATTAATCAGATCATGTAAGCCGTTCCAATGTAATTCCACTCAAATAACATCATGACATCTGGGCACTATCAGGGATTATTGGCAGAAGAAGACAGATAAATATGATCAAAGCCTCTGAATGGGTTGGATTCCTGTTTGAGGCATGTCATAGTGCACAGCCGTCATGCCCACCCTCCGCCAGTGAGAACACTCCCACGCCTGCAGTCAGGGGGGAGGAGCACTCTGCCCTAAGGTATCCCAGCTCTAAAAATACACGATTCCAAAAAGTGGGTCCTTAGTTTCCTGCTGCCCACGAGTGCTCAAATTTCTTCACATAGGAACATTTGGGGAAAACGTTTAAATTTTTTTAAATTTAAATTTAATTTCTTGAGGGGGGAGGGGTAGAGAGAGACAGCGGGGGACTAAGGATCTGAAGCAGGCTCTGCGCTGACAGCACAGAGCCCAATGCAGGGCTCAAGCTCACGAACTGGGAGATCATGACCTGAGCTCAAGTTGGACGCTTGACTAACTGTCCAGGCGCCCCTACCTTTGGGGGAAACTTTGAGTGTATGCGACAAGTTGGCTGGAACATTGTGAAGGGGGGGACCCACTCAGGACAGTGAGGAAGGGGTTTAGATTCCGAGGAATGCTTGACACCTGGAACAGACGGTCATGGAAGCTGGCTTGTCGTTGAAGCCCCTGGATACGGGGATCGGAGAGGCATGGGAATGGGTTCTCGTGACCGGCTGCAAGAGCTGAGCTTTCTTTGGGTCTCTCCTTCCATTTCTTTTATTCTTTCTCAGGAATTGTGGGAGAAACCAGGGGGCCTTCATTGGGAAGGAAGGGGCAGAACAGCTGTTTTAAAGCAGTGGCATGAATACGGTGAGTAGGGAAGAAGGCTGAGGCTATGGAAGTGCACGAGGTGGTTGAACTGAGTCCTTTGGAGATCACGTTAGAGAAGGAAATGTACAAAGGCTCTCAAAGCCACAGTTTACTCAATTGAAAAATGCGAACAATAATAAAAAAGCACTTCCCACTTACAAGCGAAATCAAAGGCTATTTGGCTTTGTCTGGCTTAGTTCAGAGGGTCCTCTGTGTCCATTTGTTGTCGCAAATGGCAAGATTTCATTCTTTTTATGGCTGAGGGATATTTCGTTGTATATTTACACCACATCTTCTTTGTCCGTTCGTCTGTGGATGGACACCTGGGCTGCGTCCATAACTTGCCTATTGTAAATAACGCTGCTATAAACATAGGGATGCATGTATCTCTCTGAATTAGTGTTTTTATTTTCTTGAGGTAGATGTCCAGCAGTGAAATTACTGGATACCATGGTACTTCTATCTTAGGTTTTTAAAAAATGGCCTGTTTATTTTTATTTATTTAATGTTTATTTTTGAGAGAGAGACAGAGCACGAGGCGGGGAGGGGCAGAGAGAGAGGGAGACACAGAATCTGAAGCAGGCTCTAGGCCCTGAGCTGTTGGCTCGAACCCATGAAGCAGGAGATCATGACCTGAGCCAAAGTCGGATGCTTAACCGACTGAGCCACCCAAGTGCCCCAATTTTTAAAATAAACTCTATCCCCAATGTGGGGCTTGAACTCACAACTCCGGAATCAAGAAACTCCAGGATCAAGAGTCGCATACTCTACTGACTGTGCCAGCCAGGTGCTTGAGCTACTTTTAGGTTTTTGTTTTTGTTTGTTTTGTTAAGTTTGTTTATTTTGTTTAAAATATTTTTTAAATAAACGCTTTAAAAAAAATAAACGCTTATTTATTTTTGAGAGATAGAGAGAGACAGAGCGTGAGCGGGGGAGGAGCAGAGAGAGACACAGAAAATCTGAAGCAGGTTCCAGGCTTTGAGCTGCCAGCACAGAGCCCGATGTGGGACTTGAATCCACACACTGTGACATCATGACCTGAGCTGAAGTCAGGTGCTCCTTTATTTATTTGAGAGAGAGAGAGAGAGCAGGAGGGGCAGAGAGAGAGAGAGAATCCCAAGCAGGCTCTGCACCATCCACACAGAGCCCTGGGTGGAGTTTGAACTCAAAAGCTAGGAGATCATGACCTGAGCAGAAACCGAGTTGGACGCTTGACGGACTGAGCCACCCAGGCAGGTGCTCCTTAGGTTTTTTTTGTTGTTTTTTTCTTCTTCTTCTTCTTTTTTTTTTAAGGAAACTTCATACTGTTGTCCATGTGGCTGCACCAATTTATATTCCCCACCAATAATGCACAAGGGTTCCCTTTTCTCGACATCCACGCCAACACTTGTTATTTCTTGTCTTTCGGATACTTGCCATTCTGACCACCAGGACACCCATACTGGCGTGAGGCTTTTGCAATGTATATAATTGTTGAACCACTAGGTTATATACCTGAAATTCATTTAATAGTACATGTTAATTATATTTCAATTAAAAAAAAGAAACAACCCAGCCCTCCCCACGGTAACGTGGCGGGAGAAAATGTCAGTACCGGTTGTATGTATTGGTGATGTCCTTGAAGGAGACCAGGATACGCCTCTCCAAACCATACTTCTTTGGCACAAGCATTATTTTGAGTTGAAGGCAATTGAGGAGCAGCAACTGCAAGAAGAGTTCTCTAGCCTGCCCTTAATCTGCTGAAAAGCAGGGCATAAATTTCCTTTTGTGACAATGTCTTCTCTTGTCCAGGAAGAGGAGAGCAACTTATCACTAGAGACAGAGTCAGTACTGAGATATGAGTCTGCATAAACAGATATTACTAAAATAACTCTTACCTTGCATACGTTCCCCCATATATGTCCTAGTCACTTCTCTGCAAGTTATTATTCATCCATTGAAGCCTGAACCACTTTTCCTTTGTTAAAATGGTATAGAAGCCCCCAAATCTGTCTCTTTGAGTTTAACTTCTTTCTGTGAGTTCTCATCAAAGGATATATTAATAACCCTTGTGTGCCTTTTCTCTTGTTAATGTGTCTTTTGTTAGTTTAGTTTGCAGGCCCTCATTGACAAACTTAAGAGTGTAGAAGTAAACTTTTTCCTCCCTCACATCATACACCAGACAACATGGGTGAACGACTCTGAAGGGTGCTCTGCATTTTGCCATTGGAGATGAGGGGGCCTCCTCACAGCTTGATTCTATGCCTTGGCACAGTAGGAATTTGCCAAAGCTATTTTTGTGATGGCTGTCCAGTAGAATTGTTTGGTAAATACCTGTTGACTGATTGACTAAGGACATGGTAACTGGAATTAGCAGGGAACAGCCCTCTTCTAATGAGTTGTAGTCACAGACTCACAATGGAAAGGGGAGTAGAAAACAGTCAGATGGTAAGGGGGGCTTGGAAGCAGAGAGGAAAACTTGTATTTGCTGACAAGGACCAGAGGCACATAGTGGTAATGTTGTTAGTTCCTGTCATTTTCCATAATAAAAAGGCAACTCACCAATGGTAATAGGGGCTGAGCACACACTGCAGGCTGATGTGAAAAGAATTGACCACCCAGTCATTTAGAAAGGATGTCCGTCATCGGAAAAATATTCCAAGGCAGGAATTTTGTTTCAAGAATGGAGATTACAAAGTTTCTTGACTATAATCTCAAAAGACACGTTGGTGAAATTTAGTCTCTTGGAATAAGTGTTGTTGAGCCTCCGGAGAAGGGCAACACAGGACTCATCTTTAAAAATATTTGGGTCGGGGCGCCTGGGTGGCTCAGTCGGTTAAGCGTCGGACTTCAGCTCAGGTCATGATCTCACCATTCATGGGTTCGAGCCCCGCGTCGGGCTCTGTGCTGACAGCTACCTCAGAGCCTGGAGCCTGTCTTTGGATTCTGTGTCTCCCTTTCTCTCTCTGACCCTCCCCTGCTCACGCTGTCTCTCTCTCTCTCAGAAATAAAGAAAAAACATTAAAAAAATTTTTAAAGAAACACTTAAGGGTCACAATAGGAGCTTCTGATTTAACTTTCCCGTTGCGTCATACCAGACAGGACAAGAAACAAACGCATTTACGTCTCACGTGAGAAATAACCTGGTTAAGAAGGTTGCTATTTTAGTATGGCTAGCAAGCCACTACTGTGCCAGCCACGTAAAATCGGAGGCACACTGGGCCTGGACAGAGGAACGGCCAGCGGCACAGGGCAGGGAGATGATGGACAGTCCTTCCCTTTGAGAGCAGAGCAGCGACCCGTTACTGCAGAGCCCGAGGCTGACCAGCTGGGCTATGCAGGCTGTAGGGTAGTCCTCCGGCGGGGTGGGCAAAAGGTCCCTGCAGTCAGTTTGCCCAGGGTCAGCCTGGAAGAGGGGGACGTGGGGGGCCCGCAGGGGGCGGGGAGAGAACACTATCAGGAGTGCAGACACAGACAGGGAAAGTCTGGTCAGCTACAAAGGAAGGAGCAGAAAGGGGGAACGAAATCCGCAGCGTGGCCTGTCATGGTGGCCAGAGGTCGGAATCAGTGAAAACTGGCCATTCTTTTTTTTTTTTTTTTAATATTTAATGTTTTATTTATTTATGAGAGAGAGAGAGCGTGAGCAGGGAGGGTCAGAGAGAGACACACACACAGAATCTGAAGCAGCTCTGAGCTGTCAGCACAGAGCCCGACGCGGGGCTCGAACCCACAAACCGTGCGATCATGACCCAAGCCGAAGTCGGACGCTTAACCGACTCAGCCACCCAGGCGCCCCCAAACTGGTCATTTTTAACTCTCTGTGGGCAAAAGTTTCGGCCAGGCCAAGGGCACGCGAAGGACTCCAAGGCCGATGGCCAGGGACCAGAGGGAAAAAGACGCCGGAGGAGTTCAGAAGTTCAGGCAAATAAAAGCGGATTATCGTTCAAGGGTTCTGTGAACCGAAGAGAAGGTGACATGCCCGGAAGCCCTGGGCGTGGCCGGGGGCGTGGCGTGGCCAGGGGCGGGGGCGCGGCCGGGGCCGGGGGCGTGGCGTGGCCGGGGGCGTGGCGCGGCCGGGGGCGGGGGCGCGGCCGGGGCCGGGGCGTGGCCGGGGCCGGGGCGTGGCCGGGGGCGGGGCGCGGCCGGGGGCGGGGGCGGGGCGGAGAGCGGAGCTCCGCCGGGAGGTGCAGCTTGCAGCCGGGGTCCGGCGGGCGGGCGGCCTCGGGTAAGCCGGGTGCGGTGGGCCCGCCGGCTTCTCTCCAAGCGCCTCACCGACCACATTGGCTCCTAGAAAAAGACCAGGCTGGAGGGGACGGTGGGGGAGCCAAGGCGGGCCGGCTGCCTTCTCCCCCTTGCACAGAAAATTCCTTCTGCGTGGCCTTGCCGTTTTTCCTGTTGGCAAAAAAAAAAAAAAAAAAGTGTGTAAGTGCTAGATGTGGACGTGTCAACATGTAGGAACTGCACGTATACACACCCGTACGCACGTGCACAGAGACGTGTGAACACACACACACTTCCGTTTTACACAAAACCGCGCTTGTTGAGAAAAGGCGTTCGGAGGGCTGCGTGGAACAAAGGAAGGCAGGGGGTAGGGCTGCGCTCCCCGCGGCCCCCCTTTCCAGGGCCCCCCTCCTTCCACGGAGTCTAGGGCCGGAGGAGATAATGAAAAAGATGGAGAGGTAGTAAGTGCGGTGTAGACAGGGCAAATCAGCGAGCTAAATTACGGCACAGAACAGGAGACAAATCTACAGGGAGATACTGTCAGGGAGGAAGAAGGAGGGGCATCTATGTAAATGAGGACAGAGATGGAGCGGGGAGACACACACACACACACACACACACACACACACACAGCGTAAAATCTAAAGAGAAAAGGCAAGGCAGGTCCGAATCAAAGCCTGAAGGCTGAAGGACCGTGGAGGGAAGGGAAGGAAGTCAAAATGCTGATTAAAAATTCAGATACATGATACTGAAGAAAAGAGTTTTTTGAAGATAACAATAGAGTGCTCAAGTTTTGGGGACTTTATTATGATGAGGCAGATGGGACGGAATATTTAGATTTTAAAGGCCAAAATTAGAGCTCGAAAGGTAAGAAAGAAGATTTAAAAACGGGTTTTTTTTTTTTTAGTTCGGCTAGACTAACTGTTGATTTAGAAAATAATAATTTTCAATATTTGGTCATGGGGTTTGGTGCATTCTTAAAAATTTGAAATGATGGCATTTCAGAGATTATTTTTTTAAAAAACACAATGTATTTGCTCTATTTCTTTAACTCGATCTCTGTCTCTGTACACACACGTGCGTGCACACACCACATGCGTGTACACACATGCACACACACATATGGACACGCACAGCTGCACACACACACCCCCTCAGATATTCTTTTCCTGAGACATTTGCAGACCTGATACTTCAGTGTGTATTTCCTACGAGTAACAACATTCCTCTACGGGCCGCGAACCCTACCTAAGAAAACCAGTAATAATTCCACAGTATCTAGTGGATAGTCCTATCAGCCGCGCTGATATGTGTCTGTTTGTTTGTTTGTTTTTTAGCATGGATCTGATTAAGGTCACCCATCGCGTGTGCTTATTTTGTCTCTTGGGAGTCTGTAGACTTTTTAGCCCAACCACGTCATTCTGGGCATGAGAAAAATACTCTTGGGTTAAGGTGATTTGCTCAAGGTCCTTACCCTGAGCACATGCTCCGTTTTACTTATGTGGGATTTTATGGTTAAGATAGCTTTACATTTTAAAATAATTTAGGGAAACCAGGGTGGCTCAGTCAGTTGAGCATCCAACTCTTGATTTCGGCTCAGGTCATGATCTCAGAGTTTGTGGGTTCGAGCCCCTCGTCACCTCTTGGTATTGTCTCTCTCTCCTTCTCTCTCTGCCCCTCTCCTGCCTGTGCACGTGCTCTCTCTCAAAATAAATAAACTTAAATTGTTTTTTAAAAGAGCAGTATCAAAACTGTCACCTTAGTGCAGGAGTCATGACCCCTCTCGGCAATGCTGAGCCCTCCCAGTGTGTCAGGTAGTACACGGGACATTTGTATTCCATGGCTCAGTGAAAGCTTCCACGAACCCCGCGATGGCTGTGTGGGGACCCTCCACAGTCCCTGTCACCCGGGAGAGGCTCAGAGCTGTTGGCCAGCCTGCCTCAGGGCCCCAGCTGGCGGGGGACCCAGATGGGACTTCGCGGAGCCTCTTCACCGACTTGGCTGCTCTGACGTCACAGCGCCGACATAGGGGGCCACTTGGGAGCGTATGTCAGGACATTACTTGTAAACTGCATGCACCTTTAAGAAAATTTTTTTATGTTTATTTATTTTTGAGAGTGCGAGAGCATGAGCAGGGGAGGAACAGAGAGAGGGAGACACAGAATACAGAGCAGACTCCAGGCTCTGAGCTGTCAGCACAGAGCCCGATGCGGGGTTCAAACCTACAAACCATGAGATCATAACCTGAGCCGAAGTAGGACGTTTAACCACCTGAGCCCCCAGGCACGCCCGAGTGCAACTTTTTGAAGTTTTACCAATAGGAGGTGCACTGTCACCAGCTAATTCAGTAGTTGGCCTGGGGCCATCAGATGCCCCTCTGAAGCAAGAGAAAATGGCAACACAAGGTAGACTGGCCAGTGCAGGCCGGTGGGGATCGCAGGCCACGTTTTGCCATCAAAGGGAGACCGTGGAACACTAGTAACACTAAGAGGAAGAACAGATAATGCAGATGAGAAGTACTGTTTGTGTTACCAGGTAAATGATATGGAGATTCCAGGAAAGTTAGGGTAGATGCTATGCTTTGTTTACCTTTCTGTTCCCAGCATTTTTTTAAAAGTTGTTTTTAGTTGTTGTTGTTTTAAAGTTTATTAATTTATTTCAAGTGAAGAAGAGAGGGAGAGAGAGAGAGAGAAAACCAGCGGGGGAGGGACAGAGAGAGAGGGAGAGAGAATCCCAAGCAGGCCCCCAACTGTCAGCACAGAGCCTGACGTGGGCCTCAAATCCACAAACTATGAGATCATGACTGGAGCTGAAG
>NW_024080797.1:350516-586269 GCF_003009895.1 Hyaena hyaena
AACAGGGTAGGGGCAGAGAGAGACAGAGACAGAATTTGAAGCAGGCTCCAGGCTCTGAGCTGTCAGCACAGAGCCTGACACGGGGTTCGAACACATGAACCACGAGATCACGAACTGATCCAAAGTTGGATGCTTAACCGACTGAGCCACCCAGGTGCCCCATAAGGTTTGTTTAGTTTTGAGAGACAGAGAAAGACAGACCATGAGCAGGGGAGGGGCAGGGAGAGAGGGAGATAAAGAATCTGAAGCAGGCTCCAGGCTCCGAGATGTCAGCACAGAGCCCGACATGGGGCTCAAAGTCACAAACCTGAGCCGAAGTCAGATGCTCAACCCACTGGGCCACCCAGGTGCCCCTGGGATATAATACTGATGTAAATTGCCACTCGCGGCTGCTAAGCTGCATCCCTCTCTGTTGACTTGGGCTCCCCACAAAACCTCAGATTGCTTTATGATGATTACGTTTTCTCTTATTATTGGGAACGATTGTGAAAGGCCTTGAAATGGGCAAAACGATCACTGAGTTTCTCTAGAGGGATCGTTGGGTGTCATCCAGCAGATTTGTCTGGGTTACCTGCTTTTACAGAGGTCTCTGCCTCTCACTGTTTACGACTGAACTATTTTGCAGCTGTAAATTGTAGAAAGCCCATCCCAATGCAGATCTTGTCCACCGAGATGGAAATGAATTTTGTCTGGTGACGTGCGATTGATTTCCACCCTGAGAAAGAGGCTGCTGGTCTGACATCTGTTAGCAAATTTATTTCAGTATTTCTAATTGCTTCTGTATGTGTCTATTCTTTGGATACTGCTTGAACCAGTAATATTTTGTAACATCTTACTGCTTCTATCCCTGATTAATGAATAGTTAATTGAAGGACACAGGTTTGTTTTATATTTGTATAAGAACCCTGATTGTTGCTTAAAATAATCTTTAGGGGTGCCTGGGTGGCTCAGTCAGTGGAGCATCTGACTCTTGATTTTGGCTTGTCATGATCTCATGGCTGTGGGATCGAGGCCCGTGTCAAGCCCCATGCTGAGCACGGAGCCTGCTTGGGATTCTCTCTCTCCCTCTCTCTCTGTCTCTCTCAATCTCGCTCTCTCAAAAAAAATAAATAAGTAAACATTTTTGGGGCTCCTGGGTGGCTCAGTTGGTTGAGCGTCCGACTTCGGCTCAGGTTATGATCTCACACTTTGTGAGTTTAAGCCCCACATCGGGCTCTGTGCTCACAGCTCAGAGCCGGGAGCCTGCTTTGGATTCTGTGTCTCCCTCTCTCTCTGCCCCTTCCCTGCTCATGCTCTGTCTCTCTCTCAAAAATAAATAAACATTAAAATTTTTTAAATAAATAAACATTTAGAAAAATCTTTAACACCGATTTTCTCAGCTCTTCACAACCGGAGAGGCATGAACGGGGCAGAAATGGAAACTAATCAAACAGTAAAGACCCTGTTTGAGATGACATGGGTCTACTAACTGGTATCTCTAAGTAAAGTTGCTCAACCAGTTACTAATCCACTGAATCATACTGATATGCTTCTACTTACAAACCAGCTGTCCATAAGTCTGGTTTTTTCATAAGTTCGAAGTGATTAAGAGGGGTTAAAACTTGCTGTCCCCAGTGATCATTCCCACCAAGGATGAGCCGAGGTCAGATTTTATAACTTTAAAATCAGTCATAGAGTTCTTCTCCTTGCTCATTTACATTTTAATGGATGCCCTTTGCCAGGATAGATTAGTTTTACCTACACTCAAAGTCCTTAATGAGCCTGTTGGATGATACCGAGCAGGAGAAATATACTGCTCTGGAGAAGGTGAATTTGGGGGTTGGTTAATAGAAACAGAATGTGTCACGTGGGTAACACCATTGGGCCGAATGAATGGAGGAGATGGAGTAATGGACACTACGTGGTGTAGGCGCCCTTCCCCCTGGAAGTCGGGCCCTTCCCTGTGCTCATGCTGTTCGAATGATAAAGTCAGCACACTGATCTGGTCTGAAGCAAGCCCGTGTCCCGTGATTGCACCCTGGAAGAAGGACAGAAGGGTTCTGAGAGGGGACTGTCCAGCAGAGGATGAGATGCTGTGCAGGAAAGACAGTTAGGAGAACATGAGCTGACGAGGCAGGCTGGGTGCTGGAGACCTTCGTGGGTACTGCATACCAGAAGCTCCTCCCAGCTTGGGTTTGGGTCTGAGTATGTGATAATTCAGCAGTATGGCTCCACGATGCCTCACCATGGCCATCAGTGCAACAAGCTACATTTGTTTAGAAGGAACAAGGGCGATGAGGTGACAAGTTGTGGTTAGTGTGCAGGACATTCCTTAGCACTTGCTGCGTTCGAACACGGAAGCTTCTGACAATGGCGGTGTGACGCCCACTTTACCACAGTTGGTGGTGGGTCAGGCCATCGAGCTCTCACTCTGGACTGGCCTTGTCCGCATCTAGGAAAGGTCTTCTGCTGAAAAGTTTTTGCGTTCTGTTTTAGCCCACACTTCTCAACCTTCTCTCCAAGGATGATGAGACACTTATTTAATGTCTTGTTAAAGCCCTGACCCCGTAGGTTTAACACTTTTTTCTAATTTACTGGGGTAGCTATGGAAAGAAATTAAATTAATCTGACATAACACAGTTGTGCTTTAGAACAGTTAATTTGTCATCGGCGTGTAGGGTGTATGGAGGGGGACAGAGAGGTGAGGAAGGAGTGTCAGGGAGACGGCACTTGCTGGTAGTTGTACCATTGACAATGGCAGTTGACTGTGTAAGAGGCCACAGGGGTGGAGAAGGGTGAGCTGAGTGAAGACTTTCAAACAGAGCAACTCAAAGGCCATTGGTTGTCTTGAGGTGGAGGTGAGAACTAGATGAAGGAAGGAGTGGGTGCGTAGGAAATGGAGACAACAAGTGCTAACCACTCATCGAGCAGATTGGTGTGACGAGACAGTGAGAGAGACAGTCTGGGGAGTGGGGAGTGGGAAGGAGGGTTGTTTTGGGGGTTGGGTAGTTTGGGGTCAGTCGTAAAAAGAGGGGAAGGAATTAATGAATCTGGAAAGACTGGAGCTCTGAGCAGAGAAGAGATGACTGGTGGAGCGGAACCCCGAGGAGGCTGGGAGGGGCGCCATTAAAAGCACGAGCTCACGGAAGGAGGAGCCATGGGAAGGAAGTAGGACGCTTCTTCCTGAGAAGAAAGGTGACAGCTTGGATGGACGGTCAGGAAAATGTTGGTGTAAAGCGAAGGCATGTTGGAATAGGTCATTTCAGAAGCTGTCAAAATTTTGAGGCAAGGCAAGCCTGAGGGTGAGGAATGGGGTGAGCTGGAGAGTCGGCTAACCGCCCACTCAAGCACCTTAATTTTGCCCTTGCTCCTTAGCACCCTCACACCCTTGACCCTCCATTGTGTCCAACTTGCTCAACTCTACCTCAGGGAGACAGATTCCCTGTTTTCAGGGCCTTTACATTCTATTGAAGTCGTCAGACAATAAGTAGTGGTAGTAATAACAATAACAATAACAATATTTGTTATAATACTATTAATATTAATCATGATATATTATTATTATGATAAAACAGGACTGTGCACAAATATAAGGCAAGGTAAGAGTACAGAGGACGCTGGAGAAAGGATAGTGGTTATCTCACAATGGCAGCTTTACAGATAATTTGTTTTTTTCTTTGTATTTTTCTCTATTTTCTGAAATATTTGCCGTACACATGCACGCCAGTCATTAGAAAAAAAATAAAAGTGATCTGGAGAAGTGTCTTATCACGTTTGTAGGTTTTAGAGTTCTTTTCACTTTCTGCCTAGTTTGTTTTTTAAGATTTTTAAAAAAATTTTTTAATGTTTTATTTATTTTTGAGAGAGAGATAGAGACAGTGTGATAAGGGGAGGGTCAGAGAGAGAGGGAGTCACAGAATTCGAAGACAGGCTCCAGGCTCTGAGCTGGCTGTCAGCACAGAGCCTGACTCGGGGCTCGAACCCACGAACCGTGAGATCATGACCCGAGCCGAAGTCAGATGCTCAACCGACTGAGCCACCCAGGCGCCCCTGTTTTTTAAGATTTTTAAAAAATGTATTTATTTTGGTTGAGAGAGAGAATCCCAAGCAGGCTCTTCGCTGTTAGCACAGAGCCTGATGTGGGGATCCCTCCCATGAATGGTGAAACCATGACCTGAGCCAAAACTAAGGGTCAGGCGCTTAACTGATGGAGCCTCCCAGGCGTCCCTACCTAGTTGTTGTTGTTGACAAAGTTCTCTTTGGTTTGTCGTTTCCCGATCCACTGTGTCTGCCGAGAGAATTTCATGGGGAGAACAGGAAGATCATAAGGGCAGGTGTATCTACCACGTCTTTATTTACCTTAGCCTGTAAGCAGAGTGTTAGAAACCCAAGGCCATCAGGTGGCTCTTGGGAAGATGGGATTCGGCAAAGCGGTAAATAATGCCTCGGGCAGTTGGGTCCCGCCTGGTTTCCACTTCTCCTCTGTTTTATGTGTCCATCGCTACGATAAAAAAGAGGCACCTCTGGGCTCATCAGACTCCACAGCCTCCGCCATGGGCCCCTGTGGCCCAGTCCCCAGGCTCGGTCTCAGCGAGGATAATCGTTGACAGACCCCAGCAGCAGAGCCCTGGTGCCCGCCCAGGGCCACCACGGGAAGGTCGTCCGCAGCCCCTGGCTCGGAGCCTGCCGCACCTGTCTGTAACTTGACTAAGTTAGAGAGTTCAGAGAGCAAAGTCATGGAAAGGCGATAAATGGATAAGAGGCCGCTTCAGAATGCGGCATAGAGAAAATGAGGAATTGAAACCAGCTATAGGCCGGTGTTTTAAGAGAAACATCATCAGACCAGGTGTCGGAGAGGGATGCCGGGGCCAGACAGCAAAGTTCCGTAGGTGCTCGGAAGTTCATGCTGTTAGATCACTACGTGTCACTTGTGCAGATGTAGACATCCTCTGGATATGCTGTTTTTGTAATTTTTAATTTTATTTTACATTTATTTTTGAGACACAGAGACAGAGCGCAAGTGGAGGAGGGGCAGAGAGAGAGGGAGACACAGAATCTGAAGCAGGCTCCAGGCTCTGAGCTGTTTAGCACAGAGCCCAACATGGGGCTCAAACCCACCAACCGTGAGATCATGACCTGAGCTGAAGTCAGACACTTAACTGACTGAACCACCGAGATGCCCCCAGACATGCTGGGTTTTTTTTCTTTTCTTTTCTTTTTTTTTTTTTGCATCTCTCAGGATCCTCTTCAGTACATTATCTCCCCACCTTATAGATTATTATTATTTTAATGTTTTATTTCTTTCTGAGAGAGAGAGACAGCGTGGGCAGGGGAGAGTCAGAGAGAGAGGGAGACACAGAATCTGAAGGAGGCTCCAGGCTCTGAGCTGGCTGTCAGCACAGAGCCCGACACGGGGCTCAAACCCACGAACCGTGAGATCATGACCTGAGCCGAACCACCCAGGTGCCCTATACGCTGTCATTTAATATGTACATAATATAAACTATATCATGTCGCTATTTTTTAAAGTGTACCATTCAGTGGCATGAGTTACATTCCCAAGGTAGTGCACTGTCAGCACTCATTCCAAAGCCCTTCATTCCCCAAGTGGAAACTCTGCACGTTCTGAGTAGTTACCCCCATTCCCTCCTCCCCCACCTGATGGTGACTGCAGGTCCACATGCTGCCTCTATGCGTTGACCATTCTATGTAGTTCACATACATGGACTCATGGGGTAGGCCTTCAAGGTTCATCCCAGCTGTATCCAAGTCCTTTTATGGGTGAGTAATATTCCACCCACGTGTATATATTCCATATATACACACACACCACGTTTGTTTATCTGTTCATCTACTGATGGACGCTTGGGTTGTTTCCAATTTTTGGCTGTTGTGAATCATGCTGCTATGAATACTGGAGTAGAAGTGTCTGTTGAAGTTCCTGTTTTTGTTTCACATTATTTTGGGTACCCAAAAAATATATATATTTGTATATGTACCTAGAAGTAGAATTCTGGGCTTATGTGAAAATTCTATGTTTAGATTTTTTTTTAAGTAGGCTCCACATTCCATACTCAATGTGGGGCTTGAACTCAGGATGCTGAGATCAAAAGTCACATGCTCTACAGACTGAGCCAGCCAGGAGCCTCTAAGTTCAGGTATTAAAAAAAAATACTTATCTATGTATTTTAAGAGAGAAAGAGCATGAGCCAGGGAGGGGCAGAGAGAGAGGAAGAGAGAATCTGCACTGATGGTGCAGAGCCTGATGTGGGGATCGAACTCATGAACTGAGAGATCATGACCTGAGCCAAAATCAAGGGTCAGACACTTAACCACTTAACCGACTGAGCCACCCAGGCACCCCACTGTGTATAGAGTTTTGAGCAGCTGCTAAATGTTTTCCTTGGTAGCTACATCATTTTACGTCCCCACCAGCAGTGTATCTGGGTCCCAACTACTCCACATGCTTGCTACCATGTGGTTCTGTCCTGTTGATCACAGGTGTCCTAGTGGGCGTGAAGTGATATCTCATTGTGGCTGTGTTTCCCTAATGACGAGTGACATTGAGCATCCTTTCCCGTGCTTGTTCGGTGTCTGCATATCTTCTTTGGAGAAATGTCCATTCACGTCCTTTGCCCGTGTACTAATTGAGTTGTCTTTTTGTTGTTGAGTTGTAAGTGTTCTTTACATATTCTGGGTATTAATTCCTTATCAGACATGATTTGCAGATATTTTCTCCCATTCTTGAGTTGTCTTTTCACTCTTTTGATGGCATCCTTTGATGCGCTGAAGTGTTAACTCCCTCTTGTAAGGACCCTTGTGAGTCTACCTAATATTCCAGGGTAATCTCCCCATCTCCAGACCGGTAATTCAATCATGTTTGCAAAGTCTATCCCTTTTGTCACATGAGGTAATATTTTAAAAATATCTTTTTTTAAAAAAAATCTTTACTCATTTTTTTGAGAGAGAGAGAGAGAGAGAGAGAGCATGCACAAGAGAGAGCAGACGGGGGAGGGGCAGAGAGAGAGAGAGACACAGAATCTGAAGCAGGCTCCAGGCTCCAGGCCCTGAGCTGTCAGCACAGAGCCCGATGCGGGGCTCGAACCCATGAACTGTGAGATCATGATCTGAGCCGAAGTCAGTCGCTCAACCCACTGAGCCACCCAGGCACCCTGCCCCATGAGGTAATTTACTCACAGGTTTTGCCAATAGGATGTGACTGTCTTTGGGGGAGCCATTATTCTGTTACAATTCTTTTCAGAAGTAGTGTCTACAAGGTCAGAATTGTGAATGTGTTCATGCAAAAAGGTGAAAGCAGGGAACGTTGAAAGGAAGCAACCTGCCTGGTGTGTTGCTATCACTCGGGGCTTCTGCCCGGAATCCCCACTCTGGCTGGGGCGTCCTGTGCTGGGTCACTTGGCTTCTCTGCTCTCAGAATGGGACTGTCCTTCCTCTTTTCGTCCCATGCGTCATAAGGGTGAGAGATAAATAAACTCAATTTGGGGCTTTTTGTCTTCTGCATGAATCAGAAGTCCCAAATATAAAAGCCATGTTAGGGACTATCAAGAAAACAGGAACACGGTGAATGCACAAATACACACCAATGAGTGTGGTTTCTGTTTGGATCTGAAAGCAAAATAACAGACCTGTGATCGTATGTCTGAAACCCTTTGAGCCCTGGGCGGGGGGCAGTGCTTCACGGGCGCCAGTGTTTCTGTGCCCTCCTCACCCTTCCCCTCCTACCAACTGCTTTGCCTTCTTATGCCCCATACCTGTCACAGCACCCTGTAATTACGGGAGGCCCGAATTGCGCTCGGGTGGAGAGGTGGGCAGAGGGTGAAGATTTCCTGGTAAGAACGTAGGACCGAATGTTTGATTAGCATCAAGGGAGGGCCTGACCCACGAAGTCACAGACTTGGGAAGACAGCTGTTTATCTGTTTTCCAAAAGCCTTAGGGACAAATGTGTGCATGTTGGATGCAGTAATTTTATTTATAGGAATGTAGCCGGAAGAAATAATCAGAATGCAGGCGCGGGGGTGTGCCAAAGATGATCGTCAGCAGTATTTGTATTTGTTAAAAACTGAAAACATCCTGGGGGGCCTGAAGGTCTCAGTCAGATAAGCATCCGGCTCTTGGTCTCAGCTCCGATCATGATCTCATGGTTCGTGAGTTCGAGCCTCGCATTGGGCTCTGTGCTGACAGTGTGGAGCTTGCTCGGAATTCTCTCTCTCTCCCTCTCTCTCCCTCATGCACACATGCTCTTTCTCTCTGTCTCTCTCAAAATAAACAAACTTTAAGGAGAAAAAACTTGGAGGGGTGCCTGGGTGGCTCAGTCGGTTAAGCATCTGACTTCAGCTCAGGTCATGATCTCACGGTTCGTGGGTTGGAGCCCCATGTTGGGCTCTGTGCTGACAGCTCAGAGCCTGGAGCCTGCTTCTGATTCTGTATCTCCCTCTCTCTCTGACCCTCCCCTGCTCACGCTGTCTCTCTCAGAAATAAATAAAACATTAAAAAAATTTTTTTAAAAAGAAGAAAAAACTTGGAAACAACGTAAATGTCTAACAATTGGCCATGACTGATTGAATTGTGGCCTGAAACGCCATGGATGCACTGTTATGCAACCATTCCACCTGTCAATGGATCTTTTTTAATGATGTTAGGAAAAGTGTATAATAAAATGTAACAGGAAAAAGCAAGACTCTGATTTCAGTATAAAGGATGCTTTCAACAACGTGAAATCCTGATGAAAAGAGCAACAGCAATGAGGGAATGCATCCCATGTTACCACTGGCCTTTACTGTGCGGTGGGATTCTGCACGATGGCGGTCAACAATGTCCACGGAGGCTGGGTGCTGTTGCTCGACATCTTGCTCATTGCTACAGATGATGGTGACGTGCGGGGTTGTTTTTTGCTATCCGCCTTGCTTCGGGGAGGGATCATAGAGCCAAAATGTTAAAACAAATTTAGGAGAAAACCGTAGTTAACAAATACGGATTTGAACTACTGTAGGTCCCGTTCATTTACAAGCCGCGAGAATAGAAATGAAGAAGACAAAGCGATGTGGATTCTCTACCTCCCTTACTAAAAATTGAGCTATTTCCAAGAAGTGAAACAAAGCATTATTGATCGGACTTGTGCTAACGTTGTGTGCAACAGAACCTCCGAACCGTTACATACTGTCATGGGCTGGATTGCTTCCCGCACCTCCAGGTTTGTATGTTCATGTCCCAACCCCGAGTCCCTGAGAAGGCGATTGCCTTTGGAGATAGGGCCTTCAAGAGGAGATTTAGATAAAGTCCTGAGATATGGGTGGAATTGATGTCCTTATAAGAAGAGATGAGAGGGCATCTGGGTGGCTCAGTCAGTTAAGCGTCTACCCTTGATTTCGGCTCACGTCAAGATCTCACGGTCATGAGATCAAGGCCTGTCTTGGACTCTGAGTTGGGCAATGGAGCCTGATTGGAACTCTCTCTCCCTCTGCCCCTCCATTTCTCTCTCTCAAAAAATAAATAAATAGAAATAAAATAAAAATAAAATAAGAGATTAGGACACAGATGCTGCTGTGGATCAAGTGTTTGTGTTCCCCAAAAGTCTTACATTCTGACCCCCAAGGTGTTGCTGCTAGGAGGTGGGGCCTTTGGGAGGTGATTCGATCAGGTGCCCTTGTGAATGGGATTGGTGCCCTTATTTATTTATTTATTTATTTAGATTCACCTTTCTATTTAAATTCTACTTAGTTAACATATCATGCAATATTGGTCTCAGGAGTAGAATTCAGTGATTCATTGCTTGCCTACAACAACACCCAGTGCCCTTCTAATACCCATCCCCCATCTAGCCCATCCCCCCCCACCTCCCTCCATCAACCCTCAGTTTGTCCTCTATCTTTAAGAGCCTCTCTCTCTTTTTTTTTTTTTTTACAAATTTGACATATTTATTGTAAAAAGGATATAGTCAGTAACAAAACATAGAAAATGGAGAAAACCATAATCTCATTATACTAATAGGATTGCCATTCACTCTTTTTTTTTAAATCTACATCCAAGTTGCTTAGCATATTTACATAATAATTTCAGGAGTAGAATCCAGTGATTTATCCCCTCCGTATAATACCCAGCGCTCATCCCAGTGAGTATCCTCCAAAATGCGGGATTGGTGCCCTTATAAGAGAGACGGCACTACTCTCTCGCCCTTCCACCGTGTGAGGACACGGAGAACCAGGAGGTGGGTCCTCACCAGTCACTGGGTCTGTTACTGTCTTGACCTGGGACCTCAGCCTCCAGAAACGGGAGCAATATACATCCGGTATTTGCAAGCCACCTGCTTTATGATCCTTTGTTACGGCACCCAAACTGACTAACATAGACGCATGTGGAGGGAAGACCAGGCGAGGCCACAATGAGCTGCAGCCATCTGCGAGTCAGGGAGGGAGAAGCCAACACTGCCTGCCCTTGATCTTGGGCTTCCAGCCCCCAGAGAAAATACATTTGCGTTGTGTGAGCCGCCCAAGCTGTGCTGTGTGGTTAATGGCGGCTCTAACAAATCGTGTAATATGCATACACGTCCGTTAATATGTGCTTGTGTCCATTTTTGAGGATCCCAGACGCCTCTGGACAGAAACAGTTATGGAGTAGTTAGAGGTAGGAAGAAGGGGTGGGTAGGTGAGCAGTATATGCCGAAGGCTCTGTGCTTAGAGAAGTGAAGCAAGAAGATGTGGATTGGTCGGTTTTTTGTTTGTTTGTTTGTTTTGTTTTAATGTTTATTTTTGAGAGAGAGAGAGGGCGCGCGCGCAAGTGGGGAAGGGGCAGAGACAGAGGGAGACGCAGGATCTGAAGCCGGCTCTGTGCTGTCAGCCTGTGCTATGTGGGGGTTGAGCCCACAAACTGTGAGATCACGACCTGAGCCAACGTCAGACGCTTAACAGACGGAGCCACCCCGGTGTCCCTGCTTTTTTTTTTTTTTAATTTTAAATTTTTAATTTTTTTTAATGTTTTATTTATTTCTAGGAGAGAAAGAGACAGCGTGAGTAGGGGAGGGTCAGAGAGAGAGGGAGACACAGAATTGGAAACAGGCTCCAGGCTCTGAGCCGGCAGTCAGCACAGAGCCCGACGCGGGGCTCGAACCCACGAACCACGAGATCATGACCTAAGCGAAAGTCGGCCGCTTAACCGACTAAGCCACCCAGGCGCCCTCGGTGTCCCTGCTTTTTAAACTGGTCATGAAATCAAGGCCTGTCTTGGACTCTGAGTTGGGCATGGAGACTGACTGGGACTCTCTCGGATTTCCTCCTCCGGGGCTGCACACCCCGTTCCTCTTCTCCCCTGGGAGCAGGGCTCCCTCCTCACGCGCTGCCCCAGCCTCTGTCACGGGAGCCAGAGCCCTTCCCAGCTCAGAAAGGGGCCCAAAAGGTAAGGAATGTGATTGACCCAGGTAAATTCTGCCTTGGGGACAAGTTGGGGTTCATGCCCAACAGGAGGCTGAGGAAGGGGGCCCCTTGTCAGTGCTGTGGGGCCTGGGCCCCACCCCCACCAGAGCAGGTCATTCAGGTGGGGACGCCCTGCTGCCTTCCCCCCTCGCAGCACACCACGGGCTGCTCTGCTTGCTCAGGTGACGAGGACCTGAGGGAGGGACGCCTTGCACATCCTGTCACCTGGCCCTGGCCCGTTTCCCGTCCGCCTCAGTGATCCAGACGGCCCCAGCCAGAGCTGCCTGTGGGTTCCTGATGGCTGGGAAGTCTCCCTCCTCCACGCACAGCAGGACACCCTCCTGTCAGTATTTCCGGGGGATGACTCTGGTCACAGAGCAGGTTTTTCAAAGGAGGTGAAATGATTTGTCACCCGGAATTGTCCCCTCCCTTCCTCTGCTGGCTGACTTCACACTGGGCTGCCGGATAGGACTATGGTGAAAGGCCATGACCTAGCCGCCTGTGAGCTGTTAATTCAGCCTTATATTTAAAAAGTTTCTTTTTGTTTTAAATCGTGAAATGTGTTTTTTTATAGTACATGACGTGATCTCCGTTGATAGGCAGTACAGTAGGTTAAAAAAAATTTCGTTTTTGGCTCTGCTAGCAGACTGCCTGAATCCAAATCGGAACCCCACAGGTTGGAAGCTGTGTGAGCTTAGGCCCATTACTTAACGACTCTGGCCATACGTTTTCTTGTTTGTAGGATGGGGCTGATCATATTGTACCTACTTTCTTTTCTTTTTTTAAATTATGCTCTGTTTTTTTGACTCCGCTTCTGGTTTGTTGATTTGTTTTGCTTTTAGATTCCACAGATAAGTGAACTTAAATGCTCTTTGGCTTTCTTTGTCTGACATAGCTCACTTAGCATGATGCACTTTAGGTTCATCCTTGTCACACGTGGCAAGATTCTTTCCTGTGGCAGAGTAATATTCCACTGTGTGTAGACACCACGTCTTCTTTATCCATTTATCTATTGATGGACATTTGGGTGGCTTACGTATCTCGCCTGTTGTAAATAATGCTGCAACAATTACATTCCCACCAACAGCGCACGAATGTTCCCTTTCCTTACCAATACTTGTTATTTCTTGTCTTTAAAAAAATATTTTATTTTTGAGAGAGAGAGAGAGAGTGCACACGTGAGCAAGGGAATGGGAGGGGCAGAGAGAGAGGAAGACAGAGGATCCGAAGTGGGCCCTGTGATGACAGTGGGGAGCCTGACTCGGGGCTTGAGCTCACAAACCGTGAGATCATGACCTAAGCCGAAGTCGGATGCTTAACCGACTGAGCCGCCCAGGGGCCCCTATTTCTTGTCTTTTTGATATTAGCCATTCTGACTGGTGTGAAGTGGTATCTCTGTGGTTTAGATTTGCATTTCCCTGATGATGAGTCATGTTGAGTGTCTTCATGCATCCGCTGGCCATCTGGATATCTTCTTTGGAAAAATGTCTATTCAGATCCACTGCCCTTTTTCTTTTTTTTTTTAAGTTTATTTATTTTGAGAGAGACAGAGATTGTGAGAAGGAGAGGGGCAGAGAGAGAGGGAGAATCTTAAGTAGGCTCTGCACTGCTGTCACAGAGCCGGACATGGAGCTCGAACCCATGAGCTGAGCCGAAATCAAGAGTCAGGAGGCTCAACCGACTGAGCCACCCATGCACCTCTCCACTGCCCATTTTTAGATTGGTTGTTTGTTGAGTTGTGTAAGTTCTTTATGTATTTTGGATGTCCATTCCTTTTCGGATATGTCATTTGCAGATATCTTCACCCATTCTCCAGGTTGCCTTTTTGCTCTGTTGATGATTTCCTTTGCTGTGTAAAAGCTTTTTATGTTAGTGTAGTCCCAATACTTTATCTCTTGCTTTCGTTTCCCTTGCCTGAGGAGACAGATTCATAAATATCTTGGTAAGGCCAATGTCCGAGAGGTTACTGCCTGTATGTTGTATCTATTTTAAAGATTGTTATGAGAGTTATATGAGTTTTAAACAATGAAAAGACCTAGAAGAGTGCTGGTCGTATAGGAAGCACTCAATAAATAATAATAATCAAGTTCTTTTTTTATTGTGATGAAATACGCATAACACGATTTACCATTTTAAACATTTTTAAGTGTACACATCAATGGCCTTAAGTATATTCACTGTTCCAAAGCCATCGCCACCACCCATCACAGAAGTTTCGCTCTTGCCAAGTGGATACTCTGTCCCCATTAAACATTGGCTCCCCACTCTCTGCTTCTCCCAGCCGCTGGCGACTACCATTCTGTGAGTGTGACTACTTATTTCCTTGTGTGAGTGGAATCATACAATATTTGTCCTTTTGTGACCGGCTTATTTCACTCAACGTAATGTCTTCAGAGTTCAACCGTGTTGTAGCCGGTGTCAGAGTTTTCCTTGCTTTTTAAGGCTGAGTAATATTCCACCGTATACGCACACAAACACACCACACTTTGTTTATGCATTCCTCTATCGACGGGCACTTGGGTTGTCTCCACCTTTTGGCTGTTGTGAATAGTGCTGCTGTGACCACAGGTGTACAGATGTCTGTCTGAGTTCCTACTCTCGGTCTGGGTGTATCCCCAGAAATGGAGTTGCTGGATCATACAGTCATTCTATGCACAGTTTTTCTGAGGAACCGCCGTCCTGCTTTTCACATCAGCTGCAACATCGTCCTCATGGTTTTATCTACTGCAGGCTGACAAATTCCGGCTGTGTGTCTACAGCTTTATGTCTTTTCCGAGCTGTAGAGACCCAGTTGCCTACGTGATCTTGCCAGTGAGATGTCTCGCAGGCATCATGAGATTAAACAGGCCCCAGACTGAACCTTTTACCCCACCCCTACTCTTCCCCAGTTCGGTAAATGGCAGTATTGAAGTGTCTAGTTGCTCAAGCTGGAAACCATCAAGCAGGGCCGGCTTTGTGATTTGCCAGATCCCGTGCAGAATGAAGGTAGGGAGCCCCAGCTGGGAGCAAGGGGGGCCGTCCTTCCTCCCCTCGGTCTGATACCCTGTCCCGGGCTGTCTGGAAGGGCCGGCACCCTCCAGGCTGGTTTTTGTGCTCAGTACCTGGATCCAGGGTGGCCCAGAGCCCTCCACCGAGGTCACCGCCAGCCCAGGGTGGGGATGGCTGTTGTACCGGTCATGCACCCATGTAGCCGGCCCTGCCTTCCATGGATCCTTGATTCCTGTTTCCCTCACCTTCCACATTCACTTTGTCACTGGGACCTGTAAGTTCCTTCTAAAATAAGGCTCTCTACTGCCATGACCCACGTCCAAGTTGCCACCTCCTCTCTCTACTATCAACACCCCCCCCCCCCGCCGTGGTTTCCTTCACTCACATTTTCTTCGTCCACCACATTCCACGTAAGAGCCAGAGTGATTGTTTCCCCAAGCAAAGAAGTCCATGTGAACTGCCCAGTTTCAGAGCACCCGTGGGCTTGTCGCCACACTTAGAACAAGATGGCGGCTCCTTGCCTGGCGTACAGGCGCCTACCGGCCGCCTCTCCCTGCTTCTGAACTTCTTCACAGCCCTGCCGCCTCTTCTGTTTTTCTCCAGGCACCGCGTGCTTCCTACACCAGGAAGGTGCCAAGCCTGAGACGGCCTCAGGGCAGGGTTTCTCCGCCTCAGCGCTATTGACATTTTGGATAGTTCTTTGCCTAAGGGTTTGTCCTGTGCAAACCATAGGAAGTCAATTTGCATCCCTGGCCTCTACCCATCAGATGCCTGTAGCATTGCTCCCTGCCACAGTGTTGTGCTACCAGAAAGTCTAGACTGGGCCAAAGTTCCCTGGAGGGCAAACGTCATATTCTTGAGAACACTTCCCTTCAGCCTTGGGGCACTGGTTGGTTCTTCCTTCTGTCTGGGTCATTTCCCCCACACGCTACAGCAGCTTCCTGCTTCTAGAGCTTTCATGTCCTTCAGGTATCAATTTAATGTCACACTTTTAATACATTTTAAAAAAATATTTGTTTATTTTGGGGGAGGGAAGGAGAGGGAAAGAGAAGGAGAGGGGGACCCGGGATCCAAAGCAGGCTCCAGGCTCTGAGCTGTCAGCACAGAGCCCGACACAGGGCTCGAACCCATGAACTATGAGATCATGACCTGAGCTAGAGTCGGCTGTTAACCAACTGAGCCACCCAGGCGCCCCAGAACTTACATTCTTATATTCCTTACTTTATATTTATTACGAGGCACCTGTTAAGAACCAGGCCCTAAGCTTGTTCTGAGGATACAACAGTGAGCAAAATGCAAAAACATAATGATATATGGTGATAAATTCATTCATTCATTTAGCTAATTTTCTAGATTGCTATGTGAACATACAGTAAGGGGGCTTGATCTGGTCAGGAGGCTGGGGAAATTTTTTAAATGTGAATCAAATTAACTTATTTTTCAGAACAATTTTAGAGGTACAGAAAAATTGTGAAATAGTACAGAGAGTTCCCAGATATTCCACATCCAGTTTCCCCTATTTTTAACATCTTCCATGACTGATACATTTGTCACATGTCACGAACCAATATTGATTTACTGATATTAACTACAGTCCACACCTTATTCACGTTTCCTTAATTTGTACATAATGCTCTTTTTCTCTCTCAGGATCCCATCCAGGGTATCACATCACATTCTGTCGTCATATGTCATTTAGGCTCCTCTTGGTTGTGAAAGTTTCTTAGACTTTTCCTGTTTTTGATGACCGTGACAGTTTTGAGGAGTGCTAGCTAGTTCTGTGGATGCGTGGAATTTTTCTCATGGTTAGACCAGGGTTATCGTGTCTGGGAGGAAGACCACAGAGGTAAGGTGCCATATTTACCACATCATATTAAGGGTACATACTGTCAGCATGACTGATAATTGTTGATGTTGACCTTGATCACTTGGCCAATGTAGTTCTTGTCAGATTTCTCCGGCGTGGGGATACTTCTCTTCTCTCTTTCTCTTTCCATACTGGCGTCTTTGGAAGGAAGTCACTATGTGCAGCCCACAGTTAAAAGAGAGGGTTATGCTTTACTTCCTTGACAATGTTGTTGGCTTTTTAAACATAGCTACAGTGAGGTATAATTCACGTACCACAAATTCATCTGTTTTAAGTGAACTGTTGGGTGAATTTTGGTAAATTTATATAATTGTGCCTGAGGGGACTGGTCTTTGAGCTGACATTCAAAAGATGAGGAGGGAAAGGAAGGGAAAGACTGTTCCAGGCAGAGGTAACTACATATGCAAGCACCTCAAGGGAGTGGGGAGCAGTCAGAGAACTTGGGTTAATCCTGAGGCACCTGGAAAAGGTGGAACATGTCACCATCCTTCATTGAATGCTTCATAAATATTTTCTTCAAAACACCTGAAAGTCAACAGCATTTTATCACCTACATGTATAAACTTTAATTCTTTGAAACACTTGTCTGTCTGGAAGAGTTAAGCCCCTGATGGTTTGTCTAAGGTTTTGCTATAACAATAAGTAAATATTAGGGTAGTAAAATGCAGAATGGTCCCCGAGAAGAAAATGTCATAAAATTTCCTTCCCTTTCAGCTCTTGTTTAAACAAGAATGTAAAGTGAGTGTACTATTTCCTTTCTGATAAGCCCTTGATTTATTTCCCTTTGGAACAAACACACCACAACAAAGTGAGAACGAGGAGGTAATTCAGAGGTAGAAGAAGAGAAAGGGACTATACTCAGAAATATGTCCTGACACAGAATCTGAAAAATCCGGTTAGCAAGAACCCTTTCCAAGTGTGAAGTAGCTAAGAGGCTCTCTCAGAGCCTGTCAGGTCGCTGAAAAGTCCTGGCACGGAGGAGCACCTTATTAGTTAGGAGAGGCAGGGAGGGGTGCAGTAACAAACAGACCACAGATCTTAGTGGCTTAATAGAAGAGGTCATTGTCTGATGGCGGTCAAATGGCTCATGTAGGCTTCATTTATCTTGCCATGGTGTCATCTGAAACATATGTCCTCCAAGTTTGCCATGGAAGACGAAGTGTGAGTGTGGTTGATGACATAGGGGATATTGTGGTATGGAAGAGGTATGTATCACTTCTACCCACATCTGTTCGGACAGAATCCAGTTACATCATGCCATGGGAGGTTGGGAAATGTAGTTATCTCATGTATACAGGAAGAAGAAAATAAAGTGGGATTTGATAAATGCATAGTATTTGCCACAAGCTCTTAAAATTTTTTAAGCTTATTTTTTTTATTTCGAGAGAGAGATAGAGAGCAAGCAAGGAAGGGGCAGAGAGAGAGAGAGAGTGGAGACAGAATCCCAAGCAGGCCAAGTGCAGGGTTTGAACTCCCCAACCATGAGATCATGACCTGAGCCAAAGTCAGGAGTCGACGCTTAGTGGACTGAGGCACCCAGGTGACCCTAAACTTTTTTTATTTGATGCTAAAATAATACATGCTTGTTGTCACAGTGAAACCGGGGTATATAAAAGTGAAACTCATTTTTAAAAATTTATTTCTGAGAGAGAGAGAGAGAAAGAAAGAGAGAGAGAGAGAGAGAGAGAGAGATGTAGCATGAGCAGGGGAGGGTCAGAGAGAGGGGGAGACACAGAATCTGAAGACAGACTCCAGGCTCTGAGCTGGCTGTCAGCACAGAGCCCGATGCGGAGCTCAAACCCACGAACTGTGAGATCATGACCTGAGCCAAAGTCAGACGCTCAATTAACTGAGCCACCCAGGCGCCCCAAAGTGAAACTCATTATCCCCCAACGTCCTATGGGCTCTCACTTCTCTTTGTGTCCTGCCACACCTTTTTCCTCATTCATATGACTATATTCCACACGAATGTGTGATTTGGGAGAAACGAACTCTGGAAGACACTTCTGAACTGAAGGTTTTCAGGATAATGCTTCTAGAGTTGCTAAGAAACACTTGAATGAAATCTTCATCCAAGAGGTACCTCATACTGCCAGAGTAGAGATAGAATTTGGTTGGATTTTAAACTGATAATAATAGATACTACACTTGACCTTAGCCAAAAGACCGAGAAGTGATTGCTGGATTTTAAAGTTGAGTGCTTTTGCTTATATTTGTCTCGGCTTTCTCCAGTTCCTTGGGATTTACTCCTGCCTCTGGGAAGACTTTTTGGGCTCTCCTTGTCACTGTTAGAGGCTCTGCCTCTGAATGATTCTAGTAGCTGTGTCATCAGAAAGACCTGGGTTCAAATCCTGACTCGGTCTCCTACAATCTCTGTGACTTTGGACAACTAATAAACTCCTCCAAGCATTACAGAAGCATAACTACCCCATATGTGAAACAAATCTAATACCTATCACTTGAGGTTTTTTCAGTAATACAAGATAAAGTCTAATCTTTTTTTCCTTATTTTATTATTTATTTATTTATTTATTTGAGAGGGCGGGTTGGGGGAGGGACAGAGAGAGAGAGAGAAAGAGAGAGAGAATCTTAAGCAGGCTTCGTGCTTAGCACAGAGCCCGATACGGGGCTCAATCCCATGACTGTGGGGTCATGACCTGAGCCAAAATCAAGAGTCAGATGCTCAACCGACTGAGCCACCCAGGTGCCCTGGTAAAGTCTACTCTTAAATCTTCCAGGTTACTGGTTATCTATGACGTCTTAATGTCCACAACTAGAGACAAGGGAAACTGGTATTTAAAAATGTGTACAATGTAACCAAGAGCCTGTGAAAATCCTCTACAAAATAAAGCATCGTAAGATGGGAAAGAAAGGAAGAGGAAATACAGACTGGAAAATATTAGCGAGCTGAAGAGGATTTGGAGTCTTCATTTAGGAAGGAAATGAAGATTGAAAGATGTAGGAGTTATTAGGAACATGTTGAGACTGATCTGGCTGTTTTGCTAGCAATTTTCCTCTTCGTTAGTTATGCATAGCTCCCACCAACAGGGGCAGGGTCCTGCTGTGACAGACCTTTTTTGTTAATGACCCAGTGGAACAAAGGGCTCACTGGAACCTGGAGGTGTTCCTAGAGGAAGGCATTGGGTCTTCTCAATGCTTTAAGGTGGTTTTGCAGTTTTAATGTAACATGGTCTAAAAGCAGAGGAGCCCGATTAGAGGCTCGCATCAGATTTTGCCAACATTGAGAAAGCCGTAGGAAGAAATATTGACAACCACCGAATTAAACACATGAAGATCCTGTTGAAGAACTACACAGACAAAGGACAGAGACCCAAACACGAAAACTTAGATATTGCACAAATATCCAAAAGAAAAGAATGTACAAAAGAAAAAAAAAATCGAAGATTCACCAGAACATATGGCCAGAAAAACCAGAAACCATTTTAGGTATTTCAAACAAAGAGGGATTTAATACAGAGAATTAAGTCTTAAAGCTGTTGGAAGGGCTGGGAGAGCAAAGACATAGAAGGTATTGTTACCCAGAGACCAGAAATGCAGGAAGCTGGGTGACGCCTTGGTGGTTCAGTCAGTTGCGTGTCCTTCTCTGGCTTTCGGCTCAGGTCATGATCTCATGGTTGGTGAGTTTGAGGACGCTGCTTGGGATTCTCTCTATCCCTCTCTCTCTGCCCCTCCCTGCTCTCTCTCTCTCCAAACAAATAAATAAATTAAAAAAAAAAAAAAAGAACCACAGGAAACTGGGACCTATTCTATGGAGTTCAATTCTGGATGTTGAAAGCTATTGATCACCGGCTTTAAGAACAGCTCTGTAGCTTTCTGGTTTTTGCACCATCCATAAGTCCGGCTTAGGTTAGAACCCCAAGCCTTAATTGTATGCATTTCCCTGTAGCTGCTCAAGGCTATGACACTGATAGTGTAATATTGGGCAGGCTATGAGAACTAGTCCATGGTGTCTAAAAACTTTGGCTTGCTAGTGGCCATTTACACAGATAGGCTGGTAAGAAGTGTGCACTTGCTTTTGCCTTTACCTGATTCAGGCCAGGAGTGCATTTGCTCTGTATGACCAGTGGACATGTGTAACCTAAGGGATTGTACAGGCTACCTTTTCCTCTTACGTGCCTTTCAGAGGGTGAGTAGATCAGTGTTCCAGGTGCAGAGTCTAAAGTACTTCACAGCCAGTCTGACAGCTGGGTTGGTGACCATTTTCATGGACTGTTTGTGTCCGAGGTTTTGAAAGGAAGCAATTTGAGAGGAGCATGATGGTGACTTTGTGGAAAAGTGTGGTGTGGGAGGACTTTGCTGGTTCTAGGTAGTTTCCCCATAAGTATCTTTGTTGCAAGCATTTGTGCTGTATAACTAATTGCCTGTAAGCCACATTTTCTGTAAAAGATAAAAAAAATAACTGGCTGACCATCTGGTTTGACAGTTTGTTGGTTTCATCAACTGGTTTTATTTCTTCACTGACGCAGTACTCCCGTTTTTATGGTATATAAATCTTAGCCCTCATAAGTGTCTATACAGTACTGTGAAGTTTTGAACCCACATTTCCCATAGAACTTTGGACCATTTATCAATGGACATGTGACAATATGCCAAGAAGAAACAACAGTGTAGAGCCTTTCATAATGCAATCCAAAGCTCAGGTACAGACATGCATTCTAGTAAGTGGAAACTGATACTGCTCTTAATGAAGAAAGACATTTTAGCTAAAGAAGAAACAGTGTGCTGACAAACTGGAAGATGAATCATCATGCCAAAAGAGAGGGAGAGAGAGAGAAAAGAAAAGAAAAGAAGAGAAAAGAAAAGAAAAGAAAAAAGGAAAGAAAAGAAGGATAATAGTTTGAAGGAAAATTTCCAAGGCCAGTGTTTAGATATAGTCCACAAAATAAAACCCATTATTTGCCCAGGATTGGCGTAAATCTACACACATGGCACATGTATTCAAATATTTTGTATTTTGCAATAAAGTCTTTTTAATTTTGTTATACATTTTCATATGTTATTATGTTCTTTTTAACGAATGTCCCGTTTTGATTCTTGGTGACTTTGTCTTTTACGGCACATTTGCTTTACGGCCGAGCCGGCTTCGAAGATGCTCGTCGCAAAGGTGCTCGCGGCGGAACTGGCCGGAAGGAGGCCTGTGGTTTTCCCTCTCCGGGTCGTGAGCGTCACGGCCTCGCCCCCCCCTCACTGGGTCGTTGTGTCTTCTTCTGCGCCCCTGGGCCTGTCCTGCCAGCGCTGTCCCTGCGGCCATGGCGGCAATAGAGGGTCTCGCGTACATGCTTCTCCGCCCACGGGTGCACTGCGGCGTAGGCACGCGGTGTGAACCGGAAGCCCAAACAGCCCCGCTGATCCGCCATTGGCGGTAGCTCTGTTGGCAGAGTCTGTGGTTTCCTGGAGGAGGTGCTAAGTGGCAGGTTTTCTGCTCTTAAGCCCCTGTTTGCTGCCCTGGAGAAGACCCATGGGGGCGTTTTCGCAGCCATGTGTGTCTCCTTGGGCCTTCAGCCTTCACCTGAGATGGGAGATTATGCATCAGAAAACACATGTTGCCATTGAATCCACTTTCTACGAGCTCTCCAGTCTCCCTAAAGTAGGATCTAGTTCCTCAGCCTGAGAAGTTTGGTTCAGACTCGGTGTGGTACCCAACTTGTTCTGGAATCTACCACCAGAGCACATTGGGCAGTGTTTTGGGTTGTTTGTTTGTTTTAATTTTTTGAGAGAGAGAGAGAGAGAGAGCTGGAGAAGAGTGGATAGAGGGAGGTACAGAATCCCAAGCAGGCTCCAGGCTGAGCTGTCAGTACAGAGCCGGACGTTGGGCTCGAACTCATGAACCGCAAGATCATGCCCTGAGCCACCCAGGTGCCCTTGTTCTAAACCAAGTACTTAGTAGGGGTCTTCCCCCCACTCCCATCCTCTCCAGTGCCCCATTTAGTTCCCTCCTTCACACATTCTGCCGCTGCTACATGCTTGTTCAGCAGGGAGCATCTTACCGTCACCCTCCCCTAACCCCCGCCTGCCCAAGGAAGGCGATGTTCTAGGTAGCTTCTTAGGGAATAGGTTCAGGAAGCCTGCATTTACCTCTCCTGGGTGTGATTGCTGGAAAAGCCAAGATGGAAGAGTACTGTCAGCTGGTGAAAGCCACACAACTTCTCCCATGCAGTGTGATTTACAGTTTGCAATGCATCTTACATCTTCACACACATTACCAATTTGATCCTCATGTTTATTATTTTCCACAGGTGCTGAAATTGAAACTCAGGGATTGGCGCACTTATGCCTGGTCACATAGAGGAAAGCTGGGCGAGAAATCTACTCCAGATCTTCAGCCTTTGACCTCTAGACGCTTCTCCCTATACCAAACAAGAAACTAACCTCTAAAGCCATAATGAGTGGGGGTGTTTACAGCAAATTTGCCCTTCCAAGACCAAAAAGATGAACTTACCCTTCAGAGTATGGTGAGGAAGGAAGGAAGGGAAGAAGATGAGGTGGAAAAAGGAGACGGTTAAGTGAGCCTTGCTTTTCCTGGGCCTTCATTTCATTGGCTCCACTGCTCTGAGAATATTCAGGGAGAGCTGTCAAATAGGTGAGTTTGGATCATTGTTCTCTTCCGTTATCTAAGCATTTTGCATCTCCGCTGTAAAAGAAGCTTGTTTATTTTTTTTAAATGTTTGTTTGAGAAAGAATGCGAGCAGGGGAG
This sequence comes from Hyaena hyaena, assembly GCF_003009895.1. Taxonomy (NCBI): domain Eukaryota; kingdom Metazoa; phylum Chordata; class Mammalia; order Carnivora; family Hyaenidae; genus Hyaena; species Hyaena hyaena. The sequence goes on from NW_024080797.1 coordinate 373,493, forward strand.
GGGCAGAGAGAGCCCTGTTCGGGGCTTTGTCTCATGACCATGAGATCTTGACCTGAGCCAGAATCAATAGTTGGACACTTAACCACCTGAGCCACCCAGGCACCCCAAGAATCTTGCTTATTTCATGTGTTTTTTGTTTTTTTTTTTAATTTATTTCTAGGAGAGAGAGAGAGAGAGACAGCGTGAGCAGGGGAGGGTCAGAGAGAGAGGGAGTCACAGACTGAAACAGGCTCCAGGCTCTGAGCTGGCAGTCAGCACAGAGCCCGACGCGGGGCTCGAACCCACGAACCGCGAGATCATGACCTAAGCGAAAGTCGGATGCTTAACCGACTAAGCCACCCAGGCGCCCCAAATCTTGCTTATTTCAATGTGTGATATATTCCTCTCTTTCAGTGAAGATTGGGAGATGGAACAGTCTAGTGGGAAAAACAAAAACAAAACCATGGCTTTGGAGTAATAACAGTAGTTCGCCTTTGCCGACTTCTGACTATGGAGTATGAGCAGTTGTAAGAACCTGACATGTACTAACTTGGAGTAATCCTGTAAGATAAATACTACCAATATTTTATTGTACCGATGGGAAAATGAGGGTTTAGAGACATCAAATAACTTGACTGAGGTCAGGGGCACCTGGGTGACTCAGTTGGTTCAACATCTGACTCTTGATCTCAGCTCAGGTCTTGATCTCAGGGACATGAGTTAAACCCATTCTGGGCATGGAGCCTACTTTAAAAATAAATCATCTTGCCTGAGGTGACACAGCTAGGAAGGAGGGGGAGAACATTTTCCAAAGGTAGTGTCTATTGATTTAAAAACCAAGATCAGAAAAAGCAGGTCTGTTCAATATATGATTGAGAGAAGATTGGTTTAGCTCTAAAACCCCCAACGAAGATGCTGGAACATTGTGTAGTTTTATACTCTAGTCTCCCAAACCAGGTTTATCCCTCTGGTGCATTCTCTCAGAGGGGATGGGGAGGAAGACTTGAAATGCAGTGCTTGTTCCCCGCTGTGAGACCCCTGCCCGTATGCTTCTAGTATGTCAAGAATTGCAGACCAGACTCCAAGTCTTCAGGGTTCCGGCCTCATGTGGATTAGCCTGTGGGGCTGCTGGGGCAGATCGTAGCCCTAGCACCAACGCCGAAGGGCAGTTTTTAGCACACCATTCCTCCTCCTGGACATTCCTGAAGGAATTCAGGGTGCTTGGAAACCTACACAGTGGTCCATCGCTGGAGCGAGTAGGTAGTAATGATTCGGGGTCTCTCTTCTTGAGGGAGAATGTGTAGGTGGGCCGTGTCAACGTCCTGGGCATTACCGAGCAGCCCCCGCTTGGCTGTGGACATGTGACCAGGAGACAGGACTAGGGTGAGGCAGCTTGCTGGGGCCTTCAGGCCTTCAGAGGTTGGGTGGCACCTATCCTGGTAGGGAAGTGGAGCTCGAGGTGGAGAAGGTAGTGCGTGTCTGGCTGTGGGGGATACACAGATACCCAGGAGCTGTCCCAGAAAGGACGAGAGGCCTTTGTGGTGCATGGGTTATCCTCCAATGGTGGACGGGGTCAGAGCCAGAGAACTGTTTGTGACTTGAATGTGAAATGTGTGTTCTGGGGTCTGTCCTTGGCCAGGAGGCAGAGTCCCCACCCTCCTGGTGAGTGGCCACTCAGAGGCAGAAGAGCTTAAGGCCACCAGTGAGCAGGTATTACACGGGATGGCTTCACAGAGCTCGCCTTGTGAGTGCCCATGTTTGGTTTGGCTCAAAAGAAGGGCATTGTTTCTGTCAGTAAACCCTAGATCAAGGGCTCAATATCAAAGGCAAGTGTGGCAGAGGTGGCAAGCCGTCTGACTTTCGTTAGGTTTCTTGGGGCAGAGCCATGTCTGGCGCACCTTTCCGTCACCCCTAACGTATGCTATTTGTACACTCGGGTTGTATTGGACAACGAGGCCCGAGATCCTTCTTGGCTACATTGGTTGGCCTCTCATCCGCCATCTCTGTCCCCTCTATGCCTTGCTGGAAGACTCCAGTAAGCCCCACCTACCAGCCGCCAGGCCCGCTAGAAAGTGAAAGGAAGAAGTAAGGGAGACAGTTTGCAGAAAGGGAAGAGCAGAAGAAATGGGAGGGCGTGTGCTCGGTGAATACCAGGTGAGGAAGTGTGGGTGCTGACTGCCCACCATTATCAGCCAAGGACTCAAGGTAGGTTCCTGCCCCTTCCCCCCCGGCTGCGTACGTCTGCCCCGTTAACAGTACCAGCCGGTTACAGTGACATAACTGATGGGAAGAAAAAGTTCCCACAAACATTGTCATCTCCAGGGCTGACGTTGCCGAGTCTCCTGAGCTTTGAATCTGGATCTTGGACTTAACCTTGAAAAGGCCAGGGAGAGCGCAGGTGGCAGTAGGGAAACAAAGGCTCTCGATTTTTACCTGCCGTGTTGAGCACGGAGTGGGCCCTGGACACCAGGCAGTTTCAGTAAGTCTTCCGTGACCCAGATGTAGCACTCCCAGTCCCTGGCATGGGGCGTGTCACCTAAACCAGAGGGTCTCTGCCCTCCCAGGCAGGACCGGCCTCACTCAGAGCCCCAGGCACACAGGGGCCCTGCCCCTGATTAATGCCCTGGGGCTGCCATGGTGAATTTCTTAGTTTTTCTTACTTAATCAATTTTGTTGTAAGGTTTAATTTTTAAGTAATCTCTACCCCCAACTTGGGGCTCAAACTCAATGACCCCGAAGTCAAGACTTGCATGCTCCTCGGACTGAGCCAGCTGGGTGCCCCAATAAATTTTCTATTGTGGTAAAATATGTATAACATAGTATTACGCCATAATTAAAAATAAAACACTTTATAAAATTTGCCGTTTTTAATAATTCCAGCATAGTTAATATACAGTGTTATGTTAGTTTCAGGTGTACAATATAGTGATTCGGTCCTTCCGTACATCGCCCGGTGCTCCTCATGGGAAGTGTACTCCTAATCCCCTTCATCTGGTTCACCCATCCCCCAATGTATCTCCACTCTGGTCACCACCAGTCTGTTCTCTATATTTAATAGTCTGGTTTTTTGTTCGTGTCATTTTTTTCTTTGTTTTGTTTCTTTCTTTTTTTAATGTTTATTCATTTATTTTGAGAGGGAGCACAAGCAGGGGAGGAGCAGAGAGGGAGAGAATCCCACGCTCTGCACATAGCCTGACGCAGGCTCGATCTCACAACTATGAGACCATGACCTGAGCTGAAATCAAGAGTCGACACTTAACTGACTGAGGCATCCAGGCGCCTCCATTTGTTTTGTTTCTTAAATTCCACATTTGAGTGACATCATGTGGTATTTGTCTTTCTCTGACTTATTTCACCTAGCATCATACCTTCTAAGTTTTTTTGTTTATTTATTTTTAAGAGAGAGACAGAGACAGAGCGTGAGTAGGGGAAGGGTAAAGCGACAGAGGAAGACAAGAATCTAAAGCAGGCTCCAGACTCTGAGCTGTCAGCACAGAGCCCAGTGCGGACCGTAAATCCATGAACTGTGAGATCATACCTGTCTGAAGTCAGATGCCTAACTGACTGAACCACCCAGGTGCCTCAGGCATATCTTCTAGATCCATCCATATTGTTGCAAATGTCAGGATTTTGTTCTTTTTCATGACTGAGTAGCATTCATGTGTGTGTGTGTGTGTGTGTACACACACCACATCTTTATCCATTCATCTATCAGTGGACCCTTGGGTAGTAAAATTTGCTATTTTAATGTTTTTTTTTTTTTTAATTTATTTCTAGGAGAGAGAGAGAGACAGCGTGAGTAGGAGAGGGTCAGAGAGAGAGGGAGTCACAGACTCAGAAACAGGCTCCAGGCTCCGAGCTGGCAGTCAGCACAGAGCCCGATGCGGGGCTCAAACCCACAAACCATGAGATCATGACCTAAGCGAAAGTCGGACGCTTAACCGACTAAGCCATCCAGGCACCCCTAAAATTTGCTGTTTTAAAGCATACAATCCAACGGCATTAATTACATAAACAGTATTGTGCAACTACCCCCACCGTCTATTTCCAAAACTTTTTCTTCACCCCAAATAGATACTCGAAACCCATTAAGTAGTAACCTTTCATTCCCCTCTCCCTTCAGCCCCTGGTTACGTCTAGCGTGAATCCTGTCTCTAAGAATTTGCCTGTTCTGGATAGTTCACGTAACTGGAATCATACGACATTTGACATTCTATGTTGGGCTATTTCTCTTAATATAATGTTTTAAGGGTTCTTCCATGTTGTAGTGTGTGTGTCAGAACTTTATTCCTTTTTTTAAAAATACGTTTATTTATATTTGAGGGAGAGAGAATCTCAAGCCGACTCCAAGCTGTCCACACAGAGCCTGAGTCAGGTCTCAAACTCACAAACTGAGATCATGACCCTGAGCCGAAATCAGGAGTTGCACACTTAACTGACTGAGCCTCCAGGTACTCCAAACTTTATTCCCGCTTATGGAGGACTCATATTCCATCGTATGTATATACCCCACATGTTGTTTATCCATTCCCCTGCCTATGGACTCTTGAGTTGTTTCTGCCTTTAGGCTCTTGCGAAGAGTGCTGCATTGAGTGTGGGTGTGCAGATATGTGTTCACGTCCCCGTTTTCAGGTCTTTGGGTAGTGTGGCTGGGTCATAGGGAAATTCTGTGTTTAGCTTTCTGAGGAACTGTCACACTCTTTGCCAACTTCTTAGTTTTTGAACAAGGGGCCCTGCATTTTCATTTTGCCCTGGCCTCTTCAAGTCACGTAGCTGGTCCTCTCTCAGGGCTATTTCAGCAGGATATCAAAGTCAAAGACATATGCAAATTACCTCTCCCTTGGATGGGTTAGTCCTCTATAGCCAGGACTTAGCCACCACACCTGTCTCAGAGTCTCCGAGCAAACATGTTTACGTGTGAGTTTACATCATACTATGGAAGGAATGGTTTATTAAGTCTTCAGCTTGAGGACTGAGGTCACCAACTCCCACACAGCTTACTTTCATCTGCATCAGTGGGGCGACTGCCATGCAGGCTTCACCAAAGACTTGATTCCAGTCTTCACCATGATAATTTTACTATTCTAGAAACACTTGCCCAGGAAGATAAAACTTGCAACTGACTATTGTTTTAGGAACTTCCCCAAACCCACTTAAAACTGCTTCTCTTCAAAAGATGACAGGGAATGACTGTGAGCACACCTTGCTGCGCCCACAGCCCTGAACTTTTTTTTTTAATATTTTTATTTATTTCTAGGAGAGAGAGAGAGAGAGACAGCGTGAGCAGGGGAGGGGCAGAGAGAGAGAGGGAGATACAGACTCTAAAATAGGCTCCAGGCTCTGAGCTGGCAGTCAGCACAGAGCCCGATGCGGGGCTCCAACCCACGAACCACGAGATCATGACCCAAGCGAAAGTCGGATGCTTAACCGACTAAGCCACCCAGGCGCCCCAACAGCCCTGAACTTTTATATCTTGAGCCTTATTCAGTCCTAATCCACTCGACATGGAAATACTCACCTTTAATGATAAATACCCTGACCCCACCCGCCTCTTTTGAAGACATTGTTAAGACTGCCAAGAAGTGACCTCTCCTACCGCAATTCTTCTACTGAATATGGGAGCTCATATTCAGTAAACTACAGTTTTAGATCCACACTATGCATTTGCTCCAATCCCATTTTTGGAAATTTCAGCCAACATCCATTCTTCCATTGAGGTGTTGAGTGCCTGCTATGGGGTAGGCACCCTTAGACATTACCTCCGTGATGATGGGGACGGATATGGCTTTCATTTTTATAGAACTCACCCACTCCTTTACCCTTACGTCACATTCCTGCAGTGAGGGAGAGTGGAGACAGAGGGCCACTTTCAACTTGCATTTATTTCAAAATGGAGCTTCTCCAGCAGGCAGGCTAGATCTCTCCTTTTTAAGTCTGATGTCTTGACATTGTTGGGGAGGAAAAACGTTTCTTCCACCCTCTTATGTTCAGTGCCTGGGGGCCTGCAAATTTAGCCAACAAAAGACAGACAGGAGAAAAGGAATACAAAATTTTACTAATATCTTACTTGCACAGGAACTCACAGAAAAAGAAGTGAAACCCAGGTCGTTAGACTTGACTCGGGGACTTACATATCATTTTTATCAAAGGAAAAGAGGTTTGTGCTTTAAGGAACTGTATGCTGTGAAATGACTAAGCTGTGTGTGGGGAGATGAAGGGTATTTTTTTTTTTTAAGTAAGGTCTGTTTATACAGACGCTTCTCGGTGAGAACTCTCTTGGTGACAAGAGTCACTCCCTTCCTAGTATGGGAGATGGAGACACCTTCACAAAGGGAAGTTTATGATCTGCTTTTAGGCAGAAAAGAGGAAGGAAGAGAATTCTTCCTGCATTTGGTTGCGTCTCAGATGCATTCAGCTTAAAATAACCCTTATGCCAGGTAGTATATTTTGGGGTAGCATATCCTGATCCCCTTCAACCGGATCTTTACAAGGCCAGGCAGCAAGAGGTTCTTAGAATGAGTTTGTTACTTATAATGATTACTTGTCCCTGCTGTGCTCCCTTACCCCTAAGGTACCTCTTGTGTCCTGATGCCACCCCATGCCGCTATTGCAGGGACAGAGCCGAGGGCTTGCAAGCCATGAGGTGGCCCGAGCCTCCTCAACATCGCCGCATTCAAGCCCAGCGTCCAGTTGGTGAAATGACCCATGGGAGGCCCAGGAGAGCCCACAGAGGGATATTTCTGGGAGATGCGATCAGTCTGGGAAGTGAAGGGCCCTATCAGAGGCCCGGCCAGGAGATACGACCTGCCAAACCAGTTTGGACCCCAGCTCCAGCCACCTTGGGGCGACTCTTGTATGTCCGGATGGATGCAAGTCGGGATGCTCAAACAATTTTCTCACTGTTTGGTTTTCTTGTAACTTAAGAAGGGCTTTCACTTTTCTTCCCGATGATCTATCTTGCAGCTGGCTTAGATGTGCTCCAGCCCAGGCTGCGTATCTCACGAGCTTCAGTAGGCACCCGCCCCCGCTCGCTGTGGCTCCTTCCCCATGCGATTACATCTTTCCTTGGTAATGGGGTTTTGACTGGCCTTTTGTATAATGCTAAGCCACAATGGGACAAGAATATTCTCCCCTTATTTTTTTGCAGGCGCTTTTATTTCCTGAGCTGTTTTATTGTAAGTGTGCTTGTTTCTGGTTTTGCTCCTCGTCTGTAAAGGGGCCCGGGATTCATGGATAAGATTAGATGCCCTGGTGTGTCAATTGGTCTTTAAAAGAAAGAAGCAAAAGTTGATCACATGCTGAAGCTCAGGGCCAATGCAGAGCTACCTCCCAAGAGACCAATCAATTTCAATTAAGAAGATGAAAAGCCCCGAGCACAGAGAGGCCAGGTCACGGCTTTCTGGATGCTGGGCTCCTCCAGCAGCCTAAAGGCAGGCAGCGGACCCGAGAAACACTGGAGGTTGTCCTCTGGGCCAGTGTCAGGGCAGCAGTGAGGGAGCAAATGCGAAAGAAGAAGCGAGCCGAAGGGGCTCCGTGACTCTTCACGTGGCACTACTGGCATTTGGGGCAGGCTGACCTCCAGTGTCCTTAACCCCACTAAGTATCCAGACCCACATCACACTCAGTGCCCCGATCTGGTGACTTTTGTTCAGAAGCAGTGAATCTGCGAGGATCAGACGAACATGCGTCGTCCACTGTGGGTGCCGTGGAAATATCAAGGCTGTGTCACCTGACGGGGGTGGGGGCGGGGGGGGGAGGGGAGGAGGGGCCTGAGGCAGGGGAGTGTGCAGGGATGCAGGGGGTGGGGACCTCGGCAGCAGAAGGCGGCGCAGGGCAGGAAGGAAGAAGGGCGGGAGGAGGCGGAGGCCAACGGAAAGCACAGCCACTTGTCTGGCAGGAAGGAGAAGTGGCCGGGTGTCAGCCAACCGCAGCTGCGTGCACGGCGTCGCCTTAGGGGCCGAAGCCACTGTTCCCCTGGCTTTTCTTCTGGCTGCTTTCCTCTTACCAGGCCGGCCTGCAGGGGGCAGGGGGCGGAGGGGCGGCTCGGTCCAGGCCACAGGCCTGCAGGGGGCAGGGGGCGGAGGGGCGGCCCGGTCCAGGCCACATGGCTGCGTCTGCTTATCTAAAGGCCGGTGCAGGGGGTGGGGGGTGGGGCGCTGTTGAAAGCGACTGCGTCCAGAAGTTATGGGGTCACTGCGCTCCCAGCGCTGTGGGGTGCACGCACCTGCCCAAGGTCACTTCAGTTCGTGGCTGGGCCGCCCCCTGTTGTCCCTCTGCCCCCCCCGCCCCCGCTTTCCTCCCTGACCTACTTCTGCCCAGATAACTGAGAAACGGGTGGCCGAAGCTGCAGGCCCGGGCCTGCTGTGAAAGGTTGGGACGGCTGTTCATCGCCCCTACAGCATCTGGACCTTGCTTTCTAAAGCAAGAAAAATAAGTCTTGAGCGGATTGCATTATATCGAAGTCGCGTTTTTCTTGATACAACTTTATTTTACAAATGTAGAAAAATGGAACTTCCCAGTTCTGTCAAAGAGAAGGAAGCTCTTACTGTGTGGAGTTTTAAAGGAAGCTCAAAGTTGCTAAGGAGGGAGGAGATGAGCTTCCTGGAGGAAGACTTGCCTTGAGGTGGGACCAGTTTTGTGAGAGGGAAGGGGTCCTGAGCCCCCAGCCCTTCCTTCTTGAGACAGACACGTGTGGGGTGGCCACACGCAAGGGGGCAAGACTACGTACTTGGCCTTCCCGTCAGGCAATAGGGAGGGGACCTGCCTTGCAACACAGCACCTGTCTGGGCGGGTGTGTGTCCTTCGGACTCGGCTTCCTCATGCCGTGGCCTGGGAGCCCGGGGCCAATTCCAATAAAGACCCGAGCGAAGACACGCTACTGCTGGAGGTGGGGGCCCCCGGAGCCAGGAGCCCCCCAGGCCACAGCGACTTGGCTGTAACTAGCAGAGCCTGGGTCTCGGTCGGTTGGGGCTGTCACAACACACACCGTAGACCGAGTGGCTAAACGGCAGACATTTCCTTCTCACAGCTGTGGAGGCCGGAAGTCTCAGGTGCGTCAAGGTGCTGGCCGGTGCCGTTCCTGTGAGGGTCCTCCTGGCTTGCAGACGGACGCCTCCTTGCTGTGGCCTCCCAACGGCAGAGAGCAAGCGCTCTGCTGGCTTCTCTGACGGGGACGCTAATCCCATCGTGGGTGCTCCACCCTCACGACTCCATCTAAACTTAGTGTCCTCCCAGAGGCCCCACCTCCAAGTTGAAGGTCAGGGCTTCAGTCTTTAACTGCTGTCTGCGCCTCCCGTTACCTTTACGCCTCCTTAGCTGCTTATGCTGACCTCTGGGCCGAGCTTCTCAAACTGTCCATGGTGAAGTTTTCTTATTTGCAGTGGGGTATGATGCGTGATGAGAAAAATGAAATTATTGTGTAAAAAGATGTGAAATACCAGCTCATTTCTTTCTTTCTTTTTTGTTTTTATTAGATTCCACTGACCTCGCATTGCTATTAAAGTGGTCTGGATGCTAACGAACGCTCAATGTCACCTTCTGTATTCGACTCACCGTGGAGCAGTAACCAAGCCTCTCAGGGGCTTCTGCATAGACGCCTCCTTGAATGGTGCTGTCCAGGGCCCCACGGAATAGTCTGTCAGCCCCCACATCAGGGGGACTCTGCCACTTCTAGAGACAAAGGTGTGAGTTAGGGTTCCAGTGAAGAGGCAGGACTCCTCCCACGGGGACAGAGCAGCCTCCTTTACGAGAACAAAGTGGCCCTCTTTCCCAAAGTACTGGATGTCAGAACGGAGGGTCTGGGGATCTGAACATGAGAGAAGGGTTCCGGAGAAACTTTCCCTGGCAAGAGAACCGGAGAGAGAAAGCTCAACGCAACCCCCGACCAGCTGACCAATGTCAAGTCTCTCATTAAGATCTGCTGACCAAAGAGGAGAGTGACAGCGGATTCCCTCTGTCCCTCCACGGTGTCCAAGCTGAACATGGGGCTTGTGAACACCAAACAGCTGGGCTGTCCGTGCTCTCGGGGTGTAGCACGGTAAGCCTTGGGCACGACCCTGGGGCACCGGGCGACTATCAGGACACCAGCGCTCTCTGATTCATCATCCGTAACGTGGCGGCGACAGCCCTGCCGCCAAAGCAGTTTGCTAGGGACGCCCTTACAGAACCCCACAGGCTGGGTGGCTTGATCAACATAATCTTACTTCCCCACAGACCCTTCCCTCACGGCCTCAGAAGAGACCAGCTCTACCTACACCTTGATTGCAGATTTCTAGCCGCACAACTGTGAGGAAGGACATTTCACCTGCAGTGAAATAGGGGTGAGCCTGCGATCCCCCAGAGCCGCCTGATTGTAAGCAGATTAAGGCTCAGCGTAGAACTCTTGTGGCGCGGCCTTCCGACGCCGCTGAATGTGAGACTTAGACCATGTAATCTTTCCACGTTAAAATGTACTTATAAAGCACAGATAATAAAAATAACATCTATTTACCTCCCTAGGTGTTCTGAGCCTTCGCTTACTGTTGCAGACGATGATGCATTACAAAACCAAGCAAATTAGTCCCGGGGACAGACGACGCAGGGGCAGATCAACCACCACAACAGAAAAGACGAGCTTTCAAACCAACACGGGAAGACAAGATTATAATGCCTTCCTAACAACGCTGCTTTATTGATGCAATGCAAGGAAAACGACATTAGATTCTATTGATTCTCTCTGAGATCTAATAATATGCTCTATTCAGATCTTATTCACACACACATCCTCCACGGTCTTTCTCAGGAGCTGAAATTGGCCAGTTACAAACAGAATTGTCCTCCTGTCCTTTGAAATCACAGACGCGGACGTGGTTTAGAACACAAAAGATACGAAGCTTTCTTTGGGAAACAAAGCGTAGAGGGGAAAAAATATCTCCCCTCTAAACAAAATTGAAAGCCTGCCTTACTTTAGATTTATTTGATTACAGAATCTTTCTCGGGGCGAATCAGTTTTTAAAATCTGTTCCTATTGGCACTAGTGAGCCAATAAAAAATCCAGAAGGAGAGAAGTATCACAACAACTCAGAGAAACAAGGTTGCTCATTTTTTTTTTTTTAAAAAAGCATTGAATTAATGTTTACACCACCGAGTCAAATTATTTATACATATGCTATACGTTTCGCATCTGCAGAATTTGTTAGCATTCAGAGTATGATAAATTGTACCTGACTGACTTGTGAAAAATCATCTCGAGAAAGATTTTTTTCTCCAGTGGGAAAAATATATAGATGACACATGGTGGCTTATTGAAACTGTTCTTTCATTGAACAGCCAGAACAATTCAGCAGAAGGGAGAGATGATTTAAAAAAAAAAAGTTTTTGGGGCACCTGGGTGGCTTAGTCGGTTAAGCGTCCGACTTTCGCTTAGGTCATGATCTCGTGGTTCGTGGGTTCGAGCCCCGCGTCGGGCTGTGTGCTGACTGCCAGCTCAGAGCCTGGAGCCTATTTCGGAGTCTGTATCTCCCTCTCTCTCTGACCCTCCCCTGCTCACGCTCTCTCTCTCAGAAAATAAATTAAAAACTTTATTTTTTAATTTTTATTTATTTCTAGGAGAGAGAGAGAGAGCATGAGCAGGGGAGGGTCAGAGAGAGAGGGAGAGAGAGAATCCCAAGCAGGTTCCACATTGTCAGCACAGAGCCTGATGCAGGGCTTGAACTCATGAACCATGAGATCATAACCTGAGCTGAAACCAAGAGTTGGATGCTTAACTGAAACACCCAGGCGTCCCAAAGACAGACGGATTTTTAGATGTCACAGTGGATGGGTAAGGATTTTGGCTTTGGGGCAGCGTTGTAATGCTCATCAAGTCGCTTCCGTACCTCGTTTTCATCTCTATAGTACGTTGGAGACTCAGGGCTTTCTGTAAATATTCAAAGCAATAAGACACATGGGCAGTACTACATGAGCCTGTCCAGAGTTAAAAATCTAATAAATGTCAGCTTTTGTGTCATTATAGAGAATCTCTTACTTATTTTTCATCTGCAGAAAAATTACAAAAAGGATTAAGTATGTTGGAAAAAAAAGGAAAGTAGGTCTTGGGCCTCTTAACACATGTGCTGTGTCAGTTCTAAGAAGGGGTGTTAACATGTGTTAGCAAGCCTGGTTCTGGAGAAAGTTCTGGAGAAAGCAGAACCCTCGTGTGTTGCTGGTGGGGAGGTTAAGTGGTGCAGACTCTTTGGAAACTGCTGGTTCCTTAAAAGTGAAACAGAGAGTTACTCTCTGGGCCAGCAGCTCCACTCCTGGTTATACATACACCCAAGGGAATTAACAACATGCATCTGTACAAAATTTGCACACCAATGTTCATCGCAGCATTAGGCACAACAGCCAAAAGGTGGAAACAGCTTAGGTATCACCACTGACTAATGAATGGATAAACAGAATGTGGTACAGCCGTGCAGTGGGATATTACTTGGCAAAAAGCAGCAACAATAACACTGATGCACCCCCCAACGTGGATAAACCATAAAAACATGATACTAACTGAAAGAAGCCAGATGTCACAAAGGATACCTCTTGGATAATTCCATTTTTTTTAAAAAAAATTAATTTAGAAGTTTTATCACAAATTGCATTTTCTCTTCTGACTTTTTATTTTTTTTATTTTTTCATTTTATTTTATTTTATTTTTTTTACAAATAGTTCATTGCCAAATTAGTTTCCACATAACACTCAGTGCTCATCCCCACAAGTGCCCTCCTCCATGCCCATCCCCCCTCCCCCCCACATCCATCAGTCCTCAATTTTTGTCAGCATTCAAGAGTCTCTCATGGTTTGCCTCTCTCCCTTTCCCCCACCATTTCCGCCCTTCTTCTCCCCCTTGTTCCTCCGTCAAGTTCCTCCTAATCCTCCTATATGTGCACACATATGATATTTGTCCTTCTCTGCCTGACTTATTTCGCTCAGCGTAACACCCTCAAGGTCCATCCATGTGGCTACACATGGCCAGATTTCATTGTTTCTCATTGCCGTGTAGTATTCCATGGTATAGATAAACCACATCTTCTTGATCCATTCATCTGTTGATGGACACTTAGGCTCTTTCCATGTTTTGGCTATTGTGGAGAGTGCTGCTATGAACTCTCTTCTGACTTTTTAAAAAGTTATTTATTTTGTAAGTAATCTCTGCACCCAGTGTGGGGCTCAGACTCACGACCCAGAGATCAAGCGTGGTATGCTCTTCTGACCGAGCCAGCCAGGTATCCCCTTCTGATTTTGTTTCTACAATATTGTTAGTTTCAGGTGTGTAACATGGTGACACACCCTTTGCGTACATTCTGAAATGGCCACCTCGGTAAGTCTAGTCACCATGGATGACTCCATTTATGTGAAATAATCCAGGACAGGCAAATGCGTACAGATGGAGAGTTACTCGTTCTTGCCTAGCCTGCGTCCTGGAGCGGTAATGGGTGTGACTGTTAATGGGTACAGGGTTTCTTTTAGGAGTGATGAAAATTTTCTGGAACTAGATAGTGATGGCTGTACAACTTTGTGAATATACTAAAGACTTTGTATACTTTAAAATGGTTAGTTTTATGGTATATGAATTTTATCTGGGGAAAAAATGTGAATGCTTAATGTGTAAGAAGGAAACTGAAATTGCAGGATTTGGAGATAATCACTGCAAACGTTTTGATGTAGATCCATCAGACTCCTGCAAATATATACATTAAAAAAATAAAATGGGGGCACCTGGGTGGCTCAGTCAGTTGGGCATCCAACTTTGGCTCAGGTCATGATCTCACAGTTCATGAGTTCGAGCCCCGCATCGGGCTCTGCACTCAGAGCCTGGAGCCTGCTTTGGATTCTGTGTCTCCCTCTCTCTCTCTCTGCTCCTTCCCCACTCGTGCTCTGTCTCTCTCTCTCTCTCTCTCTCAAAAAAAAAAATAAACATTACGAAAGATAATAAAATACTAAAGTGGGATCATATAGCACATGCTGCTAAGTGAACATTTTATTTTTATATTACTATCCTACATTAGGAAACTGCCTTGAATCATGGGTGGTTTCTACCTCTCAATCTCCCCCGATGCCTGGCCTCTCCACATTTCTTGTCACATTCCTTCTCTTTCCAAAGCTCTTCCTCAGGAGGACTTTCAAACTATTTGGATCATCAGGGTACTTTGAATGCTTGTTGCCGGGTGTTACAAGACACTTCATTAACAGCTACAATTTCAATGGATTTGGTTCTGAAATCCTTATTTCTACCTTGATTTTTATCCCATGTGCTCATACTGCATCCCCAAATGCCTGCTGGAAATTCCCACTGGGATATTTATCACTGACGTTATTGTATGACTAAAATCAAACTCCTTACACTTTTCAGTGCCACAGCCTGGCACAGCAGAAGATGTGCTGAGTTTTGAAACTTGAAAGTCAAGTTCATGCCCACACTTAACCTTTCTGATTCAAGTCAGTCTTCCAGAAATTAGGGAAACGTACTCTGGCTAATTCGGACAGAAAAGAGATGTGAGGAGGGACATGGCAACAGCTCTCCCAACAGGCCGGAAGGAGGGATGAGGAGCCAGACTGGGAAAGGGAGCAAGCATTGTGGCATTCTCGGAGCTAGCATTTCTTAGCGATGAAAACAGGAGCTGGATATGGGCAGCATTTGTCCACTTTGCTTAGCCTCGATTTCCTGAAACCAAGAAAAATGGAGATAATTTGACCACCCACCTTATGGGATTGTAAGGAAGACGGAGCCGATATTCCGGAAGAGTCTTTGTAAACCAGAAGCCCCTCCACAGGTGGAAGGTTGTTTATACTGCAAAGTGAGTTTATACTTTCCATCTCTGTTCTGTTCCTGACCCTTTTACCTCTGTGCCACTCAGTGTCCCTCCTCCCACCCTCTCCGTCCGTGGGTGCCCCTCCCCCTCAGCGCCCCTTTTCCCATCAGCACCTCCAGATCCAAGCCACGGGGTTTCTCCATGATTCCTTCACCTCCCTCCCTTCTCTTCCCCTCACCAATGGCACCTGCGAATTCGGCGGCAGGAGCGGAACCCGGCCTCTCCTGAGCCTAATTACACATTGGACTCGCCTGGGGCCAACCTCCCAGGCCGTGTTCGTACAGAAGCTCCTCGGGCGAGCGCGGCACGAATAGGCTCACCCCCTCGAATCTACAAACCGAGTTGCTGACCCGGAGCACTAGCCCCCAGAAGAGCGTTCTGAATCGAAGCAAGTCTGGAAAACGCCGCCCCCATCTCCCTCTTAAAGATTACAGTTCAAGAGGTCCTGCAGGTAAGATACCTGTGAAACTGTGCAAATGTCTAAGACTGTGAGCTTGCAAAGCTGTCTCATCCTGTGATACAGTGATTTATAGTAAGATTTGGTTTTGTTTCTGGCACAGAAGTTCCCCAAACCCTTGGAATTTCCTAAGTGGTGAGAGCAACAAAGGTATTGTTCGTTATGTTAAGGAGGTGACTTTTGGACCCCACCTAAAGTTAGGGTTGGTTGGCAGGAGAACCCACCCTCCCCCACCCCAAGCTACCACCCCTTTGGGTGAAGGGAGAGGAGCTGGAGATTGAGTTCAGTCACCAATGGCCAGTGACTTCATGAGCTCTGTCTGTGTAACGAAGCCTCCATGAAAACCCAGAGGGAGCTGATTCGAGAGCCTGCAGGTTGGTGAACGCAGGGAGACTGGGAGAGGGCGGCGAGCTCAGAGAGCACGGGAGGTCCGCGCCCTGTGCATCTCCTCTGGCCGTTCCTGAGTCCTGTCCTTTTACAATAAATGGTCATCTAGTGAGTAAAGGGATTCTGAGTTATGTGAGCCACTCAAGCAAATTAATCGAACCTGAGGAGGGGGTCATGGGACCCTCATTGACAGCTGGCAGTCAGAAGTGTGGGTGACGGCCTGGGCTTGTGGCTGTCGGACGGAGGGGTGAGTAGGGGGTGCGGGGAGCAGCCTTGTAGGGCTGAGCTCTTACTCTGGGTCTGACGCTGGCTCCAGATGGAAAGTATCAGAACTGATGAAGTGTGGGACGTGCAGCTCGCATCCCAAGGCGGTGTGGCAAAGCGCCCCCCAATGGAACTCATTTAGTCACGGAACGTCTCTTAAAATTCTGCAAAGAGAATATTCTGAGAAACACCTACTTTGGGAAACCATGGCCTATAGAATAAATCTTCCAAGGTTTTTGACCATTTGGCTCTACATACACTTCCAACTTTCGCCAGACTTTCTGCCCTCCAACATAACAGACTTTTTTTTTTTTTGAGAGAGAGTGCATGCACACAGGAGGGAAGAGGGAGGGAGGGACAGGGAGAGAGAGAGAGAGACAGACAGAGAGAGAACCTTAAGCAGGCTCCACACTCAGCCTGGAGGAGCCTGACTTGGGGCTCAATCCCACAACCTTGGGATCATGGCCTGAGCGGAAATCAAGAGTTGGGCACTCAATGGACTGAGCCGCCCAGGCGGCCTGCTCAGCTCCCTGTACCTGCCCTTTCTCCTGCGAGCCTTCCGGACCCGCAGCGTTGCAGGGGTGACTGCTCTCCCTCCTCCCGGCCTGTTTATGCGCTCCTCCCTCACCGCTCAGCTCCGTCTTCTGCCACAAAGACTCCCAAGAGCATCTCCACCATCGGAGTGCTCATTTTGTTGACTGTCTGGTGCCACACCACCGTGTGGTGTCTTGTGATCGCCTTCTACAGGTTGGAGCTCGCATCACCGCTGTGGCTGTGGCGGGTCATAGTTTGTCTCGTTACCCGCCCCCTGAAGGCAGTGACCACGTGTGGGTTCCTTCCGTCTCTTTCCCTGATGCGGGGCCCTCTGGACAGTAGGTGCCCAGTAGGCAGCTGTGGGCTTGCTTAGTGTCCTTCGGGACTTGTGGTTTTGACATCTTCTCAGGCTGGTGCTGCCGGACCTCCTGGAATGTGACGTTGGTCGTTCTGGCGGCCGAGTGCCAGGGCCGCCTGGGAGGGGCGGGAAGGGAGGACTTAGGGGAGGGAGAGGCAGGCTGAGCGTGCGGCCCAAGGAGACGAGTCCAGGTGTCAGTCCCCGCTCCAGCTGTCCCCTGCCCTCTGGGGACCTCGGTCTCAGCAGCCGCGAAGGAAGGGGCTGCGTTTCAGCCTTCCGCCATAGCAGCGCCCTGCCTCTGTGTTCCCGCACTTGCCCCGCCTCCACGGCCTCCCTGGCGACTTTAGTGGCTTCTGCGATGCCACCCGCTTCTCTGCAATCAGAACGTGAAGGGCAGTGATGCTGCCGCAGGGAAGGCCTGGGCTCGGCTCTGACCCATTCAGGGAGCGAATTCACACACTGTTGTGGGTGCTCACAAGTTGCGGGGAATCCACCTCACAGCTCTGAGGGTGGGGTCTTTTGGTGTTTCCCGGGTGCCCTAGGGGTGGGGCCCCCAAACTTGGGTGCGCAGCAGGAGGGCTTACAGGACCCCACCTAGAGCTTCTGGGCTGGCTCTGGGCGAAGGTGCGGTGCTGACAACCACCCAGGTGCTGTCGCTGCCGCCCGTCTGGGGGATGAACACGTTGAGCACCACTGTGTGCGGCCGTCGCCTCCTTCGGGTCCCCCCAGCCTTGTCATGGGCAGGAAAGGTCTCCCTACCAGAGTAGGGGGTTCTCAGTGACTTCCCTCATCCTGGAGAGAGCTTGGCTTCCGTTGAGTCTCCGCTGCTTCCTGTGTGGATGGACGGACAATGGAGATTGAGGGCAAGTAGGGATAAAAAGATACCAGAGCGAAGTAAAAGGCAGACCCCGTACTTGAACCCTGGTCAGTCTCGCTCCAGAACCCTGTCATTCATCCGCTCTGCTAGGTTCTCTTGGAAACTTTTATTTATTTATTTTTATTTTTTTTAAATGTTTTATTTATTTCTAGGAGAGAGAGAGAGACAACGTGAGCAGGGGAGGGTCAGAGAGAGAGGGAGTCAGACTCCGAAACAGACTCCAGGCTCTGAGCCGGCAGTCAGCACAGAGCCTGACGCGGGGCTCGAACCCACGAACCGCGAGATCATGACCTAAGTGAAAGTCGGACGCTTAACCGACTAAGCCACCCAGGCGCCCCTCTTGGAAACTTTTAAATTAAGAACCTGTTGTCAGGTTGAAGACACTGGCTACTTCTCAGCCTCTTTCTGGCAAGATGTTGGGGATATTTCAAACGAAATGATTCAAGTAAGACACTTTTAAGGCCTGACATAGAACAAATATCCAATACGTTTATGTGGAAGTGCATCTTCAAGCACAGGGATTAGAGGCCCGGGCAGTAGGGGTGCCTGGGTCTGTTAAGTGACCTTGGTTGGTTCTGGCTCAGGGCATGACTAATAACTTGTGGGTCTGAGCCCTGCATCAGGCCCTACGCTGACAGTACAGAGCCTGCTTAGGACTCTCTCTCTCTTTCCCTCTGCCCTCTCCCCCTCTCCCCTGCTCATGTTCTCTCTAAAAAATAAACATGTTAAAAAAGAATCTTTAACAACAACAACAAAAAGCATCATGGGCTCTAGATCAGAATGCCCAGCCTTGAATCCTGGCTCGGTCACTTACTAGCTATGTGATGAGCAAGTTATTTCAGGTCTTTGCCACTCAATCTCCTCATCTGTAAAGTGGGGATGATAATAGTACTTCCAGACTATTGGTAATGGGGGTGAACTGGATTAGTATAGGTTAAAATACTCAGGACAGTTCCGGGTTCATAAGAAGCCTACATAAACATGTGCTGTCAGTCCTGGCTCAATGCTTTTGTGCAAACTAACATATAAAAGTTCTACGTTGGAGGGGTGCCTGGGTGGCCCTGTCAGTTAAGTGTCTGACTCTTGATTTCGGCTCAGGTCATGCTCTCACTAACTGTGAGATCGAACCCTGTATCAAGCTCTGCACTGATAGCGCAGAGCCTGCTTGGGGTTCTCTCTCTCCTCTCTTTCTCTCTCTCTCTCTTTCTCTCTCTCTCTCTCCCCCCCACTCATGTGCATGCTCTTTCTCTCTCAAAATAAATAAATAAACATTTGATAAAAAAGAGTATTGGAAAGGCACATCATATAAGGCCATCTCACTGAGGTTATTCTGAACGTTTCTTGCACCTGAACGTGGGAGTCAGAGTCACATTCCTGTGTTTCGTTCTTTTATTCTAAGTTATTTATTTTTGAGAGAGTAAGTGAGCATGAGCTGGGGAAGGGCAGAGAAAGAGAGAGAGAGACACAGAATCCAAAGCAGGCTGCAGGCTCCGAGCTGTCAGCACAGAGCCCGACGCGCAGCTCAAACTCATGAACCGCGAGATCATGACCTGAGCCGAAGTCAGGTGCTTTACCAACGGAGCCACCCAGTTACCCCGCTGTGTTTCAGATCTTGACCAAACCTAGTCCTCAGTTCTGTGAGCTGAAACAAATGATCTCACTTTTCTTTCATCTGTTAAGTGGGGATAATAATAGTATCTACTTTGTAGGATAGTTTGGGGGTTATATGAGTTAAACTGTTCTTTTAAAGCATCAGAACAGTGCCAGCGCGCACCGTGTGCAGAAGGTATTGGCTGGTGCTCCATGGGGACTTGATCACCACAAATCTGTTAGGTCAGTGCAAATTGGCAGACGAATAAAAGCCCTCCGAGAGAACAGACTCTTATGGCCTCACCTGCTCGAGTTCCTGGCCTCATCTGTGACCGGAACACACCCTGTGTTTTATTCTCCTTAGGTGATCGTTCTGCAACCCCCAGAAGCCTGGATGGTACTGTTTCTTGAACTGATGTGTCAAATGCACTTATACCTCAGATGGGCCGCTGCTTGTCTTGCAGCTAATACATTTTTCATAAAGCATCATCTCAAGTTTCCTTTTAGGCCGCCGAGAGGATATCCTTTTCCCGTTAGGCTGTTGAACGGGTTTTTCTTTCTTTCCTTTCCAAGGAAAGCATTAACCTCCAGAGTCAGTAAGTAGGTTCACTGTACGTATTATGGGAGCAGCAAGGTGAAGTTTTCGCTGGAGCTTGGGTGACGTTTCAGAGGCCTGTGTTACAGGAGCTGCGGTGATAGTTCAGGTGCCCCTAACAGTGTCCAAGTGGCAAGCAGGACATAGTCACTGATGTGTGGACCCCTGGGCTTTTTCTTCCTTTACCTCTATTTTCCTTTTAGAAGAAGATACAGGTGTACTTTAGAAAATATACACAAATCTGGGCGCCTGGTGGCTCAGCTGGTTAAGTGTCTGACTTCGGCTGAGGTCATATCTCATGATTTGTGAGTTTGAGCCCCGCGTTGGGCTCTGTGCTGACAGCTCAGAGCCTGGAGCCTGCTTCGGATTCTGTGTCTCCCCCTCACTCTGCCCCTCCCCTGCTCACACTCTGTCTCTCAAAAATAAACGTTAAAAAATATTTAAAAAATAGAAAATATAATTTCTTAAAATCACATATAATTCTATCACTCAGATAACCACTGTAAAAACTTTTCTCTGCATGTGTATAAGTATTTCTTTTACAAAATGTGATTAGGCTGACAATAACACATCATCTGTACCTTTTTATTTTTTTAAGTTTGTTTATTTTGAGATAGAGAGCAGGGCAGGGCAGGGGCAGAGAGAGAGAATCCCAAGCAGGCTCCTCATGGTGGTTCAGAGCCTGATACGGGGCTCAGCGTCAAGACTGCGAGATCATGATGTGAGCAGAAACCAAGGGTCAGACGCCTAACTGCTTGAGCCACCCAGGCGCCCTCATCTGTACCTTTTTAAAGCTGTAGGTAGCTGTAGGTGTGCATATTTTGGAAACGCTGCAATTTGTCTGTGTTTGTAGTTACTTACAACTAGCATTAGTTCTAACCTTATAAATGCGTTTCTGAAATTAACAAGTATGACCAGGCTGAACATACTACTTGAAAGTAAATACACTACTAACATTTCTCTGTGCCATTAACTTTTCTACATTACTTTTTTTTTTTAATCTTTAAGGGGCGCCTGGTGGCTTAGTCGGTTAAGCGTCCGACTTTCGCTTAGGTCATGATCTCGTGGTTCGTGGGTTCGAGCCCCGCGTCGGGCTCTGTGCTGACTGCCAGCTCAGAGCCTGGAGCCTGTTTCAGATTCTGTGTCTCCCTCTCTCTCTGACCCTCCCCTGCTCACGCTGTCTCTCTTTCTCTCCTAGAAAAAAAAAAAAAAAAATAAAATAAAATAAAACAATTTCCCTTCTTATTGCAAAGGCAGCATGTTCCCTAAAGACAAATTATTTTAGGTAAACTACAGGAAGAAAATTTTAAAGCACCTATAATCTCACTGTCTAGGTACTTGTCATCAGCACTTTGATGTAGGTTCTCTTAGACTTTTTTTTCTGAGTTTGTGCTTCAAAAAGAAAAAAAGAGACCCGGCAGTACCTCCTGTCCTGGGACCTGCATTCTTTCAGTTAATTGATTGTGGATCTCTATGCACAATATTAAAAAAATTTTTTTAAATATTTTTAATTTATTTTTGAGAGAGAGAGTGGCAGCATGACCAGGGGACAGTCAGAGAGAGAGGGGGATACAGAATCTGAAACCGGCTCCAGGCTCTGAGCTAGCTGTCAGCCGTGGGGCTCGAACCCACAAACCTTGACCTGAGCTGAAGTCAGATGCTTAACCGACTGAGCCACCCAGGCGCCCCTCTATGTACAATATTTAAACTGGCTGCATAGTACTCCATCGTGAGGATGTATTGGAATTTAAATTATTGTTGGACATTGCAGATTGGTTCTGTTTGTTGGTTTTATTATTTTAACTATATGTGATGAACACCTGTGGTTTTGTGGCTCGATCTCTGGGCACATCTTTATTGCTTTCAGAAAAGTTCCTTCAAGCAGAATTGCCAGGTCAAAGGTTTTAAACCGATTTGATTTATGTTGCCAACCACCCTCAGAAATACTGTACTAATGAACATGTCCATTCGTGGTGTCTGAGTTCCTTTCCATACAAGAAACACTAGTGCTACTTTTCTTTCAAATTCTGTCAATTGAGTGAATAATTAAACTATTTCATACTATTCTTGTAATATGCATTTCCTGGTTACATTTTATTTTTTTCTTGGTTTGATTTTAGCATTTTTAACAATAAATTTTGAGAGAGAGCACACATGCACAAGCATGAGCAAGAGAGGGGCAGAGAGAGGGAGAGAGAGAGACTCCCAAGCAAGATCCATGCTTTCAGCGCAGCATGGGGCTCGATCCCATGAACTGTGAGGTCATGACCTGTGCAGAAATCAAGAGTCAAGACGCTTAATTGACTGAGCCAGCCAGGTGCCACAACTTTACCATCTTAATATTTATTGGTTATTTGATTTATAAGAGTTGGGCATGCAATAAGTATAATCTTTCTTAAAAAACATTCTGCAAATATTTTTCTCCTTTTGTCATTTGCTATTAAATTTTGTAAAATTTTGAAACTATGATTTTACTCGATAATTTCTTCATGTTTGGGAAATCTTTTCCTCAAGCTTAGATAAATATTAATTTAAAATTTCCTAGTATTTTTATTGCTTGTTTTACTTAAATCCTTGAAGTATCTGGAGTCAACTGCCACATAGGGTAAGGTAGGAGGGTCTAACTTTATTACTAGTTTTTAATAACATCTTTATTGAGATAGAATTCACATACAGAAAACTCATGTACTATATACTGAATGTTCATGTATAAGTCTTTGTGTGGACATGTTTTCAGTTCTCTTGGGTATATTCTAGGTCTTACAGTAACTCTATGTTTAACTTGTGGAGGAATTGCCAATCTGTTTTCCAAGGAGCCTGCACCATTTTACATTCCCACGAGCAATGTTTCAGGGGTCCAATTTCTCCACATTCATACAACACTTCTGTTGTCTGTCATTGGATTCTAGCCTTCTCCGTGGGTGTGAAGTGGTATCTGGTGGTTTGGATTTGCATTTCCCTAATGACTGTGATGTTGAGCATCTCTTCATATGCTTATCAGCCTATTGGCCATTTATATATCTTTCAAGAAAAGTCTGTGCAAATCTTTTGCCCATTTTCAAATTGGGTTATCTTTTTATTTTTGAGTTGTAAAACTTCTTTGTATATTCTAGGTACAAATTCTTTATCAGATATATGTTTTGCAAATCTGTTCATCCCTTCTGTGAGTTGTCTTTTGGTTTTCTCTGAAGCACAAAAATGTTTCATTTCGGGGTGCCTGTGTGGCTCAGTTAAGCGTCTGCGTCTTGATTTTAGCTCAGGTCATGATCTCATGGTTTGTGAGACTGAGCTTCACATTGGGCTCTGCACTGTCAGTGCGGAGCCTACTTGGGATTCTCTCTCTCTCTCTCTCTCTCTTTCTCCCTCTCCCTCTCCTCCCACCCCCCAGCATGCATGCGCACTCTCTTTAAAAATAAATAAATAGAAACTTAAAAAAAAAGCGTTTCATTCTACGATGTTCCATTTATCTATTTTTCTTCTGTTGCTTATGCATTTGGTGTCCTATCCAAGAAACCATTGCTTGACCCAAGAATATGAAGATCTACTTCTCTGTTTTCTTCTAAGAGTTGTATGGTGTTAGCTTTTACATTTAGGTCTATGGTCCATGTTGAGTTAATTTTGTTCTTACAAATGTCTAGCCAGTTGTCCTTGACACTATTTACTGAATCATTTTTCCTTTCCCACCAACTAAAATGGCACTGGTGGAACCAACAGCTAACTGTCCCCAGTATCTGTTCTCCACTCCTGCTGGTAAAAACAGAATAAAAATCTTAGTTAGGCACATAGCCATCCAGCTACAGACCATACTTCCTAGCCTCCTTTGCAGTAGCGGAAGAGATACATGCCCAAGATCACGTTTTCATAAGGAAATCATTTCCCTCCACTAACTTTTCCCCACCATCCCATAGGCTCACATATAGACCTATGCTGGTGAACCACATCAACGTGGTTGACCCCGTGGACGTGGATATCTCCTAGGGGGTGCAGAACAGTAAGATAGGACTGGGTTTCTGGATGACCTCATGGAGCAGAGCTACCTACCAACACCGTGGACCACCTACCCGCTTCTGGGCTGTGATGAGTTAGAGAAAAAAAATCTGTATGTCATTTGATCCACTTTATATTTAGGCCTTTTTGTTGTTACCTTTAATATATGTTATATGTCGATCTAGGCAAGATTTTCCTTAAATTCCCATTCTATTTTATTGATCTAAACCACAGCTGCCATTTCTGAAGTTTTATGATATGTTTAAATGAGGGAATGAGGAGAGGGGAGTAAATCTCTCTCACAGTTTCCAAAGCATTTCTTGGCTCTTCTCCTGCGTTCAATCTGTCCAATGAATTCAGACTAATTTTGTCAACTTCCACCACCTCCTCCTTCCCACCTCCAAAGTCACTGGGTACTTTCCAATCAAAAGTCATTTCTTGGTCTTTGAGAGTTTGTTCACTTTCGAAAGCTATGTGTTATCACACTAGCTTAGGCATGATCAAGGTGCATTTTGGTTCTTGTCACTTAATATGGGCAGCAGCCAGTGTCTAGGGGTCAGCCCGATGTTAAAATATGCCCACTCCACCTCGACTGGTGAGCCGGTCTCATGAGGACAAAGTGAGGGAAAGACCAGCCATGGATATTGTTCCCAAGGAACACTGACACCATGGAGGTGGGTAGGACAAACATGCTTGAATAGCATTTGACGCAAACCATAGAAACAAAACCTTCATGACGACGAGGGTCAAGGCTACCCACAGCTGTAGGTCTGTGTTCCAGGGAGAATCAGGGAGGGGAGGGGAGAAGGTGGCATTGCTGCACCCAGAAAGATTTCCCTGAAGGACCACGCAGCATTACAATGTTCATCGCATGGTGGCGGGGGGATGGGGTTTGTGTGGGGGTTGTTAAATGAGTTGCTTCTGATTTCTCTTATCCAGTGGTTAGAAACACATCACTTTTGGAGGATGCTTAATTCAGTAATATACGGAGTAAGTGCCATCCATTATAACGTATTCTCTTTTTCTCTCCATTGTGAGAAAGTAGTTTTTCTACCAGAATTTGCAGGTGGCCCACTACTTCATTGAACCAATTTAGGACGCTCATTTTCCTTTGTAAAATTGATTTTCACTCCATATTCACATCGAGGGCCCTCCACTTTCTGAATCTGTTACGGCATTGTGGTGGAGAGTATGAACAACTGGAAGTCGAGAGAGCTCATGTCTGACCAGTTTCTCCATTTCACATGTTCACATCAGCTTCATTTTTGGAAAGTATTTTAAAGGAATTATCTAAAGTAGCTTTGTTTCAAAAGTTAGGTTTAAAATATCCCTCAATTTCTCAGCATTAACAGATAAACAAGGCAAAGAAAAAAAAAAGCAATTAAAAAAGTCCTTAAGTATCAGGACTATTTGTGACATCAGCAATACTGCACGGACCCCACCTGGGCCTTATTTCTAGACTGTCCTTCGACCGTTTCATAGTGACTCCTTTATGCTCTTTTAATTTTTCTGATAACAAAATATAAATAGATAATAAATACACATATGTATATATGTATATGTATATTTTTTAGGGGGATGATCAGTTGCATATTTTTGAGGTTACAAGTACAGATGTTGATTTGTGTACACTTCAAAGCATTGCTCTGAATCCTCAGAGTTACCAAATTCTTATGGGCCACACATGTAGCATGTCTTGTGTGGATCTATTGACACAATTTCTCTGCTGTTTACGAAGAGTGTCGATACAGGGACAAAGGAAGGGCTCATGATCTAAGACTATGGGACAGAAGAAGGGAGAGGGCAGTACCTAACAACCCTCGTCTGTCACAGTCCACTCTTTGTCGGGGACAGGGATGTCCTGAGAATGTTTCACCAGGGTCTGAAATCTTCAGGGCTTACAGATAAGATCCCTGACCTCAGGAGGCTTAGATGCCAGGGGAAAGTACACTAAACAAACAGGTCGTTGAGCAAGACAATGTCAAAGAGAGGTATGTGATAAGAAGGGACTGAGCCTGTGACCTGATGGAGACCAGTGGCTGCCCCGTGAGTCTATGGTTAGGAGTCCCTCTGTGCTGTTAGTGAGTTGAGACTCGATTATGCAGAATGAATGGTGCTTCAAGTCTTGATGGCCTCTAGCCCAGGGCGAAGCCCTGGTCTGAGATTAAGTTCCTTCTACGGCTCAGGGTCTGTGCCTTCTGTGCAGCTGCTTCTGCTTTGTGACTGTCCTGGAGAGCCCCCTGCGCAAAGGGGCTCACTGTTCTACAGCCCCTCGAACAGCACCAGATGCACCCAAAGTGTTGAGCACACGTGTTGAATGAATGAATGAATGAATGGAGTAGCATCTGCACCTGAACTCATCTAGATGTCCTGCTTCTCCGAGTGGCCCTCCCTGAGGGAGCATATATAACACCCCCGGGGCTCCCATGCGGGAGCCCCCTCTCCTCTTACAGCTGCATTCCCCTCTGCACCTCAAGCTAGCAAGTCACCAGGTCCCCTTGGCTCTCTTTCTTATGCTTGGGCATTTGGGGTTTTGTCCTCTCAAGAAGTATCCTTAGCTATTCTAACAGCTTCTCAATGGGATGCCTTGCTCTCGGCTTGCCCTGTCCAGTAACGTATGTATTTCTGCCAGACAGGTCAGTACATCATAGGAATCTGGTCAAGACCTCTTGGGGCCCTCCCCCACCGCCAGCCCCGGGTCTTCTCAGTTTCTTGGGATGATCTACACAACCTCTCCACTCTTTCCTTCAATTCCCTGCCGGACCGATCCAACACAGTACCTGCCCACCGTGGGTGTTCCGGAAGGGGCTGAGCTGGACTCGAGGGTCAGCTGGGAAAGGAGCTAGCTGCCGCCCCCCTCACTGGGTGAGGCTGGGCCTGTGGGAGGGGAGATGGCTTCTGGCCTCTGGGGACAGGACAGTCCCCTTCCAGCGAAGCCTCCTGTGGTACCGCCGGGCGCCTTCACGCTGCACTGGAGAGAGCCATTTAGCGCTGTCATTTGGGCGACACCTAAACGTGTGGGCTAGAGGGCGTCCTGGCCTTTTGTGAGCACCCCACCCTGCGGCCTCCTCCCCCGCCGTCCAGCTGCCCTCCCAAGCGAGGCCCGAGAGAACTGGCAGACCAGCGGGGGGTGCTCCAGGCTGGGGGCTGGGAACGTCTGCTAGGGTGGGGGTGGGGCGGGCGCCGGGGAGGAGCAGCGCCCTCCCGTGTTCAGAGGGGGGAATAAAGCAATTACGTTTTCCCAGACACTTTGCATTAGAGAAGATTGATTTGTTCTTCTGATGTGTTGTTTCCATAGAAGCAGGGCTTAACCTTTTAAGTCAAGATTATAAAGCTACCTAATTCATTTAAAATTAGGCTTCAATTCTATCAGCACTTAATGCTCAAGTGTTACTGTGGGACTTGCTACAGACAGTGATCTGACTGCCAGGCGGAGCCTGGGACTTTCTCGATTTGAAGCCGCTCTTTCTGGTGGCTGTCTAGTTTGTTTATTTTTAAAAATTAACTTCCTAAGGAGATATAACTTTCTGTGTAAGATTCCCCAGAGTATTAATAAATACCTTTTAATTAATGATTAGCACTGACTCCTCTTCATAAACACAAGACTGGCACACAGGCACGGAACAGGCATGCTCAATTAAAGTAATTTATTGTGTTCTTCTGGAACGGACATAAAGAGCATCTTGGGACTTGATATCACAACACAACGTTATACACCATTTTCACAACTAGCCTTGTGTTGAAATTTTTTTTAAAGAACATAGTAATTTTAAAAAAATCTAAATATTTACATATTAATAAAACGTATATACAGAAGATTGAGACATCCATAGACACGGAATTTTTCCTTTTGCTAAGAGCGCCTATAAAAAGGATTTCTGAATAAAGTCTGAACAGTAGTCACAGGAAGTAAACACAAATACAATTTGAATGTACAAAATAGGATTTTACTGTCGCCGTTTTGTGATATGTGTCTCCAATCTGTGGATGCATTGCACGTATTTGTGAGGTGAACAATCCCCTCTCCTCCTCAAGTACTGAAAACTCCAAGCAGTCGCCCAGGCTTGGAAGGAAGTGCTTTTGAAGGTTCATGATGCAGATTTAACAGATCCCACGGTTGTAAGGTAAATGTTTCCACCTTTATTAGCAACACGCTCATCTAACTGTAACAGAGTGGAAAGGTCACTAAGGAATCTTTTCAGTTCCCATGAGAAAGATTTCCTTCTGAGGGGCAGGAGACAAATTTTTCAAACCTACGCTGCAGAAAAACCAGAGCCCTGGTGTGTAGTGTTTTCCCCCAGGACTGGGCTCAGGGAAGGGACCACCAACTGGCCTAAAATGAAAAAGGCTGAAAACACCTCTAGGGTGTGCTGCGAACGGTTTCTCTGAACCTTCCTCACAGCTTCAGAAGTAAGACAGGAGACACAGATACGAGAAGCCACGGTCTCGCAGTTAGACTGATTCCACGAGTCACACCTAGAACCAGTTTTGTCACATTTCAGGGAAGCCTCCTACGGTTTCCAGTTGATGAGCTGGTGGTCAGTGGGCCGCTGACCCGCCCCGGAGCCCCTCCCGGCTCAGGTCCAGTGTTGGACGGCACAAGGGCCTTGGACAGGGCGCCTACACAGTAACTTTGAGCTCTGCCGCACTAAGCCTTCGGAAGTGCCAGGCAAAGGTCGGAAACGGTGAGCACAACCGTTTCCCCACCTCTGGCTTGGCATTTCTACGGTCCACATTTCCTTCCAGCCAACATTTGGCCTTTGGGTCGAGCGCCAAAGATTTCACGGTAATTTGCTTTATACAGTGAATGAGGTCTACATGCAGTGTTTGTGAGGAAAACGGTTTACAGTCACCATCTTTTCGGAGAAGGGACTCTGGAGGTAAATATTTCTGTAAAACACGGCAAGATATTGCTTTAGTATAAGCCCATATTTTCGTATGTTGCTTTCATGTGAAGAGGAAGGCAGGTATACCGGGACTCAAATAAAGCATATAATATCAAGGAGCCTTGTGGCTGCCCGCCACGCCGTGCCTGAACACCGGACAGCTCAGTCTAAGCCGTCTGTGAGAACAGTTGTTAGGTATCGTGTCGGTCACTGGTTACTTTGGGTTTCTCACTTTTTAATTAGTTATTTTGTCACTGTGTTGAAGGTTTTTCTTTCCTAGGAATTCACAGATCATTTGCTCTTACTCAGTTACAAATGGCCATTTTTGGAAGAGCCGATGTCACAAACGATTTCATCTAATAGGTCAGAGCTAGCCTGTCTCCCCAAACAACTTTTTCATCTTCCAGGCTGCGGAAGGCCTCGTTAACGT
Organism: Hyaena hyaena; assembly: GCF_003009895.1. Taxonomy (NCBI): domain Eukaryota; kingdom Metazoa; phylum Chordata; class Mammalia; order Carnivora; family Hyaenidae; genus Hyaena; species Hyaena hyaena. The sequence goes on from NW_024080797.1 coordinate 402,659, forward strand.
TGGCCTTCACAACCGCTCCCTCAGTGCTAGAAAGAGCTGCTCTCCTGTAAGCTGCATCGATGCAGCGCACATTAAAATAAATATGCGTCAGAACTCTATCTATTCACCTTGAGCTTATGAGAAAAACGAGCAGAGAGAACTCTGCTTTTCAGTGAGCCATGACCAAATAGGTCATACGCTGGACTTCTGAGTGGGGATGAATGAGTCAACTCTTCAAAAATGATTTCTAAAACTCTTATACCAAATTGGAGGCTGCCTGATCACGGAGTACAAAGAAAGAAGATGAAAACTCTGCAAGTATGACGGGGAACGTTCACAGAACACCCACACTCGGCAGGAACCTGAAACGCTACGTGCATCTCTGAGGGAATTCGAATGGGAGAGTTATGTGGGCTCATGAGCACTGTCACTAAAAGGGAGGTCTAGGCAGTGAAATCTGGCTCTGTGTCTTCCGTGTTTCCTCTCCTGGTGTCAAATATATTACCTACAACACAGACAAGACAGTAAAGGGGGGCCACTTCTCCCAAGAAGAGCTGCACAGTTTTCTACGTCGGGGCCAGAGGCGGGGACACTGGGTGGGGAGAGAACCCCGCTGAGGAAGCCTGTGTTTCATACTTAAATCACTAATTTTTCAGCCAAGGCTTTAGTTGGGCTACGTGAGCAATGTCAGAAATGTGTAATGAAGGGGCGCCTGGGTGGCTTAGTCGGTTAAGCGTCCGACTTTCACTTAGGTCATGATCTCGCGGTTCGTGGGTTCAAGCCCCGCGTCGGGCTCTGTGCTGACTGCCAGCTCGGAGCCTGGAGTCTGTTTCGGTCTGTGACTCCCTCTCTCTCTCTGAAACTCCCCTGCTCATACTGTCTCTGTCTCTCTCTCTCCTAGAAATAAATAAAACATTAAAAAAAAAAAGTATGTAATGAAGACTTTTACAGGGAAGTCCATGAATGTGTGTTACTGCTGGGGTATGTCCACATATTGTCCAGGAATACGAAGTGGCTAAATAAGACACACTTCACCTGTAACAAAGAACATGATGCGGCTATTAAAAGCACACGTAGGCAGATTTGTGAAAAACAGAAAATGCTTGTTAGGTTAAAAAAAAAAGCCCTCAGGAAACAAAATTTTATGTCTTTGATCTCTAATTGTGTAAATAAATAAAATAAATATAAAGAAACGTCTGGGGGAAAACACCCAATAATGGTCATCTCTGAGTGGCAAAATTGATTTTTATTTTCTTCCTTGTACTTTTGTCACTTGCTTAAAAGTATGTATAAGACCGCCAATTTGTGACAAAAAAAGGCTCGGCTGGGGGTGGGGGCGTGCGGGGGGGGGTGCTTGCACTATCCTACTTAAAAATGAGATGCCTCCTTTGCAAAATTTAGAAAGCACTGTTGCGATTTTTCTTGCGCTTTACTTTTTTCCCCAGCACAAAGCGCTCCCCAGTCCTGGGGCTCTGCGACTGCCAGAGCACAGTCCACACCTGGCATCCCGCCTGCCTCGCACAGGCAGGGCTCCCTGAGCGCGGGCGCTGGTGCACAGAACCCGCCGGTGCGGATTCCCAGGAGCTACCCAAGCGGACTTACTGGTAGGGTTGTGAGGGGCAGGAAATTAAGAAACTATGTTTTTTCCGCTGTAGAAGCCATACGCGCTCTGGTGGGAGCTAGACAGACAGAGGCTGCTTGAAAGTAGTGGATGAAAGCAAATGTCCCTGGACTGTCTTGACTCTCACCCTGACTTGCTCGATCCTAGTTATTAGAAACACTTAAGGATTTACACCCCTCTCCCCCGCCTTCCTCAACACACGCGGATTTGGAAAGAGGAAAAAGACCTTAAGAGGGTAATAAAGGTGTTGTTCAGTCTTTAGAAACAGGACCACCTGGGGGCGCCTGGGTGGCTCAGTCGGTTGAGCATCTGACTTCGGCTCAGGTCATGATCTCACGGTTCGTCGGTTTGAGACCCGCGTCAGGCTCTGTGCTGACAGCTAGTTGAGAGCCTAGAGCCTGCTTCAGATTCTGTATCTCGCTCTCTCTCTGACCGTCCCCTGCTCACACTCTCTCTCTCTCAGAAATAAATAAAAACATTTAAAAAATTAAAAAAAAAAGAAGAAGAAATAGGACCACCTGTTGGTTCAGCTCAGCTAAACCGGAGAAGAAACGTGTGACCAGTGAGTCTCCTGTGCAAGAAAGGTGGACTTGACCTCTGGGACGGCCTCATTAGGGCACACGGAAGGGAAGGGTCAGTAGCGGCGCTGTGTTCAAAGACGCTGCCCGGACCTGGGATTTTACTTGAGGGCCCATGACGACATGCTAGTCTTGTCAAGATGCTCTGATTTCACTGGCGAAATCGGAGCACCACTGTGCAACTTCTTTCCCCTCCTCTAAATCATAAACGCTCGGATGCATCATGCTGCTGAGGAATTTGTATCAAGTATCCGTAGTCTAGGGGAGAGACCTGCGGTCTCCTACGGCTTGGCTAGGGCGTCACGGCCTTGGGCAGGATTTGAGAAAGAACTCCAGTAAGTGAGTTTAAACTGCAGGAGGATTTCGGGTAGACTTAGCGACGACAGACATTCTAATAGTGAAGACAGACACTGGAACGGAATCCTACGGGGATTAGTACATCCATCAGCTCTTAGAATCTTTAGGAAACATGCACTGAGAAGCTGGCTTTGGCTTAGGTGTAAGAAAGCTATGCGGTGTAATGGCTGGAAGTCGAGAGGCCGGGGCTCCGGCCAGGCCACCAACCCGCTGTGAGACCTGGAGAAAGTCATTTAGTGTTTCTGGGCCTCAGGCTTTTTACCTGTAAAATAAAAGGACTGGATAAAAAGAAGGGATGGGACTAGATGATCTCTAACGTTCCTTCTTTCTCAGATTCCTTGACATTCTTTTCAGTTCCGTGTGACGGTTCTATCATCCCGTGTGCAGCTTCCTCATCTGAAACATCCCTCTGCCTCCATCTTCAGACAGGAAAATGCAAAGGTGTTATTTCAAGGGGGAATGGTCTTCAAGTGCGGACAGTAGTACTTCTAGTAACAGCCATGTCCAGGGTGTCAGAAGACCATGAGGATGGGCGGCACAAATGCCCTGGGGGCACTGGGGGGGGGCGGCTGGGGGGGGAGTCTGCCCCCCCCCATGCACAGTTTCATTACTGGTAGTGCTATTTCCTGCACCTGCTGGGAGGGGCCAGGTGCGATAAGAGCAAGGCTAATCCGAGTTGTCCTGACAGACAAGGACGCGATGGGAAGGAACAATAGAGATCATGCATTTCAATGATCTAAATTCACAAACGTGGAAACAGAACTAAACCAGGAGAGAAATCCCCTTCACATAATGGCTGTATGTATGGTAAGAACTCGATAGAAGCAGGTCCTTTCTGCACCAGGAGGCTCATCTCATTTGTTTGTCCATCGATCTGTTGCTTAGCTACGTAGTGACGGAGAAAGTTCTGCATCGTTGACACGGCTGAGCTTTCTCATGGCTCACCCACACCTGTCCTACACCCATGAGCTCTGCCTGCCTTGCCATCCCAGGACCAGCGTCATCAAGGAACACGCAACCTAGCCGAGTTCCTACAGAGGCTGGCGACTGCACTCAGATTTGCCAAATTCTGTTTAAAACTTGCCACCTCGAATCTGGAATTGCGCGTGTTCACTTAGAGGGGTTTTTCGGGGTATCGGTTTGGCGGGCAGATAATCTTCAGGTAGTTTTGTGAGGGCACTCAGTGAAGAGTCCCCACAATTACAGCGGGAATACATGACCACGAGGCAAATCGCTCAGACCCCTGTCTCTTGGGCTCTTGGGGGAGGAGCCAATGCAGAGGCAGGAGGCTGTGGCTTAAACACGTTCTATTCAGCTGATCTGGTTCTAGTACTAGGAATGTGCACCCACGACAGACGGACTGGTTTATTCAGTCACGTCGTTACAACACTGTATTCGTCGGTGCTCAGTATAATGAAGAGCAATGACTGATCGACTGCCTCTCCAGACCCTTTTGGGGGAGTTGGACGAGAACAGAACGGACATGAATTTCATCACAGAACAGGTGATCCTTGTTCTAAAAAGAAATATCATTTCCTGTTCAAGTACTTTCAATGTCCGCAGGTTTGGGGAGGCGTGACATTAAGTTCTTAGGATGTGCTGTTCTGAGGCTCTTGAGCCTGTGACAAGGTGTGAGGAAAATGGAGCTTTTCATACTCCATGTAAAAATATCTCTGAGCACAAGGCACTGAGAAGCTCTGGTTCCTAGGGTCTGGGCCAGGAGCAGTGTGCTCAAGCCTCTGCCTCTCTGACATGACACACATTTTCAATGCAAATATTTTCATGGGCTGTATTTTCCAGCGGGTGATGAAAATGTAAATGTGTTTTACCTGTTGGTGGTAGAGAGATGCCGTCCAGTCTCTCATCACCGTCCGCTACCTCTGCTGGTGGCAAACAGAAAACACAAATCTCATTAGTTTCAGGGAGCACATTCATTTTACCGAATACCGTAATATAATTTCACAACTCCAGCATGCATAATACATTCAACTTTCTTTCCCCTTTTCAGCTTCTGTCGGTTCGCATTACAGATTTTAGTACCCTTATTTAAATCAAACATTTTCTTAAAGCTAATAAGAGGTTTGCTCCTGCATTACACTTTTTTGTTTGTTGTTGTTATCTTGTGGACCTTATTCTATCAATCATTGATGATTTCGGTTCATTTTCACTTGTTTGCAGGGATGTAAATCTTCCCCCAGAATCTGGGGTGAATTGCTTAAATATGATCATCAAAGGCACTGAGGTCAGTGAATCTCTGTGGCAGAATTTTCCCTGGTCATTCCCAGAACCATCCTAACCATCCCTGTGAGGAAGGCTCAGGGAATCTGAGAATCAGCCTTTCTTTGGAGATGGCTGGACATTGGCATCAGTTCAGTCACAGGGAAAAATCAGAAGGAATAAGTGTATCTTCAAAAGCTTTGTCACCGCTGTGTTTCAAAAGGCAAACCTCTGCTCAGGTCTGATATGTTTTCATCTCCTAAAGGGTTTTCCAAAGGCAGATCCTTCAGTCAGAGAAAACCTTCCACCAAGTACAGAAAAGAAAGTGCTCATCTGTCTCCTGATAACCTATGGGCCAGTCAGTCTCCCAGGCATGCTGCAGACAGGTCAAAACATTTCATTACAGCCGACCGCTCCCTACATCCCGGGGCGAGGGTCCTCGCCCTGCGCGTGCGCACACGAGGCCCGCCACGTGGGGCCGCCATTTGCCACCACGCTGTAACGCTGAGTTGGTGGGAAGCCAAAGTAATACCATGTTCCTGTTTGTATTGCTGTGGCTTTAAACACAATCAGGGGTCAAATGTGGCTGGAGACGTTCAGAGATTTCCACTCCAGTTCACTCTCTGACACCTTGTTCTCAGACTGCGACACACCCCTGTCGCTGACCTGCTAAATCCACCACAAAGAAAATGCCCAGTGTCAAGACCAGCTCGGGCTGGAGAAGAGTGTCTACTTTTCTCCTCTAAAACGATGTTGTAGGTGAACATTTAATAGGATTCGACTCAAGCGCTAGGATAGATGGAGAGATAAAACATTTTAAAATAGGTTTACAGATGAAGTACAGGACATACTAAAATGTTAACAGCATTTTTCTCTGGATGAAAGGCTTATAGGCCTTGACAGTGTTGTTCTTTGGGTTTTTAAAATCGTTCTATATATTTAAAAAAAATAACGAACTTGTGTTATTTTTACATTAAGAAGGCATTATTTTCTTCTAATTGGTTTGACTGAATTTGAGTGGGGAGATGAGCTAGCTGGTGGTTCCTTAATTGTCTAGGATTTTAAAAAAAAGTCTTCAGTAATAATAAGAGCAACGACTGCCACCACCGTTTATGAGATGTTTACTGTTTACTGAGCAATTTATATACATTGTGTCATTTGACTCTTAGAAAACCCTACAAGGCAGGCCTGTTTTTAAGTCCATTTTAACAAACAGAACTGGGATAGAGAGAGGTTAAGAGACTAAGGTAATTTGGAGTGCCCAGCTGGCTTGGTGGGACATGGGACTCTGGGTCTCAGAATCGTGGGTTCGAGCCCCACGCTGGGTATAGAGATTACTAAAAACAATAAATAAATAAACTTAAAAAGAGAGAGAGACTGACTAAGGGAATGCAGCTAGTGAGTCAGGCTCTTAATCTCTTTGCTATTAATAATCCAAATATACATCATTGTGCATCACTATGAACTAATTGTTTTTTAAAATCTTCAACTTCCAGTTCATTTTATACTTTAGTAACTTTCTCTACTTTACATGTAAAAGGGCTTTCGATGTAGTTATCACAGAGCCCTTCCCTTTGTAATTCAGCCATCCCCATTTGTAAAACCCAGGCCTATGCAATTCTGTGCTTTAGGAAAAACAGAACATACGCATCTGAAAAACAGACAAATTATTATATGTAAATTAGTGTGTGCTAGCTGCACGCACAGGGCCAAGTGTCACGGATGAAGAACGTGGCTGTGTTACTGAAATTTAATTATAACATCTGTCTGTAACCACAGGCTCACGGACTTTCTTCTCCGGTGACAGTCAAGTTGTGAAATTTAGAAAAGACTGAGCAAGTCCAATAAAAATTTAATAGCAGTGACAGCTCTACTCTTAGATCTAACACAAATAAAAAATTGTGATTTCAGCTCTGAGGAAATAATGTAATGAAAATGATAAAAATCCACACCGGGAAAGGAATCATTCCAGTTACAGAAAAAAAATTATCACATGTGATGAGAGCCCCAAATGAGTTTCTGTTTGGATTCGCAGGACAACCTTTCACATCTGGATGAGGCACTTCTCCTTCCTAGAGGCGGTTTGGGCTTCCTTGAGCACTGAGTTGATGAGCTTGCCCAGTTAGAGTCTGTACCTCACTCCAGGAATTGGGCCAGATATGATAGATGAGGTTGAAGGTGTGGAACGTCTTTGAGACACTGTTTGTGTTATCGTTTGGACAGGGAGTAATCAAGACAAAAATCACAAGAGGGAGAGACATCATTGATCCTGGCCTCTCCGCTCCCATCAGCTCAGAAAGGAAAGGCGAGTGGGTCTATTCCCCACCTGGAGGGTCCCACTTTGATGGCCCTTGAGGAGAATGAAGTGTAATAGAATTTTGAGAAGATCAGGAGATTGAGCCTATGTGGTGGGTCACTGCTGATGTGCTGACACCTGGTCTAGCTGGGCCCATACCTCAGGGCTAGTTTTGTCCTCCAGCCACCTCCCCCTTCGCAGATGCAGAAGGAACCTGGCATAAAGGTGGAGGGGAAGTGCCAAGGCGCCCATCACAACTGCCGAGGCGGATCGGTGGTCAGAAGTGAAAATGTCCTGAATTGAATATGATGATGACCAGCGAACAGGGCGCTCCCGCAGGAAGGGAAGGGTCTGCAGGTGGGACCCTGCTGGGCAGAGGCAGGCACACGTGTGTGAGATGTGTGCGTCATGTGAGTTACTAATACAGATGCTGGATGGTTAAGAAATGTGTTCACTGGCCCGTCTGTGGGAAGGAGAACAAGGAAGGTGGAGGGACATTCAACAAATATTCTTGTGTGTGTGCGATGTGCCACACGCCATTCTAGACATTTGGGATAGAAACACGACCCCGATGCAGACTCTGCTCCTGAGGGTAACGTGGCTGGTGGAGGAGACCGGAGTGTCGTTCTGGCAGCAGAAGACCGAAGGCTCCGGGAGGAAGTCACCTTTAAGATCTGTGACAAGAGGAGGTGCTGGCTTCCGGACAGAGGGAACGCGTGAGTGTGGGAGCCCAGCTTGTCTCAGAGTAAGGAGCTGGCGGTGAGGCCGGGCAGGCACCGGCGTCTGGCAGGAGGAGAGGTGGGCGAGGAGGGCGAGCCTAGCCTGTCAAGGGGCCCGCGGGCCGTGCTGGAGGGGCATGTGCAGGGGATTGTATTTGGGGAAGACAGGAAGCTAGGAGTGTCTAATCCGGGCTGGGGCAGGCTCTGACGTAATGCTCAGGGGATGCAGTCTAGGGTCTTGGGACATGGCCACATCTGGAGCTGGTGAGCCAGTCACGGTGGGACAGTTCAAGTCCCGGGTGAGGCTTTAGAATGAGAACAGCACCAGGAATGGAAAGCAACCACGTGGCTTTTAGAACGTGGATTAGACCGAAGGAGGAGGAGGAGGCCGTGGATGAGGTGGAAGGCAGTGCCGGAGACCCGGGAGGAGAGGCAAAGACAGGGAAACCCCAGAACTTTTAAGGGGAAGAGACTTTTAAGGAGGGTGAGATCTGATGGAGTCAAAATCAACACGCAGGTCAAATGGAGTGCTGATGTAACAGAAAGGGAATCCGATCTCCTTCGTGGACGCAGCAAGGGCGTCTGTAGGGGTGCGGGGCCAGAGGGCAAAATGCAACGCGTTCTACACGGGTCAGAGAAGCCAATTCAGGGAATGCAAACCCTTTGGAAGGAAATTTGACCAACACCTTCCAGAAAAAAACCTTAGTGGTTTTAAGAAATGGCAGGGATAGGAGCTCCCAGTTGGCTCAATCGGTTAAGACACCAACTCTTGATTTTGGCTCAGGTCACGATCTCACGGTTTGTGGCATCGAGCCCCATGTTGGGGTCTGAGCCGATAGCAAGGAGCCTGCTTGGGATTCTCTCTCTCTCTCTCTCTCTCTCTCTCTCTCTGCCCCTCCCACACACATGTGCTGTCTCTTAAATAAATACACATTAAAAATATAGGAAATAGTAGGGATGAAGGAAGAGTTCTGCTTTGTTCTGGGTTACCAGAGGGAAGGAGGGTAAGGGCACTACTTTCTAAGTAGTCCGCGTCAGCTCTATATTGGTGGCAGAACTTAACATCGTCTGATTCTGACTCTGAAAACACCCGAGAGGTAGATATTAGCCCTATTATATCCATGGGAAGCCCGAGGCTCAGAGAAGGTCCCAGCGATTTGCAGATGGCAGATGGGAGCTGGGAATTTGGACCAGTTCTTTCCAATGTACCTCGCTGGGTTTATTTGTGATGATTTGTAGATGAAGAAAAGGAAGGCAGAGGAAACAGAGAGCTGGGGGAAGGGCGAGCGGATGATCTATTGTCCAAGACTGAAAACGTCTGTGGGCGAAGAGGGCATCAGTCGCAGTTATACTGGGACAACAGGAGCAGGGGCCACCGGGCACAGCGGGGTGCTTCCCCCCGACCTGGGACACGGGGAGGCTCCCCAGCAACCCCGATACACTTTCAGAGGGCACACTCATTTCCTTGATGAAGACGTTCATGTCTGACAGATGTCTGGAACCTCCTGACAGCTGTGAAGCAGGCTCTGGTTTTCTGGCTGCTTCGCGACAGAGACACCAAGGACTGGAGGGCGGAGTGACGTGCCTGAGGTCCGGGGCTGGTGAGGAGCAGAGAGACCTGAGAACCAGGTCTTCCGGCCTCTGGCCTCCGCTTCAACTTGCTGCCCTGAGGCTACTATATGTTTGCACCAACGACAAGTATCAGTAGCCCAATGCTCTTTATAAAGTGCATCAATGGCCAAAACATGGAAAGAGCCTAAGTGTCCATCAACAGATGAATGGATCAAGAAGATGTGGTTTATCTGTACCATGGAATACTACATGGCAATGAGAAACAATGAAATCTGGCCATTTGTAGCAACATGGATGGACCTTGAGGGAGTTATGCTGAGAGAAATAAGTCAGGCAGAGAAGGACAAATAACATATGTTTGCACGTATAGGAAGATTAGGAGGAACTTAACAGAGGAACAAGGGGGAGAAGAAGGGGGGAAATGGTGGGGGAAAGGGAGGGAGGCAAACCATGAGAGACTCCTGAATGCTGAGAAGAAACTGAGGGCTGATGGAGGTGGCGGAGAGTGGAAGGGGGGTGATGGGCATGGAGGAGGGCACTTGTGGGGATGAGCACTGGGTGTTACTTGTAAACCAACTTGACAATAAACTATTTAAGAAAAAAAGCATCAATTAGTATAAAAGGAAGCAAAGGTTTAAAAAAACAAGGGGGGGAGGAGGGAAGATTTTAATTAAAAAAAAAAATCACCTACAGCTAAATACTTGAAGGGTCCTGATAGCTACTGTACAGAAGCGAGCTGCAAGGTTTCCCACACTGAAGACGCCCTCCGTCCCTTACCGGGTGTCTCCTGCCCCGAGTGCACTCCCGGCCTGTGCCCGGAGCTCTCCCCCCGGCGCTGGTGGACTCCCTGCTCTAGCACGTTGTGAGTGCACGTGTAAAGGGGCTGCTAGAGACACGGGCCCACGCATGTGTGCTGCCATCCTGGGCCTCCGTACCAGCCAGATGTGCGGCAGCATCTGGAGCCTGTCTCTGAAACTGGGCGCCCTCCAGCTAAAGAAACACAGAGGTGCTCGGCAGGCCGGGTGTCAGGAGGTTTGATCAGAACTGTTTGTTTTATTTGCCTTTTATTTTGAGAGAGAGAGAGAGACAGCATGAGTGGGGGAGAGGCAGAGAGAGGGAGATAAGAGAGAGATAGAATCCCAAGTAGGCTCTGTGCTCGAACCCATGAACTATGGTATCATGACCTGATCTGAAATCAAGAGTCAGACACTTAACTGACTGAGCCACCCACGTGTCCCTGTTTGTTTCTTTTAAAAATAGTATCTAGAGGTCTGTGGCCTCCTAGAGACGATTACTCTTACATGATGGTAGAACACTGGCCTCAGACGGATTCTTCACTGGTAAATTGGCTCACAATCATCTGAGGCCTCACATGACCAAATCCAAATAGTCGTAATTCAACTAAAATACTCTCAGAATCGCCAGAGCCAGATTTGAAAAATACACACTTGACTTACTCTATTTCATGTGGTGTTTCTGGTAGGAGGGATGTTGTTATTTTTTTACCTTAAGCAACTGGTACTTTTTATAAAAAGCCATGTAGATCCAAACAAACAAAAATCAATAGGAAACAGAAGGCAATCACAAAAGAGACACTCAGTTTCACAGATGAGACACATAAGGCCACAAATGAGATTGGCCACCTTCTTCATTTATACTATTAAACAGCCTGACACAATTTTTACTATTTAATCGTCAGGTGAATTTCCAAACGCATTTGCCTAAGACTTGAAACTAGAAACCAGAGCACATTAGATAGAGCTTTTCCTTCAAAAGACAAAAAGATGGTGAAAATACCCTAGAGCACAGAATTCTATTTTACACTGTCCAGGATTTCAATAGAGGGCTTCTGCAATTATTTTCTCGCAGCTTATTCATACCTGAGCCTCTTTTTAACCTTCTTCTGGCCAGTTTAATTTGATCTTGTAGAATCTGTACCCAGTCTCTAGGGCCAGGAAGTTTATCCACGTGATTAGCGGTACAGTATTTTTCTGTGAAGACTGAAAGAAAATGTGAAATATTGTTAAAATTGTTAAATACTTTAGCAGATAAAAAAAACATGCAGATCTGAAATAGGAATATATCCCAAGAAGCAAAAAAAAAAAAAAAAAATGTATTTCTAGAAGACATTAGTTCTGCGGTGCATGTCTTCAATACCCACATTATGTTCCTTTGGTAAAGACGGAGGTTGGCGGGGGCCCTGCTTACATCCAGTGTGCTGTGCTTCGGAATGAACCCGGCTATAAAATATAAGCAGTTCGAGTGGTACTGCTCTGTCCACTTGCTCTACACCCACATATATGTGTCTTACGGGCAGAGAAGAAAATGCTTCCTGTGGGTCCACTGGCCCCATGAAAAAATTCAGCAAATAAATTATTACTGTCGTTAAATCTAATCCCATGCAAGGTTACACAGAAAGATGGTGTTCTCGTGGTGATTCCTACTAACTTGGTCAGTACTCAATAATAATGCAGTTGTATTTTTTTAAGTTTATGTATGTATTTTGAGGGAGAGGGAGGGAGAATCCCAAGCAGGCACAGAGCCCAAGCGGGGCCTTGAACTCACGAACGGTGAGATCATGACCTGAGCCGAAACCAAGAGACGGGAGCTTAGCCCACTGAGCCACCCAGGCGCCCCTGTGCGGTTGTGTCTTAATGAGAGTCCCCATTTGTACCTGGAGTCATCCTGTCGCGGGCTGTGCTGGCACCGAGGAGAGTTACGTGATAAGCACAGAGGGAGCTTTGGAGACAATGGTGGGACAGGACGAGAGGGACACAGGACAGTGGCGTTACGAAAGTCGCACCACGTGTGGCTGCACAGCTCGGAGCTGCCGTGGACCTTTCTGACCCCCTTCACTCCCGAGCGCCTGCACACCCGTCTTTGCTGTGCTCTCTGTGAAGACGAGGCCTCCACTCACACTGCCTTCTTGGTATTTAAAATACTGGTGGTTTTAAATCTTTAAAGGTTTCTTTTGAAAACAGAAATGACAAAGGAAAACCTTGACAGATTCAACTATATAAAACTGTAAGAATATTTTTCTTTTTTTTAAAAAAATGTTTATTTTTGAGAGAGAAAGAGTGTGTGAGCAGGGGAGGGGCAGAGAGAGGAAAACACAGGATCTGAAGCAGGCTCCAGGCTCTGGGCTGTCAGCACAGAGCCCAACGTGGGGCTCGAACTCATGAACCATGAGATCATGACCTGAGCTGAAGTCAGATGCTCAACTGACTGAGCCACCCAGGTGCCCCCAAACTGCAAAATTTCTTTTTTTTCTTTCTTTCTTTTTTTTTTTTTTTTTTTTACAAATAGTTTATTGTCAAGTTGGTTTCCATATAACACCCAGTGCTCATCCCCACAAGTGCCCTCCTCCATGCATATCACCCTCCCCTCCCCCCACACCCATCAGTCTTCAGTTTGTTCTCAGCATTCAATAGTCTCTCATGGTTTGCCTCTCTCCCCCTCCCCCACTATTCCCCCCATCTTCTCCCCCACGGTCCTCCGTTAAGTTCCTCCTAATCCTCCTATACGTCCAAACTGCAAAATTTCTATTGAGTGAGAAAGAAACCTTTCCTTAAAATGAGAAAATCTAGTGCTAAATACGACCGAAAGGTTCAATATCTAACCCCCCCCCAAAAAAAGAGTTCATTCAAATAAAAAACAACTTCAAAGGTCTCTATAGATGAACAGAGTGTATCTAGGAAAAACGTTCAACCAACATATAAACCGAAGAACTGCAAAACAGTCTCCTAAATTGGAAACACAATGAATGTTAAGCTAACAACACTGCTAAAATGGTGGGGACCTGGCACGCTCGCTCAAATGTTACTGTTGGCATAAATGGCAGAACCTTTTGGGGAAATGAGGTGGTTAATACAGAGCCAGGGGCTTAAAGCTGTTATGCCTGGGAGCTGAGAATCTTGCTCCTAGAAACTTACCATCAGGGAATCATTAGAGAGAAGCAAGAAGCCCATACACAAGGGTAGCTGGTGTAGTCGTGGAGGACACGGTGAAGCGGGGCAGTGGAGGGGCTCTAGGTCTGGGAGTAGAAGCAGGGGACGGGGTGTGGGGGTCCCTGCAGGAAGCCACTGCCATCCTCTGTGTTAGGGCAGCGCAATGAAGGTGGCGGGCGTGACTGGAATGGTATCTAGAACTGGCGTTCTGGGGAATCCTGTGACTGGTAAGGACGGGAGCAAGGGCATGTTTGAGGGCCAAGGTGGGCTGTACTGGGTTTGGTTTGGGCCATGCTGATTCGGGGTGTTCGCGGAGCACCCATGTGGGGGATGGCTGGCAGATATCTCCGCACGGAAGCCTGGATTCAGCGAAGGGCTCCAGGCAGATCTGGGCTTGGGAGGCACACGCCTTCATGTGGCGATTAAAACAACGAGAAGAAACGTTGGCCAGTGCGAACACAGCGAGGGGACAGAGCCCTGGGTGAGCGAGGAGATGAAGGCACAGGCTTGGCTAAGTCAGGAGACCCGGAAGCGAGGTCTTGTAAAGATGGGTACAGACGCTCTCTCTTGCACTTCAGACTGAGCGTTCTACCTGTCTCTCTCTCCCTATCTCAGAAATAAATCTCTCCTGGGTCTGTGTCTGAGACCTTTGAAGGCACAGCATTAGGCTTCTCGAAAACTACCTATACAAACAAGTATTTCCACTGGGCGTATTACTGGCATTCTGTTTCATGGATTACATTCACACTTAAAAGAGACTTTCAACTTGAATCTATCTACCGAAGATGCACTCTTATACTCTGTGACATGTGCACCTGGGACCTTAGAACAAGACCAAAAGATTGTCATTGTATTGATCCGAAAATGCTCAATATGCTATGTGAATAGAGGTATCGAGTAAGCAGAATATATTTTGCTGTCTGAATCTGTAGCTAAAGGTCAAGCTATTATCCTGGTAACAGTTCCATTAGGAGTAATGATGTGAAAAGAGGTATTGCATTAATGCACTGGGTTTCCTACTATGTTAATAGTGGGTCATTAAGAATCACAGAACAATTTGCATTCATCCTTAGAATGCAATAGGTACTAAAAAGAAATTCCCCTCTTCTTCCATTCTAATACAGTAAGGAGAAGCAAGGGCTAATTTTAAACAAATCCAAATAATCCCAACAGGCGGATTAAGGCCAACAGTTAAACTAAATGAAAGAGTTAAAGCATCTCCTGTGCTTAATATAATTTGAGGTCCCAAGGTACAAAGAGTATGTTAAGTCACCAGGGAAATGACAAACGTTCAATTTGATCTGTACATGAAGAATGACTTTTCTCATATGCTTGTGTTCATTTGAACCGTGCCCTTTAATTGTATCTAAATAATGAATCAGCTAGTGGTGGCTGAGCAGATCCTTCCCTGGGAACGCATTTAATGTAATCATCAATGAACAGGCGGTGTATCGTGTGTCTGAATGTGACATGCTGAGAACGGAGGGGATTGGCCACGTTCCCCAAACAGCTATCTGTTCGCACAGTGGTTCCAAGGGGACCCTTCATTTGGATTTTTCTGGCTCCCTTTGCTGGGAAAAGCAGAATATGGTGTGGCTTTTTAAAGGAAGTCACTGGATCGCACACTTTGAGAAGCAAGGGGAGACCGACAGAGTTTTAGTTTCACCGTGGAGCCTTCGAATGCGGCTACAGCTGGCCGGCAGTGATCTGATGACGCGGTTCTAAGTTATGGTCAAACGGGCAAGTGGAAATCAAGGTGGAGGTCAAGCAAAACTGAGGGCCGGTTCGTCGCGGGCCCCACCAGTCTCCCAGAGCGCGAGAGGGGCTGGGGAGGAGGGTGAGAAAGAGAGCCCCCCGCAGGAGTGTCCTGGGGCTGTGCCAAGGAGTGGGGGTGCTCGGACCAGGCGGCCGGCAGAGGGGACGAGGCTTCCCTGCAGGCTGTTCACACTCCACCTCCTCACCTGGGAGCCCGTGGAAGGCCACCAGCACCAGCAGCTTCTTCCTTCCTTTACTCTTTAACCAACTGAGCCACCCAGGCGCCCCATTCCTTTACTCTTTAAAACTATTCTGTGAAACTTCCCATGAGCTAAGCACTTGTTATACATCTATCTCATTTAACGTTTGCTATAACCTGATGGTGTATTTGCAATCCTGCATTACAGACACAATCAAGGTACAGGCAAGTTAAATAACCGGCCCCAGACCACACGGCTAATAGGGATTGTTTTCTGCATAAATTAAAGAATTTTTTTTGCTATTTTCTTTTTCTTTTTTTTTAGTTTTTTTTCTTTTATTTATTTCTGAGAGGGAGAGACAGTGTGAGCAGGGGAGGGTCAGAGAGAGAGAGGGAGACACAGAATCTAAAACAGGCTCCAGGCTCTGAGCTAGCTGTCACCATAGAGCCCAACGTGGGGCTTGAACCCACGAAACGTGAGATCATGACCCGAGCTGAAGTCAGATGCTTAAACGACTGAGCCACCCAGGTGCCCCGCTATTTTCTTTTTAAAAATTTTTTATTCATTTTTGAGAGAGACAGAACATGAGCAGGGGAAGGGCAGAGCAAAAGAGGGAGACACAGAACTCGAAGCAGGACTCGAAGCAGGCTCCAGACTCTGAGCTGTCAGCACAGAGCCTGATGTGGGGCTCGAACCCACGAACCGTGACACCATGACCTGAACCAAACTCAGTCGCTTAACCAACTGAGCCACCCAGGCACCCCTAAATTATTGTTTACTTTAAAGTTATATATGAGCACACAGGTTTTGTAAGGGTAATGACTGAATTCTAAACATAAGCAAATCAATAGCTAAGTTCATGCTTCCTGCGAATGCCGTGAACGCTAGTCTCACTGCCATCTGCACAGAAGTGTGGTGGCTAGCAGGGCAGAGGGTCAGGTGGGTCTGTGAGGTCACCTCCCTTCTAGATCAAGGGCGCTGGCTGGCCTGAAGCAAGGAAGCAAGAAGGAGACTGAGCCTTGGGTAGGACAGGTCTACAGGTCTTTTCAGCTCTGAGCCTGAGGACTCTGGCCACGTTTTATAGGGTGCTAATAGAGCATGTATTTCCTTTGATGACATTATGGTACTTCACTTACTAAACTCATGGGGACAGCCGAAATCCACAAGTCATGGGCTTGATACCCATTCCAATAATTTATTAAGGTCACAGGAAGTGTGGAAGTTCAGGTACTAGGGGGGAAGGGAAAGAGCTAGAAGGAGGCCTGGCTGGTGCTGTGGGGTGGGCCGGTGCTCCTGGTCTAGGGACTGGCTCTCAGTTGTGCAGGTTCCAAACTCTGATCTGGTCAGACCACCCAGGGGTTCATGCCCGAGAAACCAGCTCACGATAACCAGACCTACAAGGGACTGATGGGTAAGCTAATTAATGTGTAAAGGCGAGGGGGTATCTTTCCAGTACTGAAACATTTGAGGTCACAATCCAGTACTCTCACTGCTTGGAATCAGGGTGTTGGAAACGAAAAACTAAACAGAAGGGCTGAGTTGAACCAAAGGCAGCTGGATGGTGTGGGGCTGGCCGAGCTCAAGGATGCCTTTGGGAAACCGCCTACCCCAGTCCCCGCTGCCAAAGGGGCAGGGAGGAGTGTGCCCTCCACGGCACAGCCTGACCACAGCAGCGATGGGCGCAGAAGGCTGAGCTCCTCAGAACAGCAAGCAATGAGAGGATGAGTGGCCCTGACACACCTCGCACACCAGGACTGTGGCAGGGGGAGGGGACAGAAAGCAAGTGGAGGAATCCAGCCGGGAAGCAGGAGCATGAAGCAGAGGTGCAGACAGAAGGGAGCCAGAGAGAAGGACAGGGTCGCCTGGGAAGAAGGGAGGCGGCGTGCAGGCAGGCCGTTTCTATCCGGCAGAGGCTCACAAAACAGCTTCCTCCTAAGGTGCCGTTAGTGACACTGTGTTTTGAGACCAAAAGAGCCTTCTGTGAGAGCATTTTATACACACTGGAGTAGAGCCTGACTTACCACCGTTGTCTACATGTGAGTGACCAAACCCTACTATTACAGGGACAAATTAGCCAAGCAAATTAACAAAAATATATAGCTAGAATGGAAATACAGAATGCCAAAGGCAAAGAGATCTTAAAGGCAGCTAGACAGAAAAGACGGATTACCTATAAAAGAACAACGGACTGATAGCAGGCCCACAACAGCAACAAAATCTGGAAGATGATGGCATGTTTTCAAATTGCTCTGCAGAAACCGCCCTTAGGCTAGAAGAGATTACCTGCCCCCGCCCCCCCCGACTCCACACCATTCGATAGTGAGGGTGCCATAAAGAAACGTCCAGAACAGAAACTGAAATAATAACACCACAGAGACTCTCATTCAAAGAATCGCTACAGGCCGTAGCCAGGAGAAAGAGGTCCAAACACCCACTGGAAGCAGAGGGGAAGGGCGGAGGGGACGCAGGGGGGGAGACAGGAGCTGTGAGATACGAGGAGTTGGTGCAGTGCCAGACTAAGCAAAGGTGGGTGGCCTTGGCTCCGAGGCAGACCAAAGACCGGGAGTGAACAGGTAAAGCGGGAGCTCGGTGTATGACCGGGGGCGGGGGGGGTGTGTGTGTGTGACAGTGCATGTGAACAAAGTGGATGAGGTTAAAATGACTGACGGCCCAGAGAGAGGAAGACATTCAATCCTTCCCTCACATATTAGGCAAAAGTGAATTCCAAGTGGATGAAAAAGATCTGAGTATCAAAGGTAAAACTTTAAAACTTGGGCTGGGAAAAAGAATACCATTCCATTATCATGGTCAGGAGAGTTTCTTAAAACGGGCACGATCCCCCCCTCCTCCCCCCGAAAGCACACCGTAGTCCATCTGGTTGTTAAATCGAAGCTCTGGTGTGACTGAGGAGGTCACATGCAAAGTTTTCCCAGGTTAGAAAGTAAGAGAAAACATCTGTAACACAGGCAACTGACAAAATAATTCATAGAAGTCAATAATAATACAACAGCCTAATGGGAAAAATAGGAAAAGGATTGGAATTCACAGAGGAACATAACCAAATGGTACTAAGTCTGAAATGATGGTCGACCTTATTAAGAATCGGGGGATCCCCCCATGAGGCACCATTTGAGACTGGCAGAAAGTAAAGTCTGTTAACACCACGTGTGGGCAAGAACGAGGAAAAATAAGATTTCTTTTACGTCGCTGGCGGATATACAAATGACATGTCACGTTAGAGAGCCATGTGGCCATGCTTGATGAAGCTGGAGTTGCTCATATCCTGTGACTCCATTCTGCTCCCTGCATGTCCCCTGGAGAAACTCCTACGTGAGCCACAGGAAATACAAAGGTGATCATTGCCATAGGGATTTGTGTGCAAGGACCACCCAAACTGTCCCTTAGCAGAAAACTGGAGAAAGACATTGCCTTATTTGTATGGTTTTGCAGTTAAAATGAAAACATGAGATTTATAATGTACTGATGTGGATAAATCTTGGGGGGAAAAAGGACACAAAGTTGCAAAAGTACAGTATGAGGCTGTGCATGTAGGTTCATAAATTCACAAGACCATAGCCGATGGGATTTATGGACACGGGCAATAACAGAAAAACGTAAATGGGAGAGACTCGCACCAATTTCAGGTTACTCTGGAGTGGGAGGGAGGAAGAGAGGAAGTATGTAGACAGTAGAACATTTTGATTCTTACAAAAAAATAAAGAAAGTGGGTATGAAGTAAATATAACATGTGTTTTAAATCTCAGTGGTAAGGTGGAGAGAAAACGAATCTTGGAAAATGTCCTCAATGCATTCCAGGTGAAGAGGAATACTGTTATTTCCACTTTAGCTAATGGGGACAAAATGGCATTCTGTAATCAGCTTATGAATGAATCAGAAAGTTCCTCCTAAGAAAATGCCATGACAACATCAATACTGACCGGATCTCAAGTCCACTGCCTCCCTCCGCTCTCCCTCAGGGTCAGCCGGGAGAAGGCTCAGAACTTTGCCTGCCTAAATGCGTCAGTCCATCACCCGCTAGGTCTCGGCTGAAATGTGACCTTCCCAGGCAAGCTCTCCACGCCCCGCCCCCCACTCCCCCCCGGGAGTTCGTTAACTAGTGGTTTTCAAAATAACAACATGTAGTGATCACCGAGATGCTGCACTGGACAAGGGCAGAGATCACGGCTCTCTCGGGCATGGTCAGCACAGGTCAGACAGCAGTTTGTAAAAGAATAAACCCGGAGAATCATTTTGCTCCGGTCTGTGACTTAACTTGAAAGAACTGAAGAGTGTCTTTGGTGAACGGCCACAGGTCTTGAGATTATACTGAGCCCTTGAAGTTCATTTCGGATTTCATTTAACAGTAAGATTTAACACAGTTCATCAACTAATGCGCCTAAAAATGAAATCTTTAAATTACAGGTGAAGAAAATAGAGTGATACAAACAGTAATGCATTTATTGATGAAATTCGAATATCCTACCGAATTTACTATACTGTAGGACAGTCAGTCAGTCAGTGGAGGAGCACGAAAGCTGACCACGACGACTGTCAATTGTTCGTCCCTGAGTGCCCATCCCTGTGTGGGACCGTGATTCTCCCTGGGTTGTTGTAATGGAAAAGGCCCTAGGTATCCAGAAAATTGATTCCCAGTCATATTTATTTAATTCTCTAGGTTTGCTTCTGAGAATCTGGACTAAGATTACTGAAGCATAGAGTTTCTGAACTAGGAGAGACTTTAAAAATTAGCCAATCCACACCTCCTCCCCGCCCCCCCCGCCCCCCCGAGAGAAGGTCATGTTTCAAGACCATTTAATGGCAAAGTCAGGAGTAAATCTACACCCACAAGGCTCCTTTTCAGTACCCCCAACTGGTGGGACTTTGAGGTCTGAGCAATCTTGTTTAATCACAGCGATTCTCAAAGATTTGAGGCCACAGTGGTCTGGCGGAAAAGAACAATACCCCTCGTCTTCCCTTTGCGACAAAGGCATCTCTGTCTACAGAAAAGTCCTTTAGTGGTTCTCAAATTAAACAAAGTTAATTTTAAATTTACTTCGACTTAAGAGAGCCCTAGCAGGGCTCATTTATAATACAGCTTGGTGGGAAATAAGATTAACACTTTCCTTTGGCTTGCTGCTACAACACATGTTTGTTTAACATGTTTGCTATATTTCAACGGAATAAATTATATCTGCGAGATATTAAGGTCTGGATAATAAGTTTTGATGTGATGGTGTTTTACTATTTACTCCCTTTTCTGGGCAAAGAAGAATGTTTCAGAACCACAGATTTATAGAAATGCTACTTGGAAGGCGTCTTGGAAATATATAAGTCACTTATTTTACAGATCAGAGCCGAGAGTATCATCCATTCAAAGAGTCAGGCAAGTGGCAGAAAGGCCACACAGATACCAGCGTTCCCTCGGCCTGAGCTCGGCCGCTCAGAGCGCTTCTGGGTCTGAAGTACTGAGATCGCCTTTCCGTGTGTAAAGCGTGGGTTTCGTGCAGTAGCAACTTTCAAAGTCGTTCCATGACATCCTGAGTTCACGTCCTGGCCAGTAAGCCTGAAAGCTGCACCCACACACAGTACTCTAGGAGTCTGTTAGGGAATGTTCCAGAAGTGCGGGTACCATTCTGTCCCTCGGCCACTCAGGGATGGCCAAGGTAGGAAGAATGACAGCAAGGAGCTAGGAGGGTAGTGGCAGCAAGGGGCCTTGCCTGTGAGGATGACGTCGCTAGATCAACCCGCTCGCCACCTCCTGGCCCGTGGCTCTTGTGTGGTGTTGTGACCTCAGGGTGACGACACTGGGTGTCAGGACAGGCCCGATGCCTCAGAGCGAGGTTTTTGTTTCCTGTTCTTTTTTAATGGTGGCAACTCCCTCCTCACTGAGGTCAGCTCTTGGAGAGTTGGGGGCTCCCGTTTTGAGGCTATTGAAATGAAAGTTCTCAGAGTTCTCTCTATACTGTCTTTGAGGCGTGACGGTGCCGTGATGATGAGGGCCATAAACCACATGGATGGATAAGCATCCTGAGGTATCAAGGAGTCTTGAGATGGCCAAAGCAGGAAATGGCACACTTGGCCTGCTATGGCTTCCGTTACTGGGCTCATTCAAATCACGGTCCTGTAATACCATTATTATATTTAACCTTTGGAAGAGGACTACCATCCGGTATGAATGGAAGCGTGACCCACTGGTCTCTCCACGTTACGTACCGTGGAGGCTGCTCTAGGACCTTCAGCAACTATCAGAGTTTTCAGAGCCTCCGCTGTCCAAACTGGGTTTAATATTCAGGATCACCCTGACGCAACCTGGCCGGCTGCTGGGCCCCACTTCATCTGTCTGTTGGTGTTTCTTCTCATCTTCAGACTTCCATTCTGCCTTCTTCACTTTGAGCTGCCCTCCTCCGAGTCGTCACAGAGGAGCTGTGTAGTCATCCCATTACTCGTGCCTCATGTCCATCCAGTGTAATGGAGTTGTGTTCACGGTTTTAAGAAGCCACATTTTTCAGTGAAGAGAAATTGCCTGCCTCATTCCTTCGGTCTCTCTTTCCTTTCTTCCTGTATTCATTCATCATTAATTACGTCAGTAGCACTGTTTCTTGTGACCAGGAATATGCAGAGCAAATACAGAATACGGTCTCTGAAGGCAAGATGTCCAAACATAAACGGGATGATCGCATATCCTGGTTTGTTCAGGATGGTTCAAAATGCCTGTTTTCCAGGTGAAATGGTTAACAGTACCATTCTCACTCTCAAAAGTGTCATGGTTTGGGAAACAAATGATACTGTCATCTTCCACAGAAACCATGAGTAGCAAAGTGAAGGGTTAAGCTTTATCGCTAAACTAGATAAAGGTAACATGTGCTGTAGGAATGCAGGGGAAACAAGAAATCAGTGCAGGCTGGAGCAAATCTCACGGCAGAGGTCCGGAGATGTGGCTAGACCATGAAGAGTTGGGATTTGTTTAGGGAGAAGAGACCAGAGCATCGCAGCCCTGGGCACACGGCGTAACTCAGAGTCCACAATGAGAACGTGATGCGTGAGGGACAGCGCCAGCGCCGGGCTGGTTCACCAAGTGGGAAGGAGCGCTCGGACACGTAGTTGCAAGGAGGGAGAAACCCAGTTATGGCGAGTCTGGAAAAGGCCAGAGTTTGCACTTGATTTACTGGGCAAAGAGGGGCCAGGTGGGGAACCGTCAGGAAACGTTATGTTACAAGCGTTACAGCGTGCACTCAAGGGGGGAATGCAGGGCGGGAAGGCTATTTACAGAGATTTTTGCAGAGCGTCAAGGGCAAGGTGGTGCCCAGCTGGATTAGGAGGGTGTCAGAGAAGCCAGTGGCGAGGGAGCAAGGCCAAAAAGAACCCGCAGGGCTGGGTGAGGAGTGGGGACCAGCGGCAGAGGCAAAAAGGGACTGATGAGGACTCTGAGCTTTCAGATGTAGAAAGCAGAGTGTAGACGCCTCTGGGGTGTTCTGTTAGAAGCCCGGGGCCACCGTTCAGGCTGTGTGGTTAACGAGGACACACATGACTCCTTCAAAGAAGGCCAGGCAGGCCTCAAGCCCTGCACCTGAGCTGGAACGTCTTGCGTGTTTTAGTCCCTCACTTGCTCTGGCTTCTGTGCACACTTCTAATTAGGACCGGCCCCCACTTTGCTGCACGTGGCTAGGCTGATGGTGGGGGTGGTGAGCAAGAGGTGCCGTGGGATGTACTTAAGACACAGTACACTGGATTGACTCGGTGATCAAAGGGAGGGGTTGATGAGGAGCGGCTAAGGTTCTGAGAAATACCAGAAGCTGACCGTGGAGGAGCGTCAAAATCTAACCAGGAGCCTGATGCGGGAAATAAAGGCCTGGAAACACAGTCAGGGTAACAGGAGACTTGAGTGCGGGGAGCAGCCCCTGGGAAGACCAGCTACTTCCGAGAGGCAACACCTCTCTCTTCTACGGGTGCTTTTAACAGGACAGACACGACCACACTTGCTTTTAAACAAAGATGTCTTAAAGGCAGCCAAAATCGATGACCGCTCTCAGTTCAATTTTAAATGAAAGTCTATGGATTTTCAAGGGGTTTTCTTAATGGAAGCTGACATATTATATCCTTAGTTTTTTTCTTTCTCTCCTTTTCTCTCTCTCTCTCTCTCTCTCTCTCCCCCTTTTTTTTTTTAATGTTTTATTTATTTCTAGGAGAGAGAGAGAGACAGCATGAGCAGGGGAGGGTCAGAGAGAGAGTCACAGACGGAAACAGGCTCCAGGCTTTGAGCTGGCAGTCAGCACAGAGCACGACGCAGGGCTCGAACCCACAAACCGCGGGGTCATGACCTAAGCAAAAGTTGGACGCTTAACCGACTAAGCCACCCAGGCGCCACCCCCTTTTTTTTTTTTTTTTGGTGGGCTAACTTATCATCAGCCCACGGTACTACAGGGACTGTACATACTCCAGGATCATTTGCTTACGCACCTTTAGGGCAGAAATTCGAGCAAGTGTCAGTTCCTGCATCTCTCAGATTTTTGAGGCCTACCTCGTATGAGATTGTCAATGGCCATTCATGGAACTGAACTGACACATTTGCCAGGTGACAGGCACCAAGGAGAAAAGCAACGAGGACTATAATTTGACCACTCTGGACTTCTCATACCATTCTGCTTCCCCATGACGTTACACTTTGATGCTGTGGTTGGGGGGAGGTGTCTGGGATCAGCCAGTCTGTTGCAGGATCTACTGAAAAAGGAGATGGGCTACGCAGAAAACAACTGCTTTCTGTTTTCAGGGTCCTGGCTGGCCCGTATATTGCCACTGTGCAAACCGGGAAGGTACCCTTTCCTCAGAACGTTCTTACTTGCGTCTGCCGGAAAACTGTCATCATAAATAAACACATCAACAATGTCAACAGCGGGGACAGGGTGCCTGTAACACCGCGGCCCTGTTTGTGCTACAGAAACTGATCTCTTTCGGCAGGAGGCTGTCTTTGTCAACCTTAGCAGGGGTGTTAAAACACAGGTTTGGTAAGAAGTCAGTGGCCGGGAGTCAGAGTTGAACCCTTGCAAATTAACCCACGGCTGGTTCCTACCCATTACATGAGAGGCTGCATGAAGAGCCCCGAAAGCTGTAACCTTGGTAACGAATCCCCCCCCCCCCCACCACCTCCATTTGCTCCTTACGTGGAAGGCAGAAGGCTCTGTAATTTTGAGGAGGGCGGAGTTCCTTTTTGAGCTTATGGAAGACCAGGGACAAGGCAGGAACAGACATTTGACTTGCCATGGCCCCAATCCCCCAAATTCTGGTTCATCAGGTCCGGAAGCTCAGGAAGAAGCTTTAAGAAGCACAGCTTCTGCTTGAACCACCCCCCACCCGCACCCCCCGGGGTAAACTGTATCCGAACCCACATTCACAGAGTTACATGCTTCCAGGTAAACAAACAGGTTGGTGATGATGCAGGGCCCAACAACTTGGAAGAGACTTCAAACATTTCTGGAGGCAGAAGGCTTTCACACCATGCTTTATCTAACGTATGCTTCATTAAACCTATTCTGTAGTTAACCTTTTCCATCCCTGTTGTATGGGATACACCTCTCATCCTTTAAGGTCTAGTTCAGAGTCACCTGTTAGGTGAGGCCTTCTCTTTGACGGCTGTACATCTTCTGTGCTTTCTCCTTTCATTCAGTAACCTGGGCACTTTGACGCTTATTCTATCTTGGAGGACGGCTCTGTGTGCCTCGGCTCCCTGTTTACGTGTCTGAAGGTCAGAGGCCACACCTTTCTCAGCCGTAAGTCACTGGTTCCTGGCTCGCTGTGGGTGGGCACCGAGGCACGTGCTGTTAACAGAAATTTAATGTCTGCTGATGATTTCTGCGTTTGCGAGGTCAACGATACTGCGAAGGTTCTGGTGTTTCTCATGACTTCTCCAGTCCTGGAGAAGCAGCAAGGACCACGTCTTTCCTGTCACACTGTTGGGTGAAGAAGCTGGCGAAATAAGTGCTCTAAACTTGCGATCAAAGAGACTGGCCGGGAGCTTGCCCACAATGGAGGCCATACTTTCAAGCCTTTAATGAGAAGGCCATAGGGAAAGCTATACAGAATGTGTTCTGGGATCCAGATGTTTGAGTCGTGCTGAAGTCTGGAAGGGCCTTTCTCCCGCCTTGGTAAACTAGGCGGTTATTCAAGGAAGTCCTGGTGACGCACTGCAGGCATGTCTGAAACCAGGACCTTGCATAACACAACCGACACAAACAATTTTGCACCCCGGAGGTTGAAAAGGATGAGAGGTGTTGACATGTGCTGTCTTCTCGCTTGTTCCAGAAGAGGAGTAGGGCAGCCTTCAGAGAAAGGGTTGTTCTTAAGGCACAGAGGAAGGAGACAGTTTCCCAGGAGGGCTGTTGTATGTTAGAACTGGCCATAGGCATCAGGAGCTCAACGGATCAGATTCTCCAAGGGTCGTGTGAAACCATCTGCCTTGTTCAAAGCTAGATTCCTGGATCTACACCTGTTGAATCAGTCTCTCAGTGGGACCAGAAATCTGCATTTTGAACCACTACCTCAGGTAATCCTGATGCATACTAAAATACGAGACCCGCTATAGGATGGGTTGAACCTACAGGGCTCTACACACAGAATGGCCAAGATTCACTATCACCTACTTGTCACCGGGCCTCCATAAAGAGTGGGGAAATACAATCAACAACAAATATGTAAGAGTTACAAAGCCGAGAGACAGGCTAGGTGTGTGACAGAATTATAGGGTTGTTATATATTATTTTGCTGTTATATATTATGCAGTGTGTCCTCTTTTAAGCTGATCTGATATGTTAAAATATGAACAGATAAATTAAGAAATGATTATTTATCCTCCAAAAGGATTCCTGAATTAAAGCATTCATCAGTTGGTTTCAGTTGCCAAGCAGTTCAGCTAAAATTTAATTTACGGACAACTTTGAAAAATTACTTACGTGCAATGTGACTTTCAAGCTCACTGTTTGTGGTCCTATGTACTGGAAGAGTCTGAGAGGTGACTCCCTCCCTTGGGGAAGTGATCACCCTTCTGTTCTCCTCCATAGCATGGTGAGACCAATTAGCACTAGCTTCCGGGGAAGACCTGCCTAGAAGCTAGTGAGTAAACTGAGGTAACCTACCGTTTACCCAGAAATTCACTCTGAATATGCTTTGCATATACAATAACTGACTGGTCATTTTAGATAATTAGTATGGTGGCTTTCCTGAGGAATTTATAAAGAATCCAAAATGCTGCGTTTTAGGATGGAAGTTTCAAGTTGGGACACCTTTCCTTTTTTCCTACCAGATATTCCTCAGGAGAAATGACTTGTGCTAGACAGTGGCTTTGGAGCCAGCCGGGCCTGGGGTTAAATCATGGCTCTGTCACGTACTACCTGCTTATCTTTAAGTAAGTTTACTTAATTTCTCATAGCCTCAGTTTCCTCTCCTGTAAATGAAGATCAAATCCCCGACACAGTAAGGGTATTCAAGTCCAAGCTGACGTTCCCGCCTTGATCTTACAGAGAGCTCTCAGGGTACACACAAGTTACTGTCAAGAAATAAATAATAGATAGGAGATAAATTCCACGCCAACCATATTAATTTACGTCCATGTGAGGACAAACGGAAAACAGAATGATGACGTGCGAGAAGAATGGGAAGTGAAAGTACTGTGACAGGATTCACACAGACCCCACAGGCCCCCAGAGTTGCTGGAATGAAATGTGAGCTTTTGGTGGTCGGCTGGGCAGAGCCTCTGAGAGGTGATGCCTACTGTACCCTCAGGGTCTCTGATCCTGGTAGAGGCACAGCTCAGTTTCTGAAGGGGCACCAACCCAGGAGCTTTCCCTCGCAGGGAGGGTCTGACCCCCGAAGACCACCAGCGCTGACTGCCCTCCAGGGGAACCGCAGGCGCCGGCTGGACAGAGTGAACTAAGTAAACTAAGGAAGCAGTCAACCAGGTCTGTCACTTGGCAGGTATACAGAATTTCCTTTGAATGCAAGAATATTCAAGAATTGAGTAGAGTCTGATAGTACTAAACCTTTCTCAACTAATCACTATGAAGCTGAATTAAAAAAAAAAAAAAAAAAAAAAAAAACAAACCCTAACCCAGGTTCTAAACACTGCTTCACTGTGGGGTGCTTGGGTGGCTCAGTTGGTTAAATGTCCGACTTAGGCTCAGGTCATGATCTGAGAGTTCGTGGGTTGGAGCCCCGTGTCGGGCTCTGTGCTGACAGCTCGGAGCCGGGATCCTGCTTCAGATTCTGTGTCTCCCTCTCTCTCTGCTCCTCCCTCATGTGCTCTGTCCCTCTCTCTCGCTCATAAATAAACACACATTTAAAAAATTATTAAAAATTGCTTCACTGAAACTACGTTTTCTGAAGAGCATCAGACCCGAGGATTGTATAGTATTTAGATGACTCTCACTAAGGCAAACTGCCTGCTCTCCTGGCCTCCGATATCAAGAACTAGCTGGTCTTCAGCAGGTTATAGCATGAAGCGAGGAGAGTGCCCCTGGGTCCTGACCTCCATTCTACACTCTGGTCATGGAATCAATTGTGAATTAGATTCAAGATACTAAACCACCCTCAGCACTAAAATCTATGACTCCACTTAATAAGATCGTAAGTTGCTTCTTTCCAGAGTTAAACTCTGGTGCTTAGGTGACTGTATCTCATTAAAGACCCTTTCATCTTCAATACCTTGCATCATATTTGTAAACGCATTTTTAATGAATTCCCAGAAAGTGTTAACTACCATGAAACAGATGAAAATATGTGAAAAATGTGATCTCTACAAAGAGGCTTATGTTGTTTTCAAGATACTGTCGGGGGAATATTAATTATCACTACAAAGAGCTCTGTTAATAATTCCACAATAAATTCTTCTTCTTCAGTCCATTTCTGTTCTTATTTATAAGCGTTTTATAGATTTTTGTTTGTCTTCCCCCCATGGCTGTTTTAACCAACATAATCACTTCATCTGAAACATATTCAGCCCCTACTGTTATTTTTAGTTCTAATATTTTATAAAATTGGCCAGCCTTTGTATATTCTTAGTTGCAGAACTTTTGAAAGTAATCCAGTATTGGTGCATTATCTCTTAAAGGATAGAGGAAGAAAGACAGTATTTAGTATTTATAATAATCTTGTCAAAGTACGTGGTAGGGGCGCCTGGGGCGTTCAGTCGGTTGGGCGTTCAACTTCGGCTCAGGTCATGATCTCACAGAATGTGAGTTTGAGCCCCGCGTCGGGCTCTGTGCTGACAGCTCAGAGCCTGGAGCCTGCTTTGGATTCTCTGTCTGCCTCTCTCTGCCGCTCCCGTGCTTGCACTCTGACTCTCTCTCTCTCTCAAAAATAAACATTAAAAAAAAGTTTTTTAAAGTGTGTGGCAGACACCAACAGTAACATGAGTAGCTTTCCCTCTGTTGTATACAAAGAAACCATTTTATCACTTTCCCAGATTACTCAGAAGACTTGGGTTGGGGGAAGTAAACACCCCTTTTTATCTCTACCAGTAAGTAGCAAGAACAACCGGCTAGAGTTATATTTTAAGACCTTCAATTACTAGCTACTTCCAAACTTGAACTCACAAACTGCAAGAATATGACCTGAGCCGAAGTTGGATGCTTAACCGCTGAGCCACTCTGATGGTCCACCTTGTTACCATTTTTATTTCTAGCTAAAGAGTAGGGCTGTGAAGAAAATTACAGCATGTTCTCTATTTCTCTGTGCAGTATGCTTTTGCAAACTATTGTGTGATGTCCAGTATCCACTGAAAATGGTAAGAGCAGCCCCTATCACTGTACTTGTAATGACATAAATCATTACCATCTACTATTGGGGTAACTGCTCGACTGTCATTTAAGATGGGACACAGCCATTTATGGTTCCCTAATTTCCAAATACTTTCATACTGTTAATGCACCATCCTGAAAAGAAGTAAATTAAAACAATTCCTGCCAACTTTCAAAGTGTTTCAAAGCTTCAGCCTAAAAAGCATCATCAGGCTGACCTTCATGTTTCTAGAAGGCTCCAAACATATTAAATTGAAATGAGACCCTTCTTGACTTTAGCTGGTCTCAGTTACGTCACTGACCATTCTTCAAATTCAGTAATCTTGTTTTTAGTGTCACTTCAGGCTGAATCATTCTTTTCAGAAATGACACAGATTGTAATATCTCTGTAGCTCTTTTTATTTCATACAACTCAACTGTCACTTTAAGTGAAAAAATTCTTTTCGAGGACGAGACATTCTCTGCTAGTGACGGCTTGCGTCCTTCTGCCCACCAACGATGGCTGTTTGGGGCTTGCTAACTCCGTTTAAAAAAAAAAAATCACAATACTTTGTAAAGTTAATTGTGGGTTTCCAAGTATCTTTAAAGCGCTATTAAATTCATTTACTCATTTTGCAAGATAACAAGAAGCAGGAGTAGGGAGGGAAGGCTCTCTGGGTCCAGTCCAAGCCCACAAGCTGAGCGAGGCTGGGACTGAGGAAGCGAAGAATCCTCATCAGTGATTCCAGTGTAAATTAAGGCCTGATCCTCAAAATCCATTTTCATGGTAGCTGTGTTTATATTTGAGAATTCATTTACATTAACAAAAAGTAACATTTAAATACTTCTAGTACCTGAAATTACATTTATCAGAGTCCAACATAAGGACATTTTAAAGTTAAGAAGTAGGTCTGTGATGCAGAACTGGATGTAAATGAACTCCTACTTGCACCTGCCCGGCTACTGAAATGCTGGAGGGAGGGGGGGGGCGGGGCGGGGGAGACTCATGGTTTCTTTGCATGTAGCTGGCATGACTCTGCATAGAAAACCAGAGGGGCCAGGGCAGGCCAGGAGTGTGGGGAGATACACGGAGTCTACCTTCACAGTGGGGTCCCTGACATTTACAGTGTCTTTACAAGGGCACCTAGGTGGCTCACTGGGTTTAATCTGGCTTCAGCTCCAGTCACGGTCTTGTGGTTCGTGAGTTCGAGCCCCACGCAGGGTCGCTGCTGTCGGCTCAGAGCCAGTTTCGATCCTCTGCCCCGCCCCCGCTCTGCCCCTCCCCTGCTCATGCTCTGTCACTCAAAAAAAATTAAACATTAAAAAAAAGTCAATGGGGGCGCCTGGGTAGCTCAGTCGGTTAAGCGTCCGACTTCGGCTCAGGTCATGATCTCACGATTCGTGGGTTCAAGCCCCGCGTCGGGCTCTATACTGACAGCTCAGAGCCTGGAGCCTGCTTCAGATTCTGTGTCTCCTTCTCTTTCTGAGCCTGCCCTGCTCACACTGTCTCTCTTTCTCTCTCTCAGAAATAAATTTAAAAAAAATTTTTTTAAATTAAAAAAAAGTCATTGTTAAAACTTTCTCACTGAGCCTCACTGAAAAGAAAAATAATGAAATAAATAAAGTGTCTTTACAAGCAATGGCCTGGTAAAGCAACTTCCAAACTTGGGAGAGAACTATTTTACTTTATTTTCCAAAAAAGCATCAGAGCCTTATTCTTATTTACAACTAAAAATTTAGGTCCAAATCATATTCTGATGAAGTTCTCAGCTAGAAATTACTAAGAGGAAAAATACTTTCATGTTAAGAGACAATTAAGCAAAACACTTCGTTTTGCTTTTGCCACAGAGCCAACTGGCTCTGAAATGATGATTTTAACAAGCCCACATCCCCCTTGAAATACCAAATTCTAGTGATACTTGGGGTGGTGAGTCTCAGAGCCCATACCCGAAAGCCACACCGGTGGGTAAAAACTGCCAAGAGCAAATTAAATTCGCCTCCTGTTAGCGGACTACAATTTCAGCTGCGTCTTTACTAAAAGAAGGCAAAGCTCAACCCAGAACCCATAAAATGAAATGATGCAGACCAACCTTTTATTGCACCCACAATATTTTGGTCTAGTCCTTTCCGGTTGTCATTGAGTCCTCTTTTCCTCTTCCCATTGGGTAAGGAGTTGGCCAAAGTCTTGTCGTCGAAAAACGCACACACCAGCTTTCTAAACAGAAGGCTTCCTGAGCGAGTGTAGTTTGACAAGATAGAGTCCAGCTGTGATTTAGGCATGAACACATCAAAGCCTTCAGCAAGTTGCACTTCTGGCTACCAAAAAGAACATAAATATTTCATTAAAAGCAACATTTGAAGCATGTGCCTTGGGGCAGATGTGCAGCAAAAGAACATCACTAGCTACTGCAATGTCCACACCCTGCAAACGATACGGTCTTGGCTTTTGTGTGCCAGTATTTTGCGACTTATAAAACCAGTGACTAGTTATTACTCACAAAATAAGATGCTCTAATTCCAGCATGAAGTCTCTTCAAAAGCAATGGAGAAGAGCACGCTGAAAATGCATTCTTGTCCTCAGAAAATAGTCCAGAGAAAGCGGATAATCACAAACTCCTATAACTGTAGAGCTACAGGGGACGGGAGATTTCTGGGTGAAACACCCTCGTTTTTTAAGTGAAGGAACGAAGGTCCAAAGAGATCATAACCAATTGACTTAAAAATCATTTAACTGTGCTCACTGCATTACACTCTTCAGATTACTTTCTCCAGCATTAAATCATTTCATTTCATTTGCCTGTGGATACACATGTGGGGCTGCCCCACAGGCCTGTGCTAGTGGTTTCCAGCTGTGGAACTGTATTCTTTTTTCCTCTGGTGAAACCTTATGTAAGCTAATCCATAAAATTAATAAAACCAATGAGCAGGTGCCCCAGGCAGCTCCGTTCCACCTTGCACCCTTACTTTTGGGAGGAGAATCTGAAGCTATGTCCCAGAGCGCCACTGGAAAACCAATGTTCTAGTCACACTGCTTCTCCATCAGGGATTTTCTGATTGGGATGTTGAAGCAGAAGACAAGGAAGGCGCCTTTCAACTTGGACTTTAAGTCGTGTGATAGAAGCTCAGACAGTAATAAATTCTTGTCTGTCAGCACTCCGTGGATGGGTACAGCTTGTCTTTTCATCGGCAACCCAGTGAACATTTACATTGTAGAGCCTTTGTGAACCCCTGCCTTCCCGTGACTCTTTGTCACTGCTATTCATGTGACATACGTACGTGGCTAATTTTATTATACCATATAATCAGTTATCATATTGGGACCCTTCCGGATGCCCGTAAGTCAGACTTTGTATCTCTCAGGGCTGGCACGTCCTAAGTCCTCAATAAGTACTTGTTGGATAGATAGAAGCTCCTTAGTCATAATCTAAACCATTAAGTCATTTGCTCTTGGTTGTAATGATAAGTCTAAAACAATAATATGAAGACATGTGGTTGGTAAACTTTCATTAGGAAAAAAGTCAGAAGAATATCTAGCTTCAGTAAGATGTATTACAAAAACTTACTCTTGGATAATCATACTTAATCACTTTGTAGACCCCATACTCCTTTAGACTTAAAAAAAATTTTTTTTAATGTTTTATTTATTTCTGAGAGTGAGAGACAGTGTGAGCAGGGGAGGGTCAGAGAGAGAGGGAGACACAGAATCTGAAGCAGGCTCCAGGCTCTGAGCTAGCTGTCAGCACAGAGCCCGACATGGGGCTTGAACCCATGAACCATGGGATTGTGACCTGAGCCGAAGTCGGATGCTTAACTGAGCCACCCAGGCGCCCCTAGACTTTAAAACCATATTAGGAACGCAAGGATCTGAGATTAGTTTTTCTCCTGGGGAATAGGAATTATTTTGTTTGGCCTCATGCTTCCCAGAATGCCTAGCACACTACGGTCGAGTAAAAGGGCTCAGAGCAGAGCGTGAATGATTCTGATGACGTGGGAAGTCTGGCCCTGCCTTTTCCAAATGCAATTCTCCACTGGATTATCCACAAGGTCGTCTCATTTCTCTGCCTCACTCTGCCTTTCAGTCCCTGGATGCTTGATAAATATCACCGTAGGGGCGGTGGCGTCAGACTGATTGCTGTTTTGGGTCCTGCGGCTGGTAAAGGGTGTGTGCGGGCTGTGGCTGGGAGGCCGAGGCGGTACCCCCACCTCTTGGAACAGAAGCTGCCCCACATCTGATGCTCAATGCAGTTTCACTGAATGATTCAATGTGGAAATAGCACACCGAGAGACTTATAGCATCATAATCTAAGGAAGTTTTTATTTGTAACTAGAGTTTTGCTGCTTTTAGGCCTTATCCTAAAGGAACTGATCCTAGAATTTTGCAAAGTGCTCCTACATATTGTTTACAAGCCATTTAAAAAAAGAGTCCCAATTTCCTTTATAAGCAGCAGCTATCTGAGGGACTAAGGTGGTATTGAGGCTTTTTTTTTTTTACTTATTTCTAGGAGAGAGAGAGAGAAAAGGTATTGAGGCTTTTAAATTTTCAGGAGTCAAAAGGGGAAAACACCAACTGAACTCGTTCATATATCTCTGTTGAA
This sequence comes from Hyaena hyaena, assembly GCF_003009895.1. Taxonomy (NCBI): domain Eukaryota; kingdom Metazoa; phylum Chordata; class Mammalia; order Carnivora; family Hyaenidae; genus Hyaena; species Hyaena hyaena. The sequence goes on from NW_024080797.1 coordinate 436,258, forward strand.
CTTGAGTAATCATCAAACATGTGCTTAAAGCTCAGCCACCTGACCTGAGACTCCCAGAACTTGCCCTTGGACTCACCCTGGAGGACTTTTTGAGGAACAGTGACATGAACTGGCCATCAGGCGAAATAAGCCCTCCTTTCTTCACATACTCAGTCTTTTCTACAAAGTATGTTTCCGGCACTTTCCACACTGCCTTTATTTGGTTGGGAGTTTGTGTTTCTCAGCAGAATATGTGCTCGTTTGTATTCACAGTACCAAACGCCCAGTCATTGCCCAATAGCTATTTGTCAGAATACAAAATAAACAAAACACTGTGTAAGGATTCATTCAAAATTCATTCATTTGAAAATAATATTGATTTAGAGTCCTTTTATTCTAAGACACAGAAAGTGTGTTTGAAAAGTCTGCCTCGCCACGGTTCAGCATACCAGTCAGCACTAACTCAAGGTGTAGACTGCCTGGAGAACATATTTATTGTATATAACTCCATGTGTCAGGAGTTGAAAGTCGGGCTCACTAGAGGAGATGCATAAATATCTATTATGTAAAGCACAAAGTGGTCAGTGCTACAGGAGATGTACAGGGCACCAGGTAGCATCTAGCTGGTGAGGCGTGAGGGGTGAGCGGGATCAGGGAGGGGACAGGAGAGCATTTTATGAGGGCCTCACGGCAGAATTTAGGAGACAGAGATGCAGTTGCTGTTTCTAGCATTTGCTGCAACTCCTAAAACTAAGCATCTGGACGTTTCTCTGGAGCCCCGAGACCCGCTAAGGGATAACAGTATTTGATTTCTGAGAGGAGCCAAAGCTGTCGGTGCGTCCTGTTCCACTTTCTACTGACGGACAAATGCTGTTATTTTGAAGTGTTCTCTCCAGATCAAGGAACGTGAGCTTGCCCGGGGATGCGTCTCTTACAAAGGAGTCAGTTTTACTAGTTGAGGCCGTAAGAGCTGTGCCAGGAGCAGAGGGGCTGATCTTTGCCCCCTTCCCGGTGTCCTGCCCTTTCTCGTATGCAGATTCGTACTAATGCTATGTCCACAAGGTGCCACAAAGCAGCAAACGAACTCCTTAAAAAAAGAAGGTAGCTTTATTTTCCGAGACATGAAGAAAACTAATCTCAAGTTTTCACTACAAAACTTTTTGATTTCCTCCATTTAATAAATATAGTGAGCGGGCCTTACTACTACGTAATGATCGACAGACAACTTTGCGCAAATATTAAAAAACAGGTTAAAACTCCAGTTGTGTCATTGAACCCCTTCTTTCCGTGTACCAGCGCTAGTTTAAAACAGATATCTCTGCATACTAATGATGGCTATGCTGGGAACCACACTCTTCCAAATGAATGATCATTTTATAAACTAGATTTCCTCGGACCGAATCACTATTCGAGCGAAGACAGATGACTACTACGCTAATTTACAGATTCTGTTGATTCCTGAAGTCGTATGATCTTTCAACGAGGACATCCAAAGGATGGGGCAGAATTTATGACCCTTGGAGTCATCATTTTAAGAGTGAAGAGTCTGAATTCAGACTAAATTTGGATGTTCGTGGACGTCTTGCCTATTTTCAGTACCACAGTTAACTTAGCACGATAGCATAGAAAATGTTGAATTTTCCTTATCTAGCGGCATCACATCTTGTGCTGGGTGAACTCTGGCAGCAAAAACTATATTTAGTCATAATGACCCTTGAGAATGTTTGTGGACCCGGCCTGTGGACATTAACTCTCTTGTTTCTCTTTGCATTTCAGTTGTGGCCTCCCTTTGCTTAGTAGAATTTGGGGTCAAGATCTAGTTTGAGTGGGGGAATCCCCTAACCAGGTAAATTGAAAGATTTCTCCTTCAGTCCCTATGGGCATATCATGTGATTCCCCTGTAGAACTTAAAGTAAAATAGGGGTGCCTGGGTGCCTCAGTTGAGTGTCAGCTCAGGTCATGATCTCACAGTTCCTGAGTTCGAGCCCCGTGTCAGACTCTGTGCTGGCAGGTCAGAGCCTGGAACCTGCTTCGGATTCTGTATCTCCCTCTCTTGACCCTCCCCCACTCATGCTCTCTCTATCAAAAATAAATAAGTAAATAAATAAATAAACTGTTAAAAAAATAAAGGAAAATATGTAAAACAATTTTAAAGAGAGCATATTAATTAATCACAGAGGGAACATTTCTGATACAGGCTACTTTACATCAGGTATTATCAATGCCGAATTATAGTAGGACGTGTATATAAAACATGTATTGGTTAAAGAAGTAAAAAAACTGCTTGAGTATTCACATTGGACATTAGCCTCAGGTTTTCAACTGCAAATCAATACATTACATATAATAGTTTGTATACTCAACTGGCTAACTAGTTAATTTTCAGGCTGGCTCACGAAAAAAAACCAACAACAACATGGATGAAGAGTCAGGATTCTGTGGAATAAAACTAACCAATTTGGGGCTGACCACACATAACAGAATTTATAAGATGGCTGAATGACCATGAACTTAAGTCTTTTTGCTCACAGTACTTCCATGCACAATGATCTTTTAGTCTCATTTACTATTTATTTTGCAGCATGTCAGATGTATTTCTAGGAAAATGAGCTTTAGTTTGTGGGAAGAAATTTAAGAAAACCACAAAAACTCCCCGCTGATGTTATTTTGCTCACAAACACGATCTGCTTCTATTTGAGAAAAACTGCAATCGTTTCCTGTAACACAGGTCTGCCTCAGGTAGATCTGGCAGGAAGTACTGGTACTATTTATTAAATGCAATGCTCAGAGCATGGCCAGTGAGCTGGGAACCCAGAGAATACACTGGATTGGAGGGCAGGCTTGGTATAGCTGGTCTGGCCGGAGCTGAGAATCTGTGTCGATGACCCTCTACATTGGATGTACTGTAAGGTGGATACTCGGTAGTAAGTAAAAAACGCTCGGCCAGACGTTCTGTGACAAAGTATGTGTAAGTTACATACCAGCACATATTTAAGGGTGAATCAGATGAAAGTTACAAGAAGTCATCAAAGGACCGATCCTTTGTCGATTTTGTATTCAAACAAATTTTGGTAGAACTAAGTGATTAATTTCAGAAAACACAACACAATTTGGCCCCTTGAAATGTCTCCATGGACTTGCCTAATAAGATACTGAAAAGCCTTTTAGAGATGTTTTTAGCTTCTTCCTTCCTCAGGTGGTAAATTAATGACTCTGAGCAGTATGGCTTGATTTATGCTAAAGATATGTGAGCCGAAATGCTTAAGATGGAAGATTTCAGCCACTGCCATCTAGATTCTTCCATCGTAACTCCAGTGAAACTGCTGCTCCGAGATGTCTACCTCTGAGAACCTGTCCTTGACCCTCCAGGCAGCGGGTAACTCCTGCTTTCCTGGCTCCCCTGTGTCTTCTGACTGCGGCTATTAGAGCTCACCTCACAGCACCACATCATCGCTACGTACGCATTTCCCTCCCCATGCTCCTTGCAGGGCGTGACTATTTCATTCATTTCGGTGCGCCCCGGAAAAGGTGATACCATGTTCCAGGCCCTGGGCTAACATGCATGAAGTGGATTTTCCCATTTCATCCTCACCCTACGGAGTGACTATTTTATTACCCCCAATTTGCAGATGCAAAAACCAAGGCTTAGAGAGGTTATGTAACTTGTTTACGGTTACCCAGCCAAGTAGTGATGAAGCAAGGATCTGACCGCAGGCAGTCTGTACTGAAACCTACGCTCTGAGGCATATATGCTGCCTGAAGTTCAGTGAGTCAATGAATGAATAAACAGTTGCTTGCTCGATGGATTCGCTCTACTAGTTCCCGTGGATTATGTATTTATTGGGCTAAGAAGGTGTTGAGAGAACAGGTTCTGATTTCAGAAGCTACTTCTGTTGAAAGCAGCAAGACATTTAAAATTATTTAAGAAGAAGGACATACTGGGGCACCTAGGTGGCTCAGTCGATTGAGCATCTGACTTCGGATCAGGTCATGATCTCACAGTTCATGAGTTCGAGCCCCGCGTCGGGCTAGCTGATGTCAGCACAGCAGTTCTTTTTCAGATCCTCTGTCCCCTTGCTCTCTCTAACCACCCCGCCCCCCACCGCCCTCTCTCAGAATTAAATAAATATTAAAAAAAAGAAGAATGACATACTACAAACATCAGTGAACTAATCTTCAGTTGATGGGTCACCATAGATTTATCTTCTGATAACTTTTAAATTTGTGTCTTCTAGGATTACTGGGTAATATTCATAGTAATACCAACAAAGATAAAAAGATTTTCTCCTCTTAAAAATGATCATACATCTGTTTTTAAAAACTGATCTGAGTGTTTCACTAAAGCCAAGAAACGAGCCAAACAAAAACTATCAACAATGAAACAAGCGTGGGCCAGGTGTATCTACTGGGAAAACCCCAAGTCACTATTTCCAACCAAATCAGAAAGAACAGTGACAGTTAAAACTCCCCAGCTGCCTCGTCTGAGTGTTGTAGATGACTCGGGTTGTGAACAGATGGAGAAAGAAGGGAATACTGGATTTAAATGTGAAATTTGGTTTGGGGTTGAGGGTTCCCGCTTTTACTTCCATGTAACTGATGCCTGGGTTTTATTTATTAATGTGCTGATTTTAAGTGGGTCAAACAAAGTAGAAACTTTTCTGGCCACTCTGTGTTTTACATATACTATTTACTCACAGGTATTTGTTTATTCATATGTACACTTAAGTTTTATTTAACATTTCTATCTGTCCCTGTAAGGTTCTTAGCTAGGACTGCTGAAGTTTAAAAAAAGAACCAGTATTTATTGAGGGTTTAAAATGTACCAGGATCTATTCTAAGTGCTTCATATAGATTTCTTCAGTTAACTTTTCCAGTAGGTCAGTTCTCGGAGGTCAGCATTACCATGATTCCCATTTTATGGAGAGAAAACTGAGGCAAAGGGTTACACGGCTAAGCTTCTCGCTCAGGCAGCCTGACCTCAGAGTTTGCATTCTTCACCATTAACTTCTCCTCCGGAACCTTCCAAGTCACCAGAGTAAACTGCTGTGGTCCAGCCTCTCAGTTCTCCTCCTACAAGCAATCATCCCGAGACTGGTTCCCGAGCGTTGGTCACGTGCAGGAACTGAGCTAGAATGGGCTCCTGAGTCTGTCACTCGGGATAAGGGCGACCACACACCCGGGTGTGAGGGCCAGCCCCGTCTTTCTGGCTGTGACCCTCAACAGGCTACATAAGCCCTTTATGCCACTTTGACGTCACAGGGACAGTAATGCTGCCTCGGAGAGAAAGGGTGACAGTGGCACAGAAATACTATGATCGTATAGTCCCTGCCCTGGAGAGACCGGGGCGGCCGGAGGGGGAGTCATGTGAATAATTACAGACTAGTACAGAAGGTTCTAGAAAAGAGAACTGCTCAAAATTATGTTGGGTCCTGGGGGCTGTGGGAGAAGAAATGGGAGTCAAACTGCAGGGAGGCGTCTAACGAAAGCGGAGTCCTGGGCCTAAAGTTCTGCAAGTTTATTCTGAACACTGTGCTCAGTGCAAATGAAGACGTTTTGTCGGAGGTGGACTAGCTCATGTGTACTGAGCACCTGCAGTGTGTGTGCCAGGCTGTGCAGGAGGGTCTCCCACGTGCCCGCCGTCGTCTAGTGTGAGCACTCGGAGGCAACATTGCAGGTGGGTATGATGAGAGCTCAGTGTTCTTCCGCATCTGAATAGGGGTGACTGTTATCACTCAGGTGACGGGCCAGAGCATGGGCCCTACGGGAATTTGTACTGCGGGGACGCTGAAAGTCACAGTGCGAAACTGATAACTTTACACGCTGTGAGCTAGAAAGAATTAATGTGCATGTTTACACATTACAGAGCAATGAGAGCCTAGGTTTTACGTGTCCTTTTCTCATTGCTTCTCGCTCTAATCTTCCTCCTGCGCTCCAAACGTCTACTGACTGTTTTGCGATAGCAAACTTATACTTCCCATCCGGAGCTGAAGGCTGCTTCTGCCCTTGTGTTCCCTGACTCAGTTAAAGCAGCTGGCGCCACCCAGCAACTCACCTGGTTTCCCCAGAGGGAAATGTGGGGGCTGTTTTCTGAGCCACCATGTCCTCTGTGTGGGTACGTCCTGAGAGCTCCTTTCTCTTTCTCCAGGCTCCCTGCTCATGATGACCCTCCCATGCCTGACTGGCGGTGACTGTCTTCCTCTGGTCTCTTTGTCTCTATTATAGTCCCTCCATCTATCGATCACCCACAAGGCGGATCCACTTCCCACTCTTTGAAGACTCAAGTATGATTATTCCTCTACTTGAAACTTGCAGTGGCTCCCTAGTGCCCACGAGATGAAGGTCAAGGGCACTGGCGTGGCATATTTAGGGCTTACACTACCTGGCCCTGTCCTACCTCTTTAGCAGCAGTAGCAGCAGCTGACGCTGGCCAGTCACTTATTGTAGCAGCTTCGGACACCTGCCCTGTCCTACTACTTTGGACCCAATCTTCCCAATGCTGGGTGTTTCCCAGGGCCCATCTTCAAACACAGAATGTGGAATTCCCATCCACTTATATATATCCAGTGGTATCATACTTTCTCAAATCCATTTTAGAGAGTCATTCCTACCAGATTATTATATATTTTCTGTCTTCTCCTCTGGACTTTCACCAAAATTTAAAAGCACCATGGCTAAGAAATAATAAAAGACTAGAAGTGCACCTAAACTTGGATGCCTTTAAATCAATGGTTCCATCACCTGACGGGGTCAATCCATACAGCCTTAGCCCCCTCTATCCCCCTCCACTGCCTTGCCCAGGGACCTCAGAAGCTAGCCTCACTAATGCTGGTGAACACGATCTGTGGGCAAAGTTTCCTCATCCAATGATGGGATTCACTGCACGGTCCTCTAGATTGGTTACACTTTCTGTTGAACAGATAAATCCAATGGCCTATCTGCTGCATAACGTAAAGATAATTATCTCTGTATTTTTTGCTTTTAGAAGCACGTTATTCTTCAATCAAAGATAATCAGCACCTAACTGAGTTTTCAGGGACAATTCCAAATGTACTTTGTTAAACGGAACAGCTCTTGTTAACAAAAATAATCGTGAATGAAAAGCAAATTATTTTTATTTGGCATGTAAACAAAATTATAATGCTGATATTGGTAAAGATAAGAACAATTCTACTCTGCTTCATTAATGTACATAAGGCCTTTATCAGATCCTTTGCAATTTATCTCTGAAGTATAATTGGAGCTTAAAAATAAAGAAAGGAGAAAGTTTAGTTACTAGCATTAGATTGACCCATTTAGGAGATGACTTGTACAATCCAAATGACTGCTCCTGATATACTAATGTCTATTAGAAAAGAATGCTTAAAAAAAAATATATATATAAGTATTATGAAAGCTGCTTAAGGTTCAGTGTACTTGGTGTTTTGGAATAATTTACCTATTTCCAAATATGTGATCTGCCTCAGTGTTGAAATCAGGGCCTAAGTTCCAATAATCATATGATATAAACAAATCAGCTGACTGGCCTGGGGTAGGACGTTATCATCATTAATGACTTTTTTAAAGCTAAGTTTTGGGGCATCTGGGTGGCTCAGTTCGCTGAGCGTCTGACCTCAGCTCAAGTCATGATCTCACAGTCTGTGAGTTCAGGCCCCGCGTCGGGCTCTGTGCTGGGCTGACAGCTCAGAGCCTGGAGCCTGCTTCGGATACTGTGTCTCCCTTTCTCTACCCCTCCCCTGCTCATGCTCTGTCTTTCTCTCTCTTAGAAATAAATAAACGTTAAAAATTAAAAAAAAAAAAAGTTTCGAGTCTAGAAAAACATCTTAACAATTTTAACATGTGTTCAAAGATAAAAAGTTAAAAACCCCTTTAACACCGATTGGATAAAAGTTCAAATCGCTTTCTAGTCTAAACAAGACTCTTCCATTTATTAAAGACCCAGTGTGGATACATGCTAGCAAACTGTCTTTCTGCAATTTGAAAGGGAACACTTTTTTTTTTAAATAGCAATTATTTTTTATTTAAAGTTTAAAAGGTAGGGCCAAACTCTAATCCCATATAGGCCCGTGGGCGTTCTCAGCAGGATTCTCATCCTATGCCATCTGATAATAATAGATCACTCCCTCTTGTTTATTTTAAGAACTCCCCCAGCAAGATGGGGTTCGCATCAACGTACTTAGATATTGTGAGTAGAACTCGCGGTTGCAGAGACGGCACATTCTTAAATTTGTTTATGGTCATGTGGATATGAAATGGCAAGTCAGATGGGTATCTTAGATGTTGCCCAACATCTGGGACCTCAACAACTTTCTGGCTATGATATTAAAATAGAAAAACCTTTGCCGAGCATTAACCTATCATTACACGGAGTAAATGGCATGGCAGTACAACCTAATTAGCAGTGTAGCTTGCATCTATAAAATAGAATTAGCACTACTGCTCTTTTTTTTTATTATTAGTTTGTGTTTCTAGAAAGGTGTGACCTTATCTGTAAGGTTCTATTCATTTATGCCCATTTACAAAGGATTTAATTATGTTCTTTTAGCTCTCTGCACTGAGGAAATTGAAAACGGCCACTTCAGAATTGAAACTGGTAAAGAAATTAGTGAGCAGGTTATTTACCCCATCACCCTCCTTCTCTCAGCGATAAAGAACGGAAACCCGTTCAAATAAATAAGGTAGAAGATTTTCGGGAGAGGAAAATCAAGGCGAGGAAATGATTAATAGTCTTCCTTTCCTCTTTCCCACGCGTCTTTTGCAAGTTTCTCTAGTTTTCTGGGGCAGGGCGAGTTCAGGGGAAAGTGTAGTAAGACGGTAAAACCCTGCAAGTTATGTCACATTCGTGTCAGCAGCCAGAAAACATCGACTTACATCTGAGGCCGGCGACTCCAGGACAATGCCGAATCCTAGGACGCGGCTGTCCCCAGGGGACGGGTGCTCGGCCGCCGGGGCACCGGACTGCTCAGAGGCCACTGCTGTCTTCTCGGCTCCTAACACGCCGGCCTTCTGTTTTGCGGGCAGAGGCTCAACAGTCTTTGGGGGCACTTTTTTCTTTTTATTTCTCTTGCGCGAGACCGCGGCTCGCTGGGAGCATATGAGGGAAATCGGGGGTTGTTGTCTGTTTTGGGCTCCAGCTGCGAAGAACAAACAGAAATGGGGTACAGACACCTGAGTCTCACTGAGGAAAAGTTATCACCCCTCTGTCTACACGGCCCAGAACACTGGCACCGAAATGGAGTTCAGTCAAGGAGGCAGGCCAAGGTCAATCCCCTGCTAGACCTGCAGGGCACCAACTGATGTCTCTGGAGCACTTTAAAGTGCGACACGCGGAGAAGCAGCTCAGACAAAGCCGTGTCCCTGCCGCTGGTAAATCACAGTTACTGCTGCTGCTGTGTTCCGTGGAAGAAAGGGATTCTGAGCCGTAGGAGAACAGCTGAGCGTGATTTTACAAGTCGCAGCATATTTGTCTATAAAGGGGAACTCAGAACTTAAGGTAAGTCACACTCAGGAACATTCCGATTGTCCCTTGAGGATAAAATGATCATCAGTGGTGAGCAACCTACAGGCACCAACACTGACCAAGACTGAGGCGATGGTGATCATTTATTAAAGAATCAGTGTGGGATGATTAGCATGCACGCGGGCAAAAGCCCGCTAGTCATTTATCAGGGCCAGTTACCCCTTCCTCACAAACCAGTGTTGTCGCACACAGCTTCCGCCATGGCACCACACTACTGGATTCTGACCAGGCTCCTCGCCACACCTGGGTTTTGGGGGGCTGAAAAAGCAGGAATGATACAGCTCTGCTCAAGTCGAGAAGACTAGTAAAATCCAGAAACAGGTTGAGTTCCGGAGATGAAAAGCACTGAGCCAGGACCAAGTACTAGCACTGAATACACACTTAAGGAAACCAAGGATGGTAATTATAGTTTTCACAGATGTACGTTGGCAAGTAATGTTTGTTAACCATTTAAAAATATTCTGATGGAAAGTGTAATAGAAAAATATGGCATCATTATTTAAATCCTCATGTATCAATATGGCTTACTAAATATGATCACAGGATATGCCTGCCTTTTCACAGAAATAAGCTGAATGAAAACTAAAGATCTTTACATGCACATAAATATGGACCATCTCCTATCAGTTTGCAAATAAAGGATATATATACTTTGAACTTGGTATTTGCATTTCCCAGACTGGCAAGAAATTTCTAAGTATCAGAAACGAACTACTTGGGGTGCCTGGCTGGCTCAGTTGGTGGAGTGTGCGACTTCTGAACCTGGGGTTATAAATTCGAATCCTACACTGGGTTTACAGATTACTTAAAAAAATAAAATAACAAGAAATGAGATACTTGCACTGCATCGGAGCACTGAAAAGGTTTTTAGCCACCTGAGCAGTAATTAGTCTAATTCACTGCTGCTTGACCTTGGCTGCAAGTTAGAATCACCCGGGAGCTTTTAAAAAAAGTCAGTGCCTCATAGCCTCACCCCAGACTAAGTGAGTTGGAATTTGCAGGGTGGTTCCCCGGCACTGAGATTTTTTTTTTAAAAGCTTCTCGAGTGATCCACTGAGCAAGCCTGAGGAAAGAACTTTTCTCTGTTCTCCAGATTTTCACCCAAGGCTAGATGTCCATGCCCAAAGTTAAATGGACAGTGGAAGCAAAATAATAATAATAATAATAATAATAAGCCTCACTATTCTAAATTAAAAGTGAAAATACTTTTGGTTTAAAGTATTTAAACACAGTCACTGAGTTTTTCTTCTCCGTTTGCAAGTCTAGACAGAGCCACAGTCTCCTGTATCCAGACCTTATCGCTTCATCTTACTCCTTGCTTTTTCTCCCTGAAGTAAAGGCGAAACTTCCTAAATATAACTTAAGTCTAAGTTTTATAGGCAATAAACCTTAAGTAAATCTACCCACACAATGCAAATTCTTAAGTTTAAGGAAATGAAAGGGTAATTTTTGCAGTTTATCCTTTCTGCTAGCGGACAGCCCCGGCATCGTTTACCGCCCTAATCTACAGAGGCTCAGAAAGGGAAACACAGTGACAAAGTGGCATTTACTTAATAGATTCCAAAAGGGCTTCGGTCAAGGATTTAGATGGTTGCAATTTGTAGTTTCTCATTTCAGTAGTAAGGAGCTTAAGTAACAAAATAAATCATCACAGTTTCATATGCATATTTTCTTAACTGCTAACAGATTCTTCCTCGGAGAAAAGAATCTGTGCATCATGAAGGGACCTTCCTTGCTGAGCTCCTTGCCGGGGAGATGTTCCTTCCGCCGCAGGGTCAAGGAGAAGATGGGTTACTGTGGAGGATCAGGGGGAGTTGCCTGCTCACTGGCCCGACCAAAATGCTGTTCTTTCCTTGGGCTAAAACCGAATTCACAGGAAATCAGATGGTGCTCTTCAGAGGGCCTTTTGCTCACCTTATTTTCATGTGCTCTTGGGTGATCGGTGTGTCTAAATATTAAGCTTTTTATACCCAAACCACATCGCTGAATATTAAAATTTTACTAGAATTCACTGCATGGCACCAGGTGCCATTTCTGAGTGAAGACCTTCCTGAGTTACAGGGGCGGGGTGGCAATGCAGGTCACATACAACTGTGCTATTTCCGCTCAAGGAGTTTTCCCTCCCCAGCGGAGGCCTTCATGAAGTGATTTATTATTTTCTGTGCCTGTGACAAAAAAGTTCCGTTCCCCGCCACCCCCCCCCCCGCCCCCCATCTGTGGAGATTAGAAACCGCAGCCTGCTGTCATGGTGCCCCAGACGTTGACGAACGGCTCCTGGTCTCCAGAACACTAGAGCCTGTGTGCGGCTTCACAGAGTTCGTTTCGTTTGCTAAGCCCTCCTGTCTGGGCAAGAGTCCCGCGAGTTAGATATAAATGCTGCAGTTACAGATGAGAAATCAGGGTGCAGAGAAGCCACACAGCTTTGCTGGGAGGGCTGGGACTCTGACCCCGACCCTCAGACGCCCTGCTCCTTCATTCCCCAGCTCCGCCGACACCAGCGAGAACAAGAGAGGCGTCGTGGTGTCGTGTAAATCAAGAAGACAAGACATGAGGGGTCTTGGAGCTTCCACATCCTGAATATTCATCCAGGAGATGGGCCAGAGGCAGGAGCTGAGGGCGCCCGTGCTCCTGAATGTCCCCGCGGGGAGAGCCCACGCTCCTGAGAGGCCCCCCGCCCAGCCCCGGCACTTAGGCAACAGTGCATGGTGACTCCCTACTGTCACGGCGAGCCCCAGAGGGGACGGGGCGGTCGTGGGGGTTGGCGACACGCACGGGCCCCCCACACAGAGCACTTCAGGAGGTAGGGGGAGTCAGCCTCACGTTCTTTCTTGATGTGAACTTCCCTGTCGACTCACATTAGGAAAGGGAGCTGGAGAACCATGCCCACCTTCAAGTGTGATCGTTTCAAAATTCCAGGAACTGACATTTGTGAAGTAGTAGGGGTGAGGGCGGGAACGACATGGAGCACACGTACATTGGCGCAGGAGAAGCCGGGTTAGCAATAACAAATCTGCTAGATCTGCTGAAGGAAAAATGTGTTGTAGACAAAGCTGAGAAAACGGACGCTTGGAAAAGCGTGGCAAGACAGCGAGGTGGGAGGAGAGCTAGCCACTGAAAGCAAAACAAACATCCCGACAGAAGATGTCAGGTACGCACGACAATCGGGGGACCCCATCCCAGGCCTGGTGTCTGTACCTGCTTGAATTTGCATTAATTTCCGCATAGTCCTGAGCTCCTGGAGGATGGCCTGCAAGGTCGACTGGCAGTTACACGTGCAGCAGTTTGCTCCACCTGACGAATTCACTGCTGGAAGTTCTCCTGAGCATCAGAGAGAAGAATGGCATACTCCGAACGTCAACAGTGCAATTATAAAGAGGAAAAATAAAAGGCATCTTTATAGCATTTGGAAGCATGTAAGGAAAACGTACCTAATAACTGTTACCGTCTAATTGCTGGGGTCTGACTTTAGCTAACGACTCAGGCTTCTGCACCGTTAGGTGCGTGCCTGCACATGCGCCCGTGGTGCGCCCACGACGCGCTGTGGGCAGGCCTCCCCAGTGCCAGATCAGTGCCTCCCAGGTCACACCCCCATTCAAGTTCACTAGAAATACAATGCTGCACAGAAACGCAGGCTCTGAGAATAGCCTTAGCAAAAACCTTGTCGCACGTTATACATGTTCACGTTAAAAATTAAATGTGTCTACGGGATGCCTGGGGTTAAGCATCTGACTTCAGCTCAGGTCATGATCTAACGGCTCATGGGTTCAAGCCTCGTGTCAGGCTCTGTGCTCACAGCTCAGAGCCTGGAATCTGCTTTGGATTCTGTGTCTCCCTCTCTCTCTCTGCCCTTCTCTGCTAATGCACTCTCACTCTCTCAAAAATGAATACACATTAAAAAAATTAAATGTGTCTATTAAAAAATAGTTTCGTAGTATGAAGCATGTTTTTCCAAATTAAGAACTGTCACCACATTAAAACTTCCAGAGCATTCTCTGGGAGTGGTACGCGTGGGGTGGGGGAAAGCCAGGGACGAGGGTATGTATGGGAGGATGGATGTATTTGAACTTGGTGGGTTACAGGGTGTTGGGCTGCTGGCTGTTCGCCAACTCAATAAAGGACATCTTCATGCACCTTTTTCTCCATTCCCCTATCCTACATTTCCCTCCCTTTACTCTCTTGATCTCTGTTTAAATGTAGTGATCTTTTCCTTAATAAAATGGTCCTCTTAAGGTAAACACAGATTGCCCCGTTGTGCTTGAAACCCGCCGGAACACTTGGAAAGGCGCTCCTTCCGCAGTGTTCCCTCCAGCATCTGTGTCCAGCCCGACTACTGTGAAGTGGGAGGCGCTGCTGGAGGTGCACGGGGAAAGTTCCAAGGCACTGGTCCAATTAAACCTTTTATTATATACTAAATATAACTTTAATCCCACCGTATGCATTATTTGTGGACACTGTAAAAAAAAAATTCACCACGGCAAAACCGTGAAATACATATGGCTAACTTTATGCCTGGAGTAACGCAATTATTTACATTCAAAGTTGTAGCGAACTGAGATGTTTAAAACTGCAAATAATTTCAATGAAATTCCAAGGAGTCACAGTTCTATACAATGAGTTTCGAGAAAATATGCAAATGACAGAACACAAAAATCTATTTTCAAACCAACCTGGGGGAACTTATGTGTGTAACTTTTAACGTTCATAATGTTTTCCAGAGCGAATCCGCCACCCTTGCTGTGTGCTGGGAAGCAGAATGTTGTTCCCCCAAAACTTACTGGTGTAAGGGCTTAGTGACCTGATGCACACCTCAGGTGTCCTATTTCTCTTACTGTTTCTGCCACGGCAGTCAAATTAGGAGGGCCTTATAGAACAGTCCTAGTCACTATTCTCAGCGCTGTCTTGATCATTTTTAGAGGACAAAACCAACCGTTCCCAGCCTGTTATAAATCATTTTCTAATTTTAAGGAGAACGGACTTTTCATTTTCATGGAGGAGTCTTTCAAGAGCCATGTGCCCTAACCTGGAAACGTGCCAGCGTGTGAATCTGACCCTGGCTTATGCAATACTGAAAGAGAAGACTCCGTACGTCTCGTGGGGTCCCTTGTCGCCAGTGTCTCAGATGGCTGTTTATGCCTCTGAACTGGTTACTGCAAACTGTGTTAAAAAAAAATCGAGACAATTCTCTTCTTGAAGGAATAACAAACGTGGGGGGAAAAAATCCTTAACGTTTCAAGGAAACTGACGATGTGGTCTTTTTCCTTGTTCTCTCTGTGGAAACTACAGATCTGCGCATTCATATATAATTTATGGAACAAGTAACATCCAGTGTCACTGGTAGGAAAGTTAACACATCTAGAAAAACATCATCCAATTTTTTTAAGGGAAAAAAATTGCCATTTCTTCCCCTGAACAATTAGGAGCTTAAGTTAAGGAAATTTAACTCTAAAAGGGTAATTTTCACCCCTAATTGAAGCAAATTTTATGACATGGATCATCTGGTTCAGTTGCTGGGATGTGAGGTTAAAGCAAAGGGGACACCAGTCACTAGGATACTGGGACAGGTGTCCCCACCTCCCTAACCACGACTCTACTGACAATGCAGAAGAAAAGCGAAGAAATAAAGCAAGGGGATGTATGAATGACACACCATATGACCAGAAGTTTCGATGACAAAGGGGAGCTCCTTCTGCCCCCGTGTTCAGTCTCTCCCGACAATGTCTATGGTGGCAAATGATGGCTTCCACCTCTTAAAGAGCGAAAATCTCTACGAACACATTGTCACTTCTAATATGGAGCCTCAGTCTCTCTTGCTTCACAATTCTAATTTTTTATACTCTAAGTGTAAGTCAGCTAAGGCAGGTGATGATGGGGGGCTTTAATGTACTGAGCTCAAAAACTCTGCTGAATATTTTGGGGCACCGGGGTGGCTCAGTTAAGCGTCCTCCTCTTTTTAAAAAAATTTTTTTTAATGTTTATGAGAGGCAGAGAGTGATCAGGGGAGGGGCAGAGAGAAAAGGAGACACAGAATCACAGAATCCTTAGCAGGCACCAGGCTCCGAGCTGTTAGCACAGATCCTGCTGTGGGGCTCGAACTCACGAGTGGTGAGCTCATGACCTGAGCCGAAGTCGGATGCTTAACCAACAGAGCCACTCAGGTGCCCCAAGCTCGGGTCTTGATCCCATGGTCCATGAGATTGAGCCCTGTGTCCACCTCTGGGCTCTCTCTCTGAAAATACATTAACTTAAAAAAAATTTTTTTTTTAAAAACCATGATGAATATTTAGAAATACAAATAATTTGGACAGCCCCTACCCCCCGCCGCCCCTCCATTCTCAATGCCTGATAAACCATACCGTTGGAACTCCCGGTGGTATGGGGCTGACTCTGGAAGGTTCTAGAGCGGGTGCCGTACTGCCCTGAGAACTGCCCGCTGGAGGGTGGTAACTCATTCCATGCACCACGTGAAGAAGGTTGGAGGCTCTGTGGGGCCTCAGCAGTGGAGTTCAAACGCGGAGGCCAGACCGAATCCAAATCCTGGGGCTCTTCTTTCAATTTTTCTCCTTCCTTGCCGACACGCTGATAGACCCTCCCGGTGCTGTCGTTCAGCAATCTTCTCATTCCTGTAATTTGTTTTTTAATTTCCATGCTTTCGTTTCCTAATGGAAACAGGGTCAAAGAGATCACTGTGCATGAGCAGAAGAAAAAGTAATCCACTACCAAAAAAACCTCCAAAAAAACCCACCCCCCTTCTTTGGAAATGGAATGATTACTGAGTCCAGATGCAAGCTTCTAGAAACTTAAACTATAAAAATTAAGGGCAAGAAAATGGCTCGCACCATTAGCACAGGATGCTCTCCGGTGAGATACGGGCAGTGGAGGCATCACCTTCAGACATGACACTGGAGCCAAGGGAGGAGGGCTTTCTCCGGCCCCGACTCAGGGGAGACACTCTTGGAATTATGCCTCCCTGGATGGACCTGCCCAGACCACTGCCACCTCCACTTTGTAACTCTGTGCACAAGAGAATCCCACCTCATCTACAGTGTTTGTTTGTTAAAAAACACGTAACATAAAATTTACCATCTTAACCATTTTTCAGTGCGCTGTTCAGTTAATGCTGTTCGTGCTGGTGTGTGACAGACCTCCAGAACTGTGCGTGAAGATTCCTTTTCCATAAAGGGATTTTTTTGGGAACTAAGGTATCTCTGTCCTGCACTAGGGGTATTTAATAAATATCATTTAAAGATAACTCTCAAATCATACAGACATAAAATATTTTCTGTAAATAACAACATTACAGGATGGTATTAGGAGCTGTTTGGAATATCTTATCTTCCTAAACTGTGCATCAGCTGGTATCTTCACAAAGAATGAGAAAAGTGGATTTTTTCCCTCTAATCTGGGTGTTAAAAGACTCTCACAGTCACTCAATTAAATGCTTGAAATTTAAACTATGATAAAAAGAAAAGGCTTTTTCTACATAGTGGCTGCCAATAAATACAGACATTTAATATAAATGATGTTTTAATGTACTTAGCATCATATAAGCCAGGTTTCTCTGTAGAATCAGTAACTGCACAATGAATCTAGGTATTTTGTGTTGCCTGGTTAGATATTTACCTAATTGGGGCGCCTCAGTGGCTCAGTGGGTTGGGCATCTGACTTCGGCTCAGGTCATGATCTCACAGCACAGCTTATGGGTTTGAGCCCCACCTTGGGCTCTGTGCTGACAGTTCAGAGCTTGGGGCCTGCTTCGGATTCTGTGTCTCCTTCTCTCTCTGACCCTCCCCTGCTCACAGTCTCTCTCTCTCTCTCAAAAAAAAAAAAAAAACACTAAAAAAAAAGATATTTAGCTAATTAATGTATGGATACATTACTGACTATAAAGAAATTTTTATATACTATTTTGAAATAAGTATCCCCAAGTTTCAAAAAGGTCATAAAAATATTAACTCTGCCTTTGATATCTAACATGGGTGAACACAAAAGTGACACAGATTTCCAAATTTACAATATTGTTATGTGTTGGTATATGCTTCAGAGAGGAGAAATGTTTTCCTTTGTAATAAAACTCTTTTTATATCAAACACCTATGAAAATTACAACAGAGAAACACTAAGTGATACTCCAGATTTTATGGGAATGGATGACTAAGCACAATTTAAATACTGCAGAGCCAGCAAAATTTATGACCTCCTCAGGATGTGCCGGAGCAGGGTGTGTCTGAAAGGGCTACGGGAGGAATTCCGAAGGAAACCTACAGGCAAACTGTCAGTTTCAGCATCCAAACACGCACTTTCCTGGCTAGGGAACAGCACCATCTGGGCAAGAAGCTTCGTTCCTGTGGGGTGTTTAGCCTCCATTTTCTAGAGCAGGGAAGTCGTACACGCATCACAGGCTGCAGCACACTGATCTTAGCTGGCACTGCTGGTGGCTGCCACTCCCCTCCCTCCTGGCATCCCTCCTGCGCCGGCTCGGCCGCTTTCTGCCCGGTTCTCGAGTCCGTGCCAGCTAACTTCTCCACACAGACCCTGACACTTCGAGCAGAAGGCATGCTCTCTTTTCAAAGGTTCCACCTCTGGTCTGGCGACAGAGCTCTGTGATGATAAAGTACTGTCTTTAGGGGAAGAAAGCCAGTCACAGGATTCTGGAACTTTCTAAAAGCAAATCTGCTTTGTTGCAACCTTAGTGTCTGGATTCTGAAAATTACCAGAATCAACACACGATTTGAGTTTCACACGTGTTCTATGCTTGTGTGGAGGACCAGAAGCTTCTGCTTCAGGGTGAGTCCAAGCAAAGAGGTGAGAGTTTAAAGGGGACCTCTGGTTGTGGGCTGTCCCAGCCACATTTAGAAACATGTCTTCCAAAGTCAAAACAAAGCCCGACCAAATGACAAATCAGGAGCCGGCAGGGCCTGAGGAGGAAATCGGGGTGCTGCGAAGGAGGCCAAGGCAGACCCGACTGACCTCACACAGGGCACGCTGCACGGTGTCCCTCTAAAGGACTGAAGACAGACAGGTGCAGAGGTGAGAGCTGCAGAAGTCAATGAGAGGAGAGTGGAAAGACTGAGGAGGGTGGAGGAAGGGCTGACCTAAGAAGCTTCCAGAGGACACAGGCTGGGCATCCCTGGAGGACAACATATGTACGCGAACGGTCTCAGGGTAACCGCTGGGAATTGTCTTTCCTCTGGCCAATGAAGCAGGGAGCAGCCTTAACCATCCTGCCTCGGGAAGAAGTCCTGGAGCCTCAATGCACCTGAAGGCGACAATGGGCTTCAACAAAGAGAGGGGGAAACGCTGCTTTGCACGGTGGGGGCAGATGGAGCAGAGGGTCAGAAGAGAGACCTGAAGACCAAATGCAGGGCTGGGGAAAGAAGCAGGTGGGCCCGACACAGACTGGGACGGAGCGGGTGCCCCACACAGGCAGAAGGGAGGAGCTGGCGGAGGCTCAGGCAGCAGGTGCTCGTGTGGTCCAGTGGACAGGCCCGGGCTGGACTCCTTCTCAGCTGCACTAACCTGCTGCTTGATACGAGACAAGTCACCTCTGACCCCCAGACTTCGGCTTCCTGAATCACAAAACGAAGGTCTGAACGGGCATGTGCAGTAGTGGCCGAGGATTGATGTGGGATGTTCACAGAGTACCTGATGCCTCTAAAATCACAAGTACCCTTCTCGGTTCTGAGTTTCTTCTGTCCTCCCAGTGGGGGCCCCTGGTTTTTGTTGTTTTTTTTTTTAATTGAGGGGGTGCAGTTCTTTGACTTAAAGAGAAATGGTGGGAAGTGTAGAAGATTGAGGATGGAAGTGTTACTTGACGTCGGGATCAGAAAGCCTCAGGAGCCACGGGCTAGCTCCAGAAGCATGATTCTATGAGGAAAGGGGTGCAATTTCCAGATTTCTTTCCAAATCTATCTCTTTACTTACACTCAACTCCAAGACATTGAATCTTTTTAGGAAAGACAAACAAAAAGAAATCTTACTAAAAGGTAAAACAACCTTAATTGCAATCCTTTTGAGACTTTGGACAGGTCTAAAACTGCAGGCTGAATTCTATCTTTGGCTAAATTCTAAGACTCTACCACATCACTTTTCTTTACATAAAGAACACATACAGATGTGTAATAATAATTATACATACACTGATTATGCATAATAGTACATATGGAGTAAGTTATCATACATGATCTCTCTTAACTTGGCCAGAAGGATACACAACACAGACCATGAATATTCATGGTCTGGGATGATAAAAGAAAAAGATGGTAATGTACAAACATACAGCGAGAGACTGTACATGAACATCTCAGGTCTATCTAGAAATGAGTTACTATGGAGAGTCATGAAACAGTCATCATATCTTTCCCCTACAAATGTATCGGTGTTGATGTATAGTAGGTATTCCCTAAAACTTTCTTTTTTTAAAGCTTATTTATTATGAAAGAGAGTAAGCAGTGTAGAGGAGGAGGAGACAGAGAGAGAGAGAGAGAGAGAGCGCGCGCGAGAGAATCCTAAGCCGGCTCCAAGCTGTCAGTGCAGAACCTTATGTGGGGCTCATTCTCACAAACCATGAGATCATGACCTGAGCCAAGATCAAGAGTAGGACACTCAACCAACTAAGCCACCCGGGTGTCCCTTCATAAAACTTTCTTAAGTGAATGCAAGAAATGGCTTATCGAAACCAGAATGAATCCAGTAGAATTAAATGTAATACTAAAGTTATAAGTAAGCAAAAAATTTATAGAGTAGAGTGAAAAAGTAGAATAAAATTGCTCAACAAGCATTTAGCAAGCACCTTTCGGGCACAAGAAATATAAAGATCATCTGGTACAAATTCAAAGGTAGCCTCTGTCCAAATCTCTCAACATTTTTAACCCAAATCCCTTTATATTGATTGGTTGTTCTGAAACCTGGTCCTGACTTTTCCTAGACTCTTGGCTGACTCCGAACTCTGTTAACCGTGTGCCCCAGGATGTCAGGGTGCCAAGTGTCCTACTGTATGATGACTGCTTCCTCCTATAGCTAAAGACCCTCCCTGAGGGTCCCGCTTTCCCTATAGTCCCTGCATGAAAGATATTCATCCCCCATTCCCTTGGGGCTGGGAATTGTGTCCCCCCAAAATGCCACACTTCTGGCCCCAGGAGAAAGTTCGCTGTTGTTTGAGTTGAAGTCACAGGGCTATAGCATCTTCCCCCTTCTTCCTGAAAAGCAGTTCTGTGTGCCAGGAGTTCAAGCTCTCTGTGGGGAAGGGCGGGATGGGGCTGAAATGGACAGGGAGGTCATCTCGTTACGGACCATACATGACAGGTGAAGGAAGAATAATGTTACATTGAAGATACTGGGCTATCTGGGTAATTAAAAAAAATTTTTTTTTAATATTTTATTTACTTCTGAGAGAGAGGCAGTGTGAGCAGGGGAGGGTCAGAGAGAGAGGGAGATACAGAATCTGAAGCAAGCTCTAGGCTCTGAGCTAGCTGTCAGCACAGAGCCCGACACAGGGCTCGAACCCACGAACTGCGAGATCATGACCTGAGCCGAAGTCAGGTGCCCAGGCACCCCTATCACTCTGGGTAATTTTAGGTTCATTATCTCTTTCAACAGAAGGCTGGTAAATAATGAGACCTATCCTTTAGAAAAACAATTTTGGCAAAACTATGGTGAGCTGTGGTGTGGGGACAGAAGACCAACTACAGTGTCATTGCTAAAGGCTGGGTGAAGGGCCATGACAGTCTGTGCCGGCACCGAGGGGGTGCGGCTGGAGAGACACATTTAAGGAGCTTCATCGGATGGACCCGGGGAGGGACTGGATGTAGGGCTGGGTGTGGGGGTGGTGAGGCAGAGAGTCTGTGAAAGCTAACGCCAAGGTTTCTGGCTTGGGTGACTGATGGACACTAACACCAGTCAGAGAATTAGGAAAAAAGGTTACTGTGGAGTGAGCTTATAATGGGCCAGGTTTTGACAAAGAAAATTCAGATAATAAGCAGCAAGGAGGAATGCAGCCGCATGGACATGAAGCTGACCCCAGAACCATTCTGTGGGTAGCTGCTGCCACTACTACCGGCAGTAGTTGGCCCTTTGGACTGAATAAGCCCCTGGGGATTACTAACAAGTCAGGGGCTGGAAGCATACCTTATATAGAGATGCCAGATTTCCTATCAACCTAGCGTGCAGAAGCACAAACCCCCCTTTCAATATCAAAAGAGCCCTGAGCTCATTTGTTTCTAAGCTGGCAAAGTGGGTCACCCCATTCCTCCTGGGCTCCCAACCCTGGGGCAGGTGGCGGTCGCCCTGGTCAGAACTGAGTCACCTCCAACCCCAACTCTGTCCTCCCCAAAATCAAGTCCACCACCAGGGTGCCACACTTGGTAACGTGCCTCAGCAGGACAGAATCCTAATGAACTGAACCAAAGGGCCCTTTTCCCCACCGTATTCAGTACTGGTCGACTTTCATTACAGTATCGCATCTAGTTTTGTACTATTTTAAAGAGGCCGCTGAGAATCTTTAGATTGTGAAAAGTCAACAGGAGAGATTAAAGGGTCAAAGACAGGCTACAGAAGTTGGGTGTTTGAGAAATAAGTTACAATTATCGGGTGACTCGTCTTCACCTCTACTATGGGTTGTTACGGGGGAGGAGGGACACTGTTCTTCATCAACAAAGAGAAAAATGGGGGCGCCTGGGTGACTTAGTCGGTTAAGCGTCCGACTTTCGCTTAGGTCATGATCTTGCGGTTCGTGGGTTCGAGCCCCGCATCGGGCTCTGTGCTGACTGCCAGCTCAGAGCCTGGAGCCTGTTTCAGTCTGTGACTCCCTCTCTCTCTGACCCTCCCCTGCTCACGCTGTCTCTCTCTCTCTCTCTCTCCTAGAAATAAATAAAAAATATTAAAAAAAGTTTAAAAAAAAAAAAAAAACAAAGAGAAAAATGGACGGAACTCCACCTTCCAGGCAGGAGGCTGGGCAACATACGGTCTTACAGACCTGACCCTTCCAGTCAGTGCATAAACACCAACACAGTGGACACGCATCCGAGAGCACGTGCCTCAGCAGTGGCAAGGATGCTTTTCTCTTTGGGATGATGAAGATGATGCAAAAGCTCTGGAAACAGTGGTGGTGGTCACATGGCATTGGACATACTTGCAAAACAGAATGCTTTCATACTCCTTGCGTTTTTCAGGTAATGACACATTCAGGTAGAAAAAGGTTGAGGGCATCAGTTAGGATGATCAGGATTTGTACTAGATAGCCTAAATATCTCCTCTCAAATCCTAGTAGAAGCAGCCTGGGGCCGTGTCGTAGAAAAGACGTACCCACCGCTGGTCAGATAACAGCGGTGACAGAAACAGGAGACAGGGCTCTTCCCGCCAGCGCTGCAGCTCTTGACGAACGGGGCTCAGAATAAAGGAATGTGAAGTAGACTCCATGCTATGAGTCCAGAAGTGGGCACCCTCCTTCCAAGGCCATGCTGGTGTGCAGATGCTATCAAGGTCCTGCCTGGCCACCCTCAGGGACAAGAGCCATGTTTACAAAGCACATGCAAGAGTGAGATAAGTCAGC
This sequence comes from Hyaena hyaena, assembly GCF_003009895.1. Lineage (NCBI taxonomy): Eukaryota > Metazoa > Chordata > Mammalia > Carnivora > Hyaenidae > Hyaena > Hyaena hyaena. The sequence goes on from NW_024080797.1 coordinate 459,299, forward strand.
AATGATGGTCTGAAAAAGCATTAGTTTATAGAACAGAGCACTATGAGTTTCCACATGAGTCCTTTTCTCTAGTGCAAGCTTCAGCGCAGAGCGAAGCGCGGTGAGGAGAGTGTGCCAGGCCCACATTCCTGAGACAGTCCCTGGAGAGTGTGCAGGAACCCCAGGGGCAGCACACGACATAGTCTAAATGCCACCGCGACGGCAAGAGGCCGAGAGTGGCTACGGGATCGTTTCATTGGTCGAATCAAATACTCTGATGAGAAGTATCTAAACTGTGTCCGTGTTGGTACAGGTTTTGAGGACCCTGTTAAAAGTTGTAGGTGGAAAATAATTTAAGCTTGGTGTATACACAGCATTTTCATTTAAATGGCAACTGAGTTCCTTTCAGATCTGTTTAGATAACATCGGGTTCATTCATCCATTCAATAAATATTTATTGTACCACTACTAAATACGAGACACTGTGTGATTAAAAGGAGGGAAAGAAGTATAAGCTACAGTCCCTCCCCGAGGGGAGTGCACAGTGTAGCAGCAGGGACGCATGAATGTACAGACAATTCTGAGAATATGATGCCCCTCTGCTGATGAATGGCAGGCTTACCCAGTATGAGCCACCTGCTGCCGGGGGGGAGGCTGGGGCCCTTTTATCCAAGGCTGAGCATGTGAAGCCAGCACGAGTACTAAGAGAGAATGCCATGGATCCTAGCTGGAAAATAGGCCTTCCAAGCAAAAAGAGCTTGAGATGTCTATTAAAGGCCAAATGAGCAAAGACATACCAGGAAATGAATCAAGGACTCAAGATTCAAAATGGGCCATAAAAAAAGAATGAGATCTTGCTGTTTGTGACAACATGGATAGACCCAGAAGGTTTCAAGTTAAGTGAAATAAGTCAGACAAAGAAAGACAGATATCGTATGATTTCACTGATATGGGGATACATATACCACAAACACATACAACACAAACAAACAAAACTGAAACTTACTCTTAAATACATAGAACCGGTGGTTGCCGGAGAGGCCGGGAGACGTTCGGGAGAAATAGGTAAAAAGGATTAAGAGGTACAAACATCCAGGGGCACCTGGGTGGCTCAGTCAGTTAAGCATCTGACTTGGGCTCAGGTCACGATCTCTCGGCTTGCAAGTTCGAGCCCCGCATCACAGAGACCGCTTTGGATCCTCCTCTCTCTGCCCCTCCCCCACTCTCTCTCTCAAAAATAAACAAACATAAAAAAAAGAGGTACAAATGTCCAGTTATAAAAGTACGGCAGAGAGTAGAGTCCATATACTGTACGGTGACAGGTGGTGACTGCGCTTTCCACCGTGAACCCTGGGTCACGTAGAGAGTTGTCTGCTCACTGTGGTGGGACACCTGAAACTAACAGAATGTTGTATCTCAACTCTACTTCAAAAAAACAGAGTCCATTGGAAAGCTATAGAAAATGGGCTGTCATGCTGCTTCTCAAAGAGGTTCTCAAAGAATAGCTACAAGGGAAAATAAACACCTATAAGAAGTCGGAGGGCAAAGTCCCCAGAGGGGAACAAGGAACAATTTTCTTTGATGTCGTCATGTTTTACCCTAAAAAGAAATGCCGTATTATACTTTGCTCCCCACCCTCCAGGGTGTGCGGATTCTCGAAGCCCCTGGAACAACCCTGGGTGCCAGCTCCAGTCTGCAGCTGACAATGCACCGGCCAGCAGGAGGAGCGGCTGGGCCGTCACAGAAGGCCAAGGGCTTAGCTTTTTAAGTCAGGTGTTTGAACATCCCAGCTGCACTTTCTGGACAGACGAAACCGAGAGGATGTATGATAAATGCTGTGGACATTGTATAAATTACAAGCGTTAAGGAATTGAGAGAAAGAGATCATTAAACATTTTTTTCTTAAATGTTTCTTTATTTTGAGAGAGAGAGACCGACAGAGACAGAGAATCCCAAGCAGGCTCCACATCAGCCCGGAGCCCAATGCAAGGCTCAAACTCAAGGACTGTGAAATCATGACCTGAGCCAAAATCAAGAGTCTGACACTTGGCTGACTGAGCCACCCAGGTGCCCTGAAAGGAAGAGATCATTTTAAACTGAGGGGATTATGGCCAGTTTCATGAAGATGGTGAGACATGAGGTGGTCAGTTAAGGATGGTTTGCATTTCCACGGGCACTTCTGGGAAGAGAAAAGAGTTGGAAAAGCAATGAGCCACGTCTGAAGGCAGAGCAAAACACAATGGGCAATGGTAAATAAGCTAACTTAGTTGGAGTTAAGGCACTGAGTGGGTAAAGTGAACAACAGAAGGGCCTTGGATGCTTTTACTTTATCCTGCAAATGACAGGAAGTCAACAAAGGTTGATCATCCATGAGATGGTGATATAAAAGGAAGCTGGAGCTCCCCAACCAATGCAGAGAGTGGGCCTTCTTATCTCTCCCCAAATGTCCTTATATCATGGAAAATAAACTATTATAATACATAGAACATGGCTGCCCAACTGAAGATTCCTTGGATAAGTAATTCCAGCCGTCGTGAAGTGGGTGGGTCAGAAGCCGCCACGTTAAGCAGTGTTCAAAAGTAACTGAACCAAAGACTTACGATCCCAAACACAAGGGAAAGGTCTTGTAAGTCACAGAGGAGGACAGACACTAAGAACAAAAAACGAGACAAAGGACATGAATACGCAATTCACAAGAGAAATAGTTTCCTTAATCTCCATAATTATTAATGTAATGGAAATTAAATGTGAAATTCCTTGTCTATAAATTTGGCAAAGGCGATAGATTCATAAAGCCCATTTTTCTTGGGTGAGGGGGTAGAGTTACAGTCACTCTCATATGCTGTTGGTAGGGACTTTTTCTGGAGGGAAATATGGCGATTCAGCTTCCAGGAATTTATCCTACAGAGACGGCCCAACAAGTACCAAGGGCACAAATACAAAATTCGTGGCAGCATCCTCCTGGTGAAAACGCGGGAACAGTGCAAGCATTTATCAATGGAGCACTAGATAAATGAATCACCACATGTCGGTGTAATGAAGTTACAGTGTATGTTTGCCTATCTGCAAAGAATGAAATGGCCCTTTTATAGTCATTTGGAGGTTATGTGCGAGACAAACTAAACTCATGGCGGCTGACATCACAGCGACTTCCTTCACTATTTTACAGCAAGGGTCTCCTGCCTGCCTCAAACCAGCCACGCAATTCTTGTGGAATAAATGGAGACTCAGTTACGCAAAACAGTTACACAGCCTTATATATACAGCACGATCCCATTTTTCCTTTTACTGTCACACACACACACACACGCACACATACACGCACGTGCGCGCACAGCTCTCTACTGTTAACAGTGGTTGTTAATGGAGAGTTATGACAGGGACAGGATGCTTTCCTTTCTACTTTATACCTTGTTTTCACTTTTATAAATTTTTACTTTAAGAATGGTTCTGAGGGGCAACAGTCTGTTAAGCGTCTGACTCTTGATGTCAGCTCAGGACATGATCTCATGGTTTGTGAGATCGAGTCTCTTGCTGGGCTCTGTGCTAGGGGTGAATGAAGACTGCTTGGAATTCTCTCTCTCCCTCTCTCTGTCCCTTCTCTACATTTGCTCTCTCTCAATAAAATATAAATAAATAAAACTTAAAAAAAAAGTTTTGAAATGAGCATTTTTTTTGTAAGAAAAAGATGACCTAGAATTATGTACAGTCTTCTCCCTGTGGCATTGGACGCAAAAATATCTTCTATAACGTCACCCAGGGAAGACGAAGTTTGGATAGGAACAGGTAACAGGTGGCTAGGGATAGCAGTGAAAAAGCAAGTCAAAGGGAGGAGGGTGCTGGGTGTGGTCTATTTTACAACCCTTGGTGTACAAGCCTAAGATTACTTTCTGTTGAAGGTCACAGAAGTTATGTACTATTTATTTTTTATGTTTTTAAATTTGTATATTTAAGTAATGTCTATACCTAACGTGGGGCTCGAACTCATGACACCCAACATTAGTAGTCCCATGCTCTTCTGACTGAGCCAGCCAGGCAACCCAGGCCGTGTGTGTGTGTGTGTGTGCGCGCGCGTGTGTGTGTTTAAAGTAATTTGGCAGACAGTAGGGTTGTAAAAGGGTTACAGCCACCATTTACAGAGCACTCACTAGGTATCAGGCCCTCTGGCGAATGCTCTGCCAATTTTTAATCCTGATAACAAACCAGGAGGTTCGAATGTGGATGAGAGCCTTCTACCCAGAAGAAAACAGGGACTTTGAGACTGGAAAGTTAAACCAGGCGGGTCAGGCTCCAAGGTCCTCGAGCTACTCTGCTGAGGTGCTCCAGGAACGGGCTGACCGGGAGGAAGGAGGCCACTCACACACCAGCAGCCACCAGGACACGCGCTCGGTGCTGTCTGCACCAGGTGGCACCTTAACCACCCAGTCATGTTACCACACTGGCGGACACCATGAAATCACGGCCCAAAGCGATCTATAGAGTCCAAGTTAGTTGTGCTTTTTGTAACTAGTAAGAATAAGGCTCAGATATTTCTTTTTATTTATTATTAAAAAAAAATTTTTTTTTTACAAATAGTTTATTGTCAAGTTGGTTTCCATATAACACCCAGTGCTCATCCCCACAAGTGCCCTCCTCCATGCCCATCACCCCTCCTTCCCCTCCCCCCCACCCCATCTGCCCTCAGTTTGTTCTCAGCATTCAAGAGTCTCTTATGGTTTGCCTCTCTCCCTCTTCCCCACTATTTCCCCCCTTCTTCTCCAAAAAAATTTTTTTAAACATTTATTCATTTTTGAGAGACAGAATAGAGCGTGAGCCAAGGAGGGGAAGAAAGAGAGGGAGACAGAATCCAAAGCAGGCTCCAGGCTCTGAGCTGTCAGCACAGAGCCCAACGTGGGGCTTGAACTCACTGACCGGGAGATCATGACCTGAGCTGAAGTTGGACACTCAACCGACGGAGCCACCAAGGCGCCCCAAGATATTTCTTTTTAAATTGGCAGCATGGTTCATGTGAATCCTGTTAGTTCTACGAAAGCCAAATATTAACACTTAGAAGACGTGCAAAAAGACTTTATGTTTATGATTCTGCAAAACATAGAGCAAAAGTCTTTGAATGCTGGTAATTCACGTAGGTTAAATATAACAAGACTATAGGTTAAGAGCTGCTCCCATACTCCTATGCCGGTATAACCAAAATCCTGCCTTCATTCAGTAAGAGAGAAAATGTTCATAACTTACTGTCAGGAAAGAGACAATGTAATTTGAAATGCTGATCCTCTACTCTCCTGTCCAGAAAATTTCTAAAAGAATGCTAATACAGAGGTACAAATCTCCCCTAAATGAGCTGTTAATTTACACACTTATATCATGGATCAGCTAAGTATGAACTTGATTAAGTACTGGCTGTATTACACCTCTTCAGACTTTAAAAAAAATTTTTTTTTAATGTTTTATTTATTTCTGAGAGAGAGAGAGAGAGACAGCGTGAGCAGGGGAGGGTCAGACAGAGAAGGAGACACAGAATCTGAAACAGGCTCCAGGCTCTGAGCTGGCTGTCAGCACAGAGCCCGACATGGGGCTCGAACCCATGAACCGTGAGATTATGACCTGAGCTGAAGTCAGACACTTAACCGACTGAGCCACCCAGGTGCCCCTAAAAATTTTAAATGTTCCAAGTGAAGGGCGCCTGGGTGACTCAGTCGGTTGAGCGTCCAACTCTCGATTTCAGCTCAGGTCATGATATGATGGTTTGTGGGATTGAGCCCCATGTCGGGCTCTGTGCTGACAGCCCAGAGTCTGCTTGGGATTCTTTCTGTGTCCCTCTCTCTGTGCCCTTCCCCTGCTCATGCTCTTTCTCTCAAAATAAATAAATACAATTAAAAACATATTCCAAGTTAAATATAGTGGGTCATGGTACAGTTTCTTCTTCAATGTAAATAGTGTTACTAATGATGAAGAATGGATCACATTCATAGCACCTTTTTCTTCCCAGGACTTCGGGGAACTCTGATAACTCTGGGTCCAAAAGCACTTAGAGACTGGCAGTCTTTCCTGAGTGACACTAATGACAACTCTCTACGGGTAAGGCAATCACAGCTGAGGTCAGTGGGTTCCAAACTCTTTTGACCATAGTTCACAGCAAGAAATACATTTTTCATGATGCTCTCTCTCTCTCTCTTTCTCTCTCTCCCTCCCTCTCTCTCTCTCTCTCTCCCTCTCTCTCTCTCTCTCTCTCTCTCACACACACACACACACACACACACACACACACACACACACACATATACTACGTATATAACAAAAGTTTCATGGATTTATCCTTCCTGCATGCAAGGCACTCTGACATTTTCTATTCCACTCTATCTCTGTTATTATTATTATTACTACTACCATTATTGCTCACACAGGTGACAATTGGCTAAATTGATCTCATGACCCACTTACAGGTCACAACCACTGGTGTGAAAAGCACTACCTAAAATATGGAAAGTTTTTAGGATGCTGCCTGGACCCTACACCCCTTGTGCCCGCCCACCCCCCGCCCCCGATCCTCTCCCCTGGCCCCAGTGACCATCTGTATGTGAGGACTCCAGCCCTGATCCCACTTCGGGGCTCGAGACCCATGCACCCGATCACCCACTGGATCGCCCCACTTGCGCATTTCAAAAGCAACCTTATTATCATGTCCCAAAATGTATTTAATGATGACTCTCCCTGAGCCTTACTAATAGCATCAACCCTGCTGTGCAAGCCAGAAAGTTGCAGCTCCTCTCTCCTTGCCCTCCCACAGCCAAGTAATCACAGAGTCCTTCTTATTGTGACTTCCAAGTTACTTCCGAACCCTCCCCCCACGCTCCCATTATCAGTGGATGCCGCTACTGCCACAGCCTCCAGGGTCCCGTCCCTCCCTCCAGCCCCTCTTCACCCCGAGGCCAGGGTGATGCCCCTAACAAGCAAACCTCATCACGTGACACAGCGCAGTGGAATGCCAACCACCCCCGGGTGGAGCCCGGCTCTGCATCTGGCCTCCCTTGCCCATTTCTCCACCTTAGCTTTTGCCACGTTCCCTCCCCTTATTCTAAACTGGTGGTTCTCAGGTCGGCCTGCACATCAGGATCACCTAGACAACTCTCTAAAAGTACCAGTGCCCAGGACCCCACTTTAGGACAATCAAATACCAATCTGGCTGCTGGGTGTAAGGGATAGCCAGAGGCCCTCTGTGTTAGCTGGAAGGAAGGTCTTTCAGTCTTCTGGAAAGCGCTCTCACGTCCTGGCCTTCACACCTCCTCAGCCCCGTACTGAAATGTCATCTCCTCAAGGGTCATAGTCCCTAACAACGCCCCCCCCACCGCCGGGCCCGGCGAGGCCCCCCATTTATGTTCCCATATCATCCCCCTTGTTGCTGCCTAGTGAGCTTTAAAATCTCTTAGCCTGGCACTAATGCCTACAAACGAATACAAGAATTAAGTAAATTCTAAGCATCAGATATGCTGAGAAGCTACAGTTGAGGAAGCCTGAAAAAGAAAACACGACTGATGATGGGGAAGACGTAAACCAAAGCTGTGACGTCCTGGAAAGAGACTCATTTCCATGGTGAAGGGTTGGCAAGCAGAGGCCACTTGGTGCCTAAATTCCGAAAGCTTTCCCAAAGGCACATATCTCATCCTCATCATCTTCCTAGCTCATCGGAGATGATAGACAGGGACTCATTTGCCCCACTTAGCAAAGGATGAGACTAAGCTGCTTGCCCAAATGACCAAAGAAGACCAGAGGAAGATGAATCAGAGGTGGGCCCCACGCCTGTGTTGCTCAAGGCACCAGGCTCTCCCTTCTAGAGTGGCTAAGGTTAAACACGCCCAAGCAACTCCTTTTCTACCGTATTTCACACAATGCTTATTAAGGTCCCCATTCAAGTCTTGCTAGTAATTGAAAAAATTATATATGTGCAATGAGAATGAGTTAATGTTAACAGAAGAACCTTCACTTTTGCGTCTCCTGACTTTTTAACTTTGAGCTTATAACTTAACCTTGCATTTTTGTGGGGTTCTTTACATTTTATATGGAGGCGTAAAGTCATATTTGAGATATCATTCCATTAGCCATACAAGCAACTTCATAGGCTATTATGTGGCATCAACTTTTTCTGTAAAAATAAATTGTTAAGGATATTATTCCTGGAACAGAATAAATTCTTGGAATTACTGAGTAACTTATGTACCGTACCACGGTTCCAAGAACACATTACTTATTTTATCATGACAAAGTAAAGTTATTAATCTTCTGGCTTCCATTTCAACAATGAGAAACGTTGTGAGACGCACAGACACCTGCATTACATTTCAGTTCAGCTTTATATCATCCATAAACATCTCTGTGTTGGACACCTCATCCAAACAAATGCTCACCGAACACTCTATGTAGCATTCGATTTTATGAAACTATAAAAGTTCCTTGCTGTTAATTACAGAGACAAATGTCTCATCACACATTTGGTTACCGGATAGCATAATTAGTTTTCTCCATTAACCTTTCAGATATAAAATTTGATTTCTAAGTAAAAAAACATTGTAAAACCCTTGCAATCCAAATGGTACAGTATATTTGTACAGTATATTTGTATGTTTGGGGAAAAAAAGGGCAAAACCAAGAAAACAATGTTATGGATTCTTATTTACAAGGATACTGATTGTCTGCATTGCTGAAAGGAAATCTGTCTAAACTTCTTAATGATTTTAAAATATATGATCGGATAGTCATGTAAGAAGCTGTCCTTCGCATAGAAAGGGGGCTTGGGAATCTGGCCATGAACGGAATGTACCCTTTGATCTCGCGCTGGGTGTGGTGACGTGGCTGAGTGGGTCCACCTCAGGCCCTCATTTCTGCCCCCTTCACACGGGCATCTGGGGGACAGCTGGGGAAGGCAAGGGCATCCAGTCTATTGCAATGCGATAGTTTTTCTCTGCTCAAAGCTCAAAGCTAACTGACCCCGCAACTGTGGCCGGCAGAAGAGCTCCCATGTGTAGGGGGCATTTCTGATGGTGGCAAGGACTGGGGCGTGGGGGTGCTCCTGACGTTTATGAACATTGGTGTGGCCCACACTCAGACCTCTTGTAACACGTGGGACAGCCCTGCACAGGAAGACCGTCTCCCCTCAATAGCTTGTCCCGCTCACATCGGCTGCTAATGACACGTTAATATTGTAAACATGGTACTCATTCACTTGGTCAGAAACAGTTGCTGTGAATCTAGTCCTGTGCACCAGGAGCACAGCGGGCGGAGCCTTGCCCTGCAGGAATTCAGGCCGAGGCCTGAGACACGAAGGCTCCGGCAGTCAGTCCGGGGCACAGGGATGTTCCGGGCAGGGCCCACAGAGCTGACACCAGGCCGGCGAGCTACTGTGTCCGGAGGTGGCTGCACAGCGCGGTGTACGAGCCAGGCCCTGGAGGCCCGGGGCCGGTATACACAAAAAGACACAGTGGTGGGTCCTCTTTCAGGGTTAAATTTTAAGAGGGGGACCTGCCGTTAACCTAATGGCATTAATGGCCATTAACCTAATAAAAAAAGAAAAAAAATACCAAATGAAAAATATGGCCTCGATCCTCGGTGCTGACAATGTTTACTCCTGGTATGTGAGGTCCAGTTAGCTACGAAGGATATGTAACTTTTCACCCTTTGTTTTTTTTGTTTTTTTGTTTTTTTTGTTTTAATGTTTTATTTATTTCTAGGAGAGAGAGAGAGAGAGAGACAGTGTGAGCAGGGGAGGGTGAGAGAGAGAGGGAGTCACAGACTAAAACAGGCTCCAGGCTCTGAGCTGGCAGTCAGCCCAGAGCCCGACGCGGGTCTCGAACCCACAAACCACGAGATCATGACCTAAGCGAAAGTTGGACGCTTAACCGACTAAGCCACCCAGGCGCCCCAAATTTTCACCCTTTGAAGCCAGGGAGGGACTTAGAGGTAAATGAGTTGAATAATAAGGTTTCAAAATGGCTGATTCCACCACTTTACTTTGAATTTAAAGTGGACATCTTATCTTATTCATTCCCCGAGCGTGTACTTAGTGACCAGCGTGGTGCTGGGCAGTGGGGACACGGCAATGATTCTCAGGGAGTTTACACCCCAGTGGGGTGTGTGTGGGGGGAGAGAGAGAGAGAGAGAGAGAGAAGCAAACTGGCTTTGCTGTGATAGCACCAAGCCCTGGATGCCATGGAAAGAGAGGTGAGGGGAATCAGGGAAGGCTGCCTGGAGGAAGTCACATCAACTTGGGAGTCTTCAGGGATAAGAGAGCGCCACGGAAAGGAGAGGGAGGATGGCACAAGTGTGAAATTCCAAGCAGAGGAGGCGGTATGTGCAGCCACCCGGGTGAGAAAGCACCCGGCCTCAAAGGCGAGGATGGATTCCTGTTGCAGGAATGAAAGTGGGGTGGTGCTGCTGAAGCCTGGGGGGCGGAAGGAAAGCCTCAGCAGTGAGCCTCAGGGCGACAGGTGGCATTTCGGGCAGAGTCTCATCTGTCAGGGAAGGAGCCTGAGTCCTCCTTGAGTCTGCTCCTCCCCCTGCTCCTCCCCGGCCCACCACCCCCTGCTTCTCCGGCGCATTCCATTCCAGGTAGCGTTCTCTCCAGTAATCTGTGACTTGTAAGACTAACAGAGTTGCTTTGTAAATGTCCTAGATCTATTTTTAACTTGGAGATGCAAAACACAATGTTCCAAAATCTTTATTTTATCTTATAGATAGCCATGTTATTTTCTTCCCAAAGTAAAAATCCATATTCCCATGGGAACCAGAGAGGCTAAATTGTTAATACATCTCCTTAGAGTCCGTCCTTTGTGGAGGTTTGTTTTTTGTTTTTCGTTTTTTTAATGATTTGGTCATGATCAGGGCTGAAAGAGCAAACCATCAAAGCATATGACACATTTCACTCACAGGGCAGTTCCTGAACCACACCAAGTCTCTGAGAAACAGAAAGAGGCAACTTTTTCTCCAGACGTGGGCCTGGGTGAGTGGGCCCAGCGTTCTCTCTCGTAGGGGGACGAGCCTGGTGGATGCATAGCTTGCTGTTTTCCTGAAACTTAAGTAGGAAAACTTGGTTCCGGTGGAACCGGAGAGCCAGACGATGCCACCTTCAGTTGATACACAGGTCAGTAGTATGTTAAGCACCTCTGTAAAGTGGGGCCCATGTCACAGCACAGTACCACACCAGCAGGCCGTATACTATTGCTCAGTTTTGGTTTGCACCATGTCGCTGACTTTCATGGGTGAGGTCCTCTTCTTTTTGGTCTTTTTGAGATTTGAGGGAAAACAAATAGGTTTCAAGCTGTATCTCACAAATCAACATCAGAAATCCCAAATTTCCGTGCTACTTTAATATACTATAAAAGATTCTTCTAGTTACATGAGGCATATTTTAGTTTGGCTTGCTAACTGTCTCCAAAATCTCAATGGAGTGATGTGTGTATATATATTTTAAAGTTTATTTATTTAAGAGAGAGAGAGCATGAGCAAACATGAGCGGAGGAGAGGCAGAGAGAGGGAGAGAAAGAATCCCAAGCGGGCTCCGTGCTCTCAGCAAAGAGCCTGACTCGGGGCTCAAACTCACAAACCGTGAGATCATGACCTGAGCTGACGGCGCCCCCAGAGTATTTTTTTTTAATGTTTTTATTTATTTCTGAGAGAGAGAGAGACAGTGTGAGCAGAGGAGGGTCAGAGAGAGAGGGAGACACAGAATCAGAAGTAGGCTCCAGACTCTGAGCTGTCAGCACAGAGCCCAACACGGGGCTCAAACCCACAAACCGTGAGATCATGACCTGAGACAAAGTCAGACGCTTGGCCGACTGAGCCACCCAGGCGCCCCCAGAGTGATGTATTTTGAAGCGACTCTTCAGAGTTCTGTATGACAGTGTCCAACAATTCGAACATTTAGATACTCGAGTACCTATCATCCGGGTTCCTATTATGAACACAACACTGTGCTGGGTGCTTCAAAGGATACAAAAAAGAATCCAGGTCAGGCTTGCTCTGTGACCTTACAATTTACAGGAGGAGAGACGGTGCAAATAAACAACCATCATTCAGTGTGGTAATTGTTGAGGTCTGGGGGCGATAGGGGTGTCTGCGGGGTGACCTGAGCGCCACAAAGCTGTGCACAAAACAAGTATTCGGCAGCGCATGGTAAATGCCACATGATGTTATTATTTAGCGCTAAGGTGTTCAGACAAACAGAAAACTTCTATTTAGGAGAAGGGAGAAGGGGACAATGAAAATAAGAATACAGCCTTTTCTACCTTGAAAAAGTATTTTATCGTATAGCATTTCCAATATGCTGCAGGCGAGCCTGCTGGGGAAGTTAGGGCCAGCATTACTATTCTGCTACAGAAGATAAAGAAAGCCTCTCAAGTGTTTCGTGCAAGCTGCTATTAACTGTTAACCTGAGATTCAAACCGAGGTTTTCTGACTTTAAATCTGACTTCTCTCTATTGTGCCATACAAACTGAGAAGGCCGCCAGGCCTTGGTAATGTTTGAACTGGCTTTAGAAACCGCAAGGAGATAGGCTTGCGATGGATGGGGTCTGGAAACGGGGTAAGATGTGCGAGAGCCCGGAGGGAAAAGGCTGGCAAGGAGCGTGCGCTCGGACGCGGAAAGGGGCTCCGGGAGGGAACCCTAGGAGACCAAGCAAATGTGTTTAGTAGGAAGAAGAGGGAGAGAAGACTTGGAAAGGTGCGCTAGAAGCAGAGAGCGAACAGCAAAGGGAGGGGGAGAGGGGCCTGGGCTTTCTCAGAGGCGGAGCAGACACAAGGAGGGAGCTGTGTCCACAGCCAGGCTCCCGTCTGCGAACTCTCTGACCTTGAGCAAACTGACATTTCCAAAGGCCTGTATTTTTCATTTACAATGCAAAGAACAATACTTCTCCAGTTTGGGAAAGTGCCCGGCCTACAGCAGATGGTTCAACCAACTTCCTTTCTTCGCAAGCGGGTCCTAGGCTCTGCCCACCCCTCCCCTCTACTGACGGGGCCCCCTCTCTTATCTGGAGCTCCGCTCTGTCGGGGAGAGGATGAGCGGTCACACGCTAAAATGAGCCCATGTGGGCAGAACGGCACAGGCAGGCAGCCCTGACATGGTGAAAGAAGGCAGAACGGGACATCAAAAGCCCAGATTTTAAAACGCGCTCAACTACTAATTACGGTACAACCTCGTGCAAATCACTTTCACCTCCGAGCTCAGCTTCCTGTCTGTATAACGGATAGAACACCTGCCTCACAGTGTGGTTGTGATCTTGGCTAAATGATTAATCCAAGTGTGCCACAGGCCTGATTGCAGATACCTCCTGAACCTGAGGCAGCGAGTAGTCTCTAGTGCGTGTGCCGCTGCGCCCACAGGTTCAGAAGCACGTTCACAGGCTCGTATTCAAAGGAGCTGTCAGTGTTTGAGAGCCTTCAAGGTGGGGCTCTTGGCTTTGACTTTGCTCGCAGTGATCTGTGAAGCCGTTGGTGGATCCGCAGGATACAGATAGGCAGATCGATGTTAAGTGTGTAGGAAGCCTCAGAAAACACTTTTACATGGTGACAAGGGCTCCCTAAAAGCTGTGCAGAGTCCCGCAGACGCGGGCTGTGTTGCATGGCGCCCTGTGATTACTCGCAAAGTTCTTAGCATGGTGCCCCCACGCAGCAGGCACTCCCAAAATGACACCTACTATTATGGGCTACATGTCTAACCCCCAAGAAACACTCAGACCCACTTGGACCTTCATTTTATTTGAGGTTGCTTCTCACTCACGGAAGTCTAGTCACAGGTGAGGTGAAACATCGGGGCCCCCTCCCTCTTGCGAAGAAACAGGAACCCAGTGGGACCCAGGCCGCCTGACTCAGTGAGGAGGTCCCCCTCCCCCATTGCACACATGTACCTGCCCACCTCTCCAGGCAGGAGACTTACATCGTCGTCGTTAGAGGCTAACTCCTTAACCTGATTCGAGTGTGTCACCTTTGAGGAGACTAGGGACTCTGGTGGGGGCGGCTGTCATCAAAAAAGCCACTGAAAAAAGATTTAAAAATTCAGAGATCTCAGGGGCCCCTGGGTGGCTCAGTCAGTTAAGTGTCTGACTTGATTTCGGCTCAGGTTATGATCTCGGGGTTCATGGAGTTAGAGCTCTGTGTCGGGCTCTGTGCTGTCAGCTTGGGATTCTCTCTCCCTTTCTCTCTGCCCCTCCCCTGCTTTCTCTCTCTCTCAAAATAAATAAACACTAAAAAAATTCAGAGATCTCAACCCTGCTCAAAGGGCATGGTGACTACACTCTGTGCTTCATCTTCTAAAAGCTGTATAACTTAGTGTCAAAAGGAACAAGAACAAAAAAACAGACAAACATAAAAGGAAGGAGAAGAGGGTCGGGGCCTGGCACATAATTGGAGCTCAATAAATATTTGTTGAATGAAGAAATGAAAGAGACTGAACATCTGAAAAACAGACATGTTTCAAATTTATTTCATAGTAAATCTGAAAGGAAATCCAACATATAAAAAGAGATTTTATTACGTTTCCTTTAATGCTATGAGTAATAAACTCATTGTCTCATAAAAATACTTTCTAAAAGTGCTCTGCTACCAGCTAAGGTCTCCTGATGATTCCTGAAGTGTGTGGCCCAACATGGTAGAGGGAAAAAAATCTTTGGACAGGAGACGTGGGTTTCTGCCAGGTTCCACTATTTATGAGCAAGTCACTTCACTCTGAGCCTCAGTTCCTTCCTCCAGGTAATGGGAGTAAGAACATGTGCCCCAGTGACCTCACAGGACTACTGTAAAAACCCCAGGGTGACAGATGTAAAAGCACTTTTTAAACTACGCATATGACCTTCACTTAACGTCTGGGTCTTGTGACACTTACCCCCCTGCTGTAGCTTACAGCACCCTTCTTCACCTCCCCTCTGCCTGTGCAAATCTTCCCCAAGTTCAATGTCTAGCCTTTCCAGAGCTTTCAGCTTGAACTTACGTTTGATCCTTCCCTTCCAACACTGCTTTTGCTCGTTGCCCTAATGGGTCACATTTGTCAATTAATCATCGTTCACACAGAAGGGCATGCGGTGGGCTGTTTTCAGCGCAGGCGGATATGCACTGGGACCCCGGCCATGGCACTTGCTACTTGAGATGCCCCTGGCAGGCTACCAAACACCGAAGTCCCGTGTATAAAATGGGGATGATGACGACTCTTGTAGGTTTGCTGGGAGAAGCAAATGAGGTAATTCGTGTGAAGTACCCAAGTCAATACCAGTGCACGCACGAAGTGCCCAAACAATGGTGGCTTTTATGACCACTGAATATTGCTTCCTTGATGGTGTTCAGAATTTCTCCTCTCCCCCCAAATGCCTCTGTCCTATCCACTTCTTTGGTTACTCCCAACCCCACTCCTGTTCCAGAAAAGTGCTGAGTGCACAGAATTTTCTTTAAAAAGACATCTGTTGAACCGATTAAAACAAGTTGTTGTTCCTCTCCAAACAGGTGCTCGCATTTTTATTGTAGGCCCATCCCAGCCAGCTGGACCATGTCAATGTCTACAGGGTGAAATACCCTCATCTGGGTATTTTGTTATCACATTAAAACTGTGTGAGTGACTCGCAAAGCACTCAGCCAAGCCATTCACACCACTAAGCCGCCCTGCCTCCTCTCTGGACGGGCCTCCTTAGTCAACAACCTACATCTACTCCAGAGAAATAGACGTCACGTGGGAACTCTGCCAGCACCCGGAGTGGCCCCCTTCCCGGAGACATGAACTTTCACCTTCTAGGTGCAGATAGCATTAAAGACTATACCGAGGTCTGAACACAGAACATCCTACACAACACCTAGGGGCCGCGTTTCAGGACTGCATTATAGTTCAAACGGCATCTTCTGGTGTCCTGCTCACAAACTGCCTCCTTCCGTGTCAGAGACCTCACATGGAAATCTACACCTTAGCAAGTAGGGTTATGGATAGACTCTGGCAATTTATAAAAACAAACATGATGTAAAGCTCTGCTTTGAGAAGCGTACCTACAAACTCAAGATGCCTGTATTTCAGAACACCATCAGCAACCAAATTCTTAATCTCATACGCCATCAGTAACTATTCCCGATTGCTCTAGAAATTATGTTAGTGTAATCATTCGCTCTTCCACTTTAAAAAAAAAAAAAAAACGGATCCAGAATTCACAAAATAAAACTGGTCTTTGGGAACCGTATCGCATTTTCCCCAGAATGAGCAGAAGACTGAGAAGTAACTGTTCGAACTTTTGTCTCTTTATGTCTGAGGCCTTCTTGACCAGTAACTTGGAAAGCTGATCCAAACCCTGGTCTTTCACTGATGTTCGCTTATCTTCCTGGATTCGAGCTGGGAAAAATGAAAGCAGCAATGTGTGCCCCTTTGAAGAGTGCACAGTTTCCTGGGTTCTGAGCACTAGCGTCTTCTAGCTCTTCACCCCTTCCTCTCTTACACCCGGCAGTACTGTTTTCCAAATTCACAGCAGAAAGGGGGAAAAAGTCTGCTTTGTTGGAGAATAACTGAACCAAGGACATGATGTTCCATTTTGATGATAAATGTAAATTTTCTACTAATAGGCAAATTCCTCGTTTCAAACGGCTATGCCGAGTGGTACTTAGATACAGAATTCCAACCAATCAAGGTTAGGGAAAGGAAAATACAGAATTCCAACTGATTAAGTTTAAGGAACTAAAGAGAGTACAATCCAAGAATATTCTCCTTCTGGGTCATAGCATTTCACTTGACTATTAACTTTTTGGTTTTTAGTTCTCTTAACAGTAAACAGGTGCTGAGCCTAAGTTGCTGGCCTCAGTGATATTCTCCCCTCGGACGGAAAGATCTGTGCCTTCAGTGGCTGCATATGTAAGAAATGCTGACACTTCCCTCCCATTATACCTCCATCAAGTATCCGTTTGATTTCTCAGTCCTTTTGCAACCCACCCTTTTTCTTCCTCAAAGCAAGAAGGAGAGATCTCGGGGACAGAATACTACGCCATCTGGCTTTCACGTTGTTCGGATTTTCAGTCCTACTCACACTGGGTCTGAACAGAATTCCTACTTCCTTCTGCTCTCAATTCTCACCAGAGATCTGGCAATTCTGGCCCTGGCTTTTCATCACTCTCGCCCCGACGGTCTCCCATGTTCTGCTCCCTTGTTGTGCAGCACCCGGCTCTCACCCTACCTCTGGGGGGTGGCGGAGCTGTTCGGGATGGGCATGGCCGAAGCCACATGCCGCCACGTGCTCTTCGCTCTTACTTAATGAGTACTGCACTCTTGGTGGCAAAATCTGAAGTTCAGTTTTTGGTTCACGGTCTGCAACTGACAAGCTGCACATGCAAGATCCTTCACGTACGGGGTCTGTGACAAACACTGCACTTGGAAAGAGCGGCAATGTGTGGGACGACCTACCTACTCATTCATCAGGCGGCTACACTCGTCTGATGTACCTCACAGCCTGTGGCTCGGTTCGTCCCTGAGGGGAGCTGGCAGAGAGGATGGCAAGGACAGAGCATGGCTAGTCCCTCTGACCACAAACACTGGTGTGAAATGCGTACAGATCCAGGAAGAGGAAAGCTAATACTATCAAGAGGTGGTTCGGCGACAATCGCACTTTGATTTTCCTTACGCTTTTTGACTGTAGATTTAATTTTGTCATGGCAGGATTAGCAACCAGGCCACAGAGGTGAAGGGACATTATAATAAGACAGCGTATTAATCCTCTATCCCACCCAAGGCAGAAGCAAAACCAAACAAATAGCGGCTTCCTGGAAATTGAATTTCTGTTATCCAGATGTCAAAGATGTAATACCCCAATTACACAAACTATTGCCAGTGAACCATGCCAGCGAATATGCAATGGAAATGGGGTGAGCACAGAGCGACAAAACTGCTCAGTCAGCATCTGGCTCTGGGAGTGAGCGATAATTAGCACTGTGTGTAGACACTAATAAACATTTATGTCTGAAATTACAACTTTTAGCAATGTTAATAAGGGATATATTGGCAATCTGTAAAATAAAAGGTCTTGAAAAGAATGTCATACATTAAGCAATGGCAGACATTTCCCGTTCTGGCACAACCTTTTTTTTCCCCCCTTCCCCCTAACTGCAAATGGCCACACTGTTTTGCTGAGAAATTCATTGACATAGGAACCTACCTAAATAAATGGGTTGTGTCTCTTTGGCCTCCCCATTAACATCGTTGCTGAATTCTGAGATCTTATATACCTCATGGTGATAATCTGGGATGAGAAAACAACGAAAAATTAAAATTCTAATGACCTGCAAGATATGAATAAGCAATAAAGACTAGACTCTCGTTATACAGCAGGTGTATAATCTATACTTTAATTTATAAACATAATTTCCAAGAACTCAGTTAATCACCGAATTCATAGTCACTAGTAATCCCTAAAACTTTGCTTACTCTGAAAAAGTACACAAACTTGAAATATTACTTTGACTTTAGAAAACGGCTTTGCTGATCACATAGTTTTCCCAGTAAATTTGGCCCACAGATGCCAATTACTAGGCGTCTTTTCTTTAAAATGACAAGCATGTTTATAAGGAAAAGAAAAACCTTGCCCAACATAGGCCACGGGGGGGGGGGCAACTCCTAAATTATCTCCACAACCCATTTCCACGAGTACAGCATATCAACACCATGCTTTAGGGCAACGTGACACTCTGTTTTCTCAGTTTACCCAGAAAAATCCCAGCCTTTAAGCAGCTTACAGGAAAGCACAAACGGAAAGAAAACTGATTTGTTATTTCAAATATAGTATAGCTTAGATAAGAAAGCAAGATTCTCATCTTTCACACAAATGAATCTTTCGCATTCAGCTATGGCACTTTAATATGCAATAGTTTATTTTCTAAAAATGCACCTGCAGAGCAGAAAGAAGAATCAGACCCATAATTTAAAGAAGGAAAAAAAAGGAAAAAGAAAAACTTGCTATGTCAGTGAAACTTTACAGTACTTTAAGAGTTCCTTTCTTTTCTACAGAGGCTACTGTACTTGCCAATAGTCTATTTCTAAAAAGTAGCATCATCTAGGCAAGAAAACAGAGGTTTCTTCTTAAAAGCGATTCCCATTTATTTATTTATTTGGTGGCTTGAGACCTGCCTGACAGGACATGGTCTACAAAACTACTCTCACTTTTCAGATAGAGTAGTTAAGTTCCCTGAGGTCATAAATAAGAAAGCAGCCTTCATTCCTGAATGAATCCATAGACCAACAGGCACATATGGAGATTTTTAAAGTACAAATGACTGAGTAATCAACACGGAAAAAGAGGAAAGAGCCAAATATTTTGAATACGTAAAACTATGTCAGGCCTCTTTCATGAATCAGTATCCAAACTAAATCAGGGAAAACAGATATGAGCAGATCTTCAAAATGTCTATATGAAACCATTTTCAGGCTTGCCGAAGGCAGGCTTAATGGCATCTACATCATAGTTAGCTCAGCTTAGCTTGAAAAGCGCTATTACTTGGAATTGCTCTCTAATGTGCATCAGCTCACGTGTGACTTCCCCAGGTTGGTGAAACAATCGCCTCGCTCTCTCTACTCTGATGTCAGTGCTAGATAAAACAAGAGAGAGAAAAGGGGACAGGTTCTGTGGTTTGGTAGTGACCTCAAGTTGACTCAAAGATTATTTAAGCAAGGTGGTTCTAAACTCAATAATGGGGCTTGTGACATTAGGACGAAAAAAGTCACCTGCCTCTAATCTAAGGTGACACCATGCATTTGGATAGACATATTTTTATGTCTGCTCTTAACTTCTCAGCGTTTTTAAAAAAGTCAAAACAGGAAAATAAAGGCTGTGACAAGTAACTGAACGCAGACGATTCAACTTTCCCCTCCCCTGATAAAACAGACCCAAGCCCGAAGACTGTGGTGTACACCTGTTAAATCGTCAGGAACCGGCTGGATTTTTTTTTTTTTTTTTAAGGATACTTTTCTGACCGATAAGCGATCTATTCTAAAACACCTTTCCAACCCAAATAACGCATCTAGAAAAGACGCCGGAGGTCAGCAATTCTCATGTTGGGCTCGTGCACCTAATGAGCTTCTTTCTGGTTCTTAACAGAACCACCACCTTTTTTTGCTTCTGTTTGGGGGGAAAAAAAGCAAACCCGCAACCATTGGTCGGGATTCGTGTGTGCACGGCCTGACGGAGAGGCAGCTCCCCCCCACCCCCCGACCTAGCCACAGGAGTGGAATACCAAAGAAGGCTCTCGGCTCCCCAAGTGTCATTGTTTGCTAATTTCCTGATGTGCCTTCCGACTTGTTTACGCTGAATAGCATCCTGCCTCCCCCCGGCACAACTTTGCCCGCCGCGCGGCGTGTGCGGCCGCGGCCCCCCGCGGGAGGGGACCCGGGGGTCCCGGAAGCCCGGACCCCCGGAGCGGGACGCGCGGCCGCGGCGCGGGGCGCGGGGCGGCGGGCCGGGCGCGGGGCTGTTTACGCGGCGCCAAGTCCTCCCTCGGCCGCCCGCACGCCCCCCGCCCGGCCCGGCGCGGCCCGCCGCTTACCTCGGCTCACCAGTTTGAAGCTCTGGGATTTCCTGCTCCTCTTCCTCTCGGAGAACTCCATGGTGCTGGCAGGCGGCAGGCGGCGGGGGCTGCGGCCGGGGGGGCGGCCGGCGGGCGGAGGGAGCGGCGGCCGAGGCGGCGGCGGCGGCGCTGGCTCTTGTCACCCGGCAGCGGGAGCGCCAGGACCAAGGTCCGCGTCTTGAATCCGCAGGGGGAGGCAAAGGCAAGGGAAAAACCACCTCGAGCCCACTCGGGGGCTGCGGCTCGCGGGGTCGGCAGGAGGCGCTTTCCCGGGAGAAGTTGCCCCCGCCTCGCCGCCGCCGCCGCCCGGCGCCCTCAGCACGCCCCCCGACCCCTTCTCATGCCCGGTCGCGGTGCCTCACGCCGCCGGAGCCGAACTTTCCGTTGGGGAGCGAGTTGGGGGCGGGGAGGGCGCGGCGCGGCGGGCCGGCCTGGGCGCTGCTTCGGACGCGGCGGCGGCGGCGGCGGCGGCGGCGGCGGCGAGCGCGGCCCCGGGGACGCGGCGGGCGGGCCGAGGGCGGCGGCGGCGGCGGCGGCGGCGGCGGGGTGCGAGCCGGGTCGGGGCGCTGACCGCCCCCGCGGGAGGAGGGGCGCCGGGGAGGAGGCGGCGCCGCCGGGACCCCGGGGCCACCTGCTGGCGGAGCGCGGCCGCCGCCATCCCCGGGGGCCCGGGCCGCCGCCACCCACCGGCCTGGCCGCGCGGCGCCCCGAGGAGGAGCCGGAGGCCGCGGCGCAGCGCCCTCGGCCCGGCCGGCCGGCCTTCCCGCGGGGACGGCGGGCCCTGCCGGGCGCGAGCGGTCGGAGGGTCCGGGCGCCGCTGCTCGGGGCCCGGCTCTCGGCCCCGAGCTCGCCTGCCTGTCGCCGCCGCTTCCCGGGGCCGAGCTTGCTGTACGTGGTGCGGGGTGTCGGGGACCCTCCGGTCAGCCCACTCCTTGCCTTGAGATCCAGGATGTCGGAGAGCCACACTCACGGGCTCTATGCAAGTTTTAGGAAACACACACACGCGCACACACACGCACACACAACTTACCCCTCTGCGCTCTGCAAGGAGACGAAGAGATTTGAGAATTGACCGATGAGAAGAGTACAGGAAAGAGTGAGCTTCAGTTCTTTACCTCAATACAAAGGGGTTTGTAGGAAGATCCGGAGTTACATTCAAGGAGACAACTTGGAATGTGGGGCTTGGAAGGAATGAGGGGCGCAACGTCAGTGGGTGCCTGTGTCTCTGCTGACTCTTAGGCAAGAAATGGCCAAGGCAGGTGCAGGGGGCTCAGCCGCTTGCTGTGATCGTGCCTGAATAATTGACAGCAGTAGCATGCTTTTATTACATTTATATAATCTTCTTCTCTGGGGAGCTAAGGGCACGCCATCTCTTTCTCACAGCGTCTTTAGGGTGGGAACGCAGGAGAATTTTATGCCACGTGGGAATGGCCATACAGGACTGCGATCTGACGTCCTTGGGAGTACCTCGCCAAAGTGATGATTCCTAGACCTAAATTACAAGAGAGTAAAGGAATGGACAACGCATCCAGCAGCGTGGCAAATTCAGATGGCCCGGCAAGAGTGGAGAGGACTGTGAGAAAAGGGTATGTTGGTAAATCTGATAAGTTTCACCGGGGGTCTCACTCAAATAAGGAGACAGCCACTCTGGGTCCACTCTTATTTAAGCGGGATACACAGAATAGGACAACTTGGAGGAAGGGGAGGGGGGTAGAGACAGCTAGCATACACACACCAGGAAACAAAAACCAAGGAACAAGGTCATTGATTAAATAATGGAAGCAGGGCCTGGTACGCATTCTGAGGTCTCAGGTGGTATACATCAAGTGAGGAGGCTGGTAATACCTGGCCAGGTTCAAGGAGAAATGTTCATTCAGTTCACCAAAGTAAACTCTTAAACAGGAGGTTCTTAACCTATTTTGGTCACTGTCTCCTTGGAGATTATGTTCAAAGCTCAGGGCCCTTTTCCCAGAGACTATGTGTAGGACAAACAAAATTTTTGTGTCGTTTTCTTGGAGTTCGTGGACCCCTTCGAGCTCCAAAAGGTGGCAAAAGAGATTAAAGTGATAACAGGGATTAAATCAACTATGCTATTGGGTTCTCTACCATTTCCCCCCCCTCCTCTTTCTTTCTTTAAAACCAGGCAGTAGGAGCACCTGGGTGGCTCAGACACTTAAGCGTCAGACTTCGGCTCAGGTCATGATCTCATGGGCCGTGGGTTCGAGCTCCATATCAGGCTCTGTGCTGACAGCTAGAAACCTGGAGCCTGCTTCCGATTCTGTCTCCCTCTCTCTCTGCCCCTCCCCTGCTCACACTTTGTCTCTCTCGCTCTCAAAAATAAATAAACATAAAAAAATTTTTTAAAAAAACAGGCAGTAAACATCTGAAGATGTTTTGAATGTTTCTAAAGAAACAGGCAGACTATTTTGTTCCCTTTTTGTGTGTGATGTCTCTTCATTATTATTTGTAAGTTATTAAAAAAACTTTTATGTTCGTTTATTTTTGAGAGAGAGAGAGAGCCAGAGTGCAAACTGGGAAGGGGCAGAGAGAGAGGGAGACAGAAGATCGGAAACAGGCTCCATGCTGTCAGCACTGAGCCCGATGAGGGGTTTGAGCACCGCAACTGTGAGATTATGACTTGAGCTAAAATCACAAGCTTAACCAACGCAGCCACCCAGGCGCCCCTATTTAAATGTTACTCCAGAAGCCACAGGGTTGTGTAGTATACTGGTTGAGGAACTTTTAGGATCGTTCCTGCCTTGGTGCATAAAATGAGATCTTACTATGCTTCAACTGTGGTGAAATCATAGTTTCCCTACGGGAGAGATGAACAACTTTAAATTTTCGGTAAAAATGGAAATATGAATTCCATTTACTGAAGAAGCTATTTTTTAGATATAATTCAGAATGAACTAGTTTAAAGTAATAATGTTTTTAAATAATAATTTTCCTTGAGCCTTTTTTCCTGGCTCAACAAAGACCGTCTATGAGTGAGTTGGTCTACAGGGGCCATAGGTCAGACCTGTCCTGTTAACATCTAGAGAAAATCAACAAATATTTAGTCTTATTCATCACATAGTGCAAATCACCATGCCTCTATGTAGCACAATGTATATGTTATAAGTAGAGATTAATTATGATAGTTAATAAAAAAGAGATTGCTTTAAGCAGTAGGTCTCTGTGCTGGTTTGCCTGAGCTGACATAACGAAATACAGTTGACCCAGGGTCCTGTGTGGCTCAGTTGGTTAAGCATCCTACTTTGGCTCAGGTCATGATTTCGAGGTTCATGAGTTCGGGCCCCACGTTGGGCTCAGGACTGACAGCTCAGAGCCTGGAGCCTGCTTCAGATTCTGTGTCTCCCTCTCTCTACCCCTCTTATGCTCTGCTTATGCTCTGTTCCTCTCTCTCTCAAAAATAAATAAATTTTTAAAAAAAGCAAAGTTGAAAATCTTTATTAAAAAAAAAAAAAGAAATACAGTTGACTGGCAGGGCTTAAACAATCAGAATTTATTTTATCCCCGTTCTGAAGACTACGAGTCCCAGAGGAAGGTCTGGCCAGGTTAGTTCCTCATGAGAGCTCTCTTCCTGGCTTGCACATGGCTGCCTTCTCACAATGTCCTCCTCACTGTTGCAGAGAGAGAGAGTTTTGATCTCTTTCTCTTCTTCTTCTTTTAAATGTTCATTTATTTATTTTGAGAGGAAGAAAGAGAGTGCAAGCAGGGAAGGGGCAGAGGGGGAGGGAGGCAGAGAATCCCAGGCAGGCTCTGCACTCCCAGCATGGAGCCCAACTGGGCCTCCATCTCATGAACTGTGAGGTCATGACCTGAGCCAAAATCCGGAGTTGGTCACCCACCCAAACGAGCTATCCAGGTGCCCTTCTTCTTCTTCTTATAAGGATACTAATCCCATCATCAGTACTCCATCCTCCTGACCTCATCTGAACCTAATTACCTCCCAAAGTCTTGCCCTCAGATTGAGGGTTAGGGCTTCAGCCTATGAATTTGGGAGAACACAGTTCAGTTCATAGCAGTATCGTTTTTGGTTAATTGAATATAGCTTTTGGGATGGGGTATCCTGGAAAGTCATGTTGGAGATCTGTTAAGGTCCTTTCTCTACCTCAATGGTACAAAGCCCCAAAAGTTTTAGAACTGCATGTTTACCTGTCATTTAAAGTTCAGGGAAACCAGTTAAATGTTCTATGACTTCATGTAGGCCAAACCTCATGAGCATTCTAAAACTCAGTTGATTATAAAGATTAAACATAGATTATAATCTGTGACAAAGACAGGTAATTTGGCCAGAAAACACTTAAGCGATCTTAACCCTAATTCTTAAAAACTCTTTTGAAAACTCTGTCTTGAGATGAAAATTTCCATCTTTCTTTAGATCCCTGCTGTCCAATAGAAATATAATGCAAGCCATATATAGAATTTAAAGTTTTCTATTAGCCACATTAAAAATATAAAAATAAACAGGTTAGATTCATTGTAATATATCTTATTTAACCCAGTGCATTAAAAATAGTATCATTTTGACATGTCATCAATACAAAAATATTAATGAGATATTTTACATTCTTTTTTTGGGACACAATATTGAAAATGGTGTGTATATTATACTTAGAGGGCAGATCAATTCAAATTAGCCAAAGTTCAAGTGCTCAATAGCCACATGTGGCTAGTGGCTACCACACTGGACAGCTCTGATTTAGAGGAACTATGATTTGAACCATGCTATTTATATCCATACAGATGATTGCAACATCATTTGTTTTATTAATAACTCTCAAAAAGGGAGGTAAGCAGGATGGTATTATTGGATTTGAAACTTTATAAATCTTTGACTGAGTGTCTAGAATTGAAAAACCTGTTCTAGGTAGATTTTGGAATCTTTCAGGAAGATTTAATAAGGATAAATATTGACTTTTCAATTTAATGACAGTTCCCCATTAGAAGGGTCCTGGAAAGAATGGGCAACCCTACTTTGGTCCCAATTTATCAATTTGTTTTTGGCCTAACTCACAGTTCCTCTTTCATTTACTTTATGGGTTTTAGTTATTATATTTTATTTTACTCATTTATTTTTTAATTAAAAAAATTTTTAGTGCTTTATTTATATTTGAGAGAGAGAGAGAGAGAGTACAAGAAGTGGAGGGGCAGAGAGAGACATAGAATTGGAAGCAGGCTCCAGGCTCTGAGCTGTCAGCACAGAGCCTGACAGATGGCTTGAACTCATGAACCATGAGGTCATGACCTGAGCTGAAGTCAGACGCTTAACTGACTGAGCCACCCAGGCGCCCCTAATTACTGTGTTTTAAAGGAAAGGAAGTATTATCTCTAAGACATTATTTAAGTGACAACGAGATCTTAGAACGCTCCACAAATATTACCTTATATAGGACTTCTCTTCTAGGAGTGCAAAGATATACGTTATTTAATTCTCACAATTGCTACATGAGGTTGGTAGATATTGCTATTCCAATTTTGCAAATGAGGAAAATCCAAAGATTGTTTTTTAGTGAAACTTGGGGATGGTTTCTGACTATCTTGAGTGTGATTCATTAACCTTGCTACATTTCTCTAAAGTAAAAACTTAATGTTCTTTTTTAAGATCTAACTTATACTCAGTAAAGAATATAAATCTGAAGTGTACATCTCAGTTTCTTTTACTTTGGTATACATCCGTGTAAACTCCCTCCCCCAGATTAAGAGACACAACATTTCCAGCCTGCCAGCATGCTCCCCTGTGATCCCTCCCAGCAGATAACCCTCCTCCCCGCCCCCTGCCCAGGGAAACCGCAGTTCTATCACCACAGCTCAGTTTGTACCTGTTCTTGAACTTCATATAAATGGAATCATAGTGTATGCTATTTTGGGTCAGGCTTCTTTTGGTCAACATTATGTCTGCGAGATTCATTCATGTTTGGTGTAGTGGCAGTTCAGTCTTCCATTGCCATGTATAATCTACCAGGATTTTTTAATGCACTCTACTGTTGATGGATAATCTTGCACATTCTTTTTCTTTTTTTAATTGAAATATATTAACATCCAGTGTTTTATTAGTTTCCGGTGTGCAGTATAATGATCTAACAATTCTATATATTAGTCAGTGCTCAGCAAGATTAGTGTGCTCTTCATCTGTCTCTTTCATCTTTTCCCCAACCCATCTCTCCTCTGGAAACCACCAGTTTGTTCTCTGTTCTTAAGATTCTGTTCTTTTTTTTTTGTCACTTTTTCCCCCTCTGTTTTGTTTTTAAATAGTTTTTTTTTTTTAATTTTTTTAAATGTTTTATTTATTTCTAGGAGAGAGAGAGAGAGACAGCATGAGCAGGGGAGGGTCAGAGAGAGAGGGAGTCACAGATTGAAACAGGCTCCAGGCTCTGAGCCGGCAGTCAGCACAGAGCCCGACGCGGGGCTCGAACCCACGAACCGCGAGATCATGACCTAAGCGAAAGTCAGACACTTAACCGACTAAGCCACCCAGGCGCCCCTGTTTTTAAATAGTTTTTTAAAGTTTATTTATTTTGACAGCGAGAGAAAGAGAGAGAGGAGCAGACAGAGAGGGAGAGAGAGAATCTGAAGCAGGCTCCACACTATCAGCACAGAGCCTGATGTGGAGCTTAATCCCACGACCTGTGAGATCATGACCTGAGCCTATATCAAGAGTCCACACTTAACCGACTGAGACATCCAGGTGCCACTGTTTGTTTTGTTTTTTAAATTCCATATATAAGTGAAATTATATGGTATTTGTTTTTCTCTGACTGACTGATTTCACCTAGCATCATACCATCTAGATCTATCTATGTTATGGTAAATGGTAAGATCTCAATTTTTTTTTAAACTTTTTTTTTTAATGTTTTATTTCTGAGAGAGAGAGACAGCATGAGCAGGGGAGGGTCAGAGAGAGAGGGAGACACAGAATGTGAAACAGGCTCCAGACTCTGAGCTGGCTGTCAGCACAGAGCCCAACACGGGGCTCGAACCCACAAACTGTTAGATCATGACCTGAGCTGAAGTCAGACACCTAACCGACTGAGCCACCCAGGCGCCCCTATCTCAAAAAAAATTTTTTTTTACGACTGAGTAATATTCCATTGTATTTCTATTCCACATCTTCTGTATCCTTTCATCTATGGATGGACACCTGGGTCGTGTCCATATCTTGGCTATTGCAAATAATGCTGCATTAAGCATAGGAGTCCATATGTCCTTTCAAATTATTACTTTCATTTTCTTTGGGTAAATACCCAGTAGTGGAATTACTGGGTTATATGGCAATTCTATTTTTAATACTCTGAGGAACCTCCATACGGTTTTCCATACTGCACTATTTACATTCCCACCAATGGTGCATAAGGGTTCCTTTTTTTCCATATCCTCACCTCCACTTATTATTATTTCTTCTTCTTCTTCTTCTTCTTCTTCTTCTTCTTCTTCTTCTTCTTCTTCTTCTTCTCCTCCTCCTCCTCCTCCTCCTCCTCCTCCTCCTCCTTCTTCTTCTTTGCCTTCTTCTTCGCCTTCGCCTTTGCCTTCTTAAAAGAGAGAGTGAAAGTGGGAGAGAGGGGCAGCAGTAGAGAGAGAGAATCTCAGGCAGACTCCATGCTTAGCATGAACCTGATGCCAGCCTCTGTCCCATGACCTGGGATCATGACCTGAACCAAAATCAAGAGTTGGGTGCTCAACCCACTGAACCACCAGGCGTCCCACTTCTGTTTTTGATTTTACCATTCTGACCAGTATAAGGTGATACCATATTATGGTTTTGATTTGCATTTCCCTGATGGTGAGTGATGATGAGCATCTTTTCACCTGTCTGTTGGCCATCTGGATGTCTTCTTTGGAAAAATGTCTATTCAGTTTCTCTGCCCGTTTTTAAATTGGATTATTATTTTTTGGGGGGAGGGTGTTGAGTTGTATAAATTCTTTATGTATTTTGGATATTAATCTCTTATTAGATATATCATTTACAGATATTTTATCCCATTCAGTAGGTTTCCTTTTCGTTTTATAGGTGGTTTCCTTTGCTGTGCAAAAGCTTTTAATTTTGGTATAGTACCAACAGTTTAATTTTGCTTTTGTTTTCCTTGCCTGGGGAGATCTATCTAGAAAATCATTGCTAAGGCTAATGCCAGAAAGATTACTGCCTTTGTTTTCTTGTAGGAGTCTATGGCCTCAGGTCTCACATTTAGGCCTTTAAACCATTTTGAGCTTATTTTGCATCTGGTAGTAAGAAAGTGGTCCAGTTTCAGTCTTGTGTGTTTAGCTGTCCAGTTTTCCCAACACCGTTTTTTGTTGTTGTTGTTGTTGTTGTTTTGGTTTGGTTTTGGTTTTTTTGCAGACACTGTGTTTTCCTTGTATATTCTTCCTCCTTTGTCATAGGTTAATTGACCATAAAAGCATGGGTTTGTTTCTGGGCTCTCTGTTCTGTTCTCTTGATCTATGTGTCTATTTTTATGCCAGTACCATACCACTTTGATTGCTACAGCGTTGTAGTATCTCTTGAAATGTGGGATTGTGATACCTCCAGATTTGTCCTTAAGATTGCTTTGGCTATTTGGAATCTTCTGTGGTTCCACACAAATTTTAGTATTATTTGTTCTAATTCTGTGAAAAATGCTATTGGTATTTTGATAGGGATTGCATTGAATCTGTAGATTGCTTTGGGTCATACGGATATTTTAACAGTATTAATTCTTGCCATCCATGAGCATGGAGTACCTTTCCATTTTTTGTGTTGTCTGTAGTTTCTTTCATCAGTGTTTTGTCGTTTTCAGAGTATAAATCTTTCATTAAGTTTGTTCCTAGGTATTTTATTCTTTTTGATGTAATTGTAAATGGAATTATTTTCTTGATTTATCTTTCTGCTACTTTGTTATTAGCGTATAGAAATGCAACATATTTTCATATATAAATAAATAAACTATTATTTATTGTTTCTAATAGTTTTTTGGTGGAGTCTTTAGGGTTTTATATGTACAGTATCATGTCATCTGCAAATAATGGTGTTTAACTTCTTCTTTACCAATTTAGATGTCTTTTTATTTCTTTTTCTTGTCTAATTGCTGTGGTTAGGACTTCCAGTAGTATGTTGAATAAAAGTGAAGGGAATGGGCATTCTTGTTTTGTTCTTTATCTTAAAGGTTTTAATGTTGAATACGATGTTAGCTGTGAGTTTTTCATATATGGCCTTTATTATGCTGAGGTATGTTCCCTTGAAACCCACTTTTTTGATAGTTTCTATCATAAAAAAGATGTTTAATTTGTCATATGTTTCTTATGTATATATTATGATGATCATATGATTTTTTATCCTTCATTTTTTTAACATGGTATGTCAAGTTGATTGGCTTACAGGTACTCAACCATCCTTGCATCCCCAGAATAAATTCCACTTGATCTTTTGAAAGTAGTGTTGAACGTGGCTCGCTAATATTTTGTTGAAGATTTTTGCATCTGTGTTCATCAGGGATATTGGCCTGTAGTTTTCTTTTTTGTAGAGTCTTTGGGTTTGGGTATCAGGGTAATGCTGGCCTTACAGAATGTATTTGGAAGCTTTCCTTTCCCTCCTATGTTTTGGAATAGTTTGAAGAGAATAGGAATTAACCCTTCTCTAAATTTATCTGTGAAAACATCCGGTCCTGGGCTTTTGTTTCTTGGGAGTTTTTTGGTTACCCATTCAATTTCATTACTAGTAATTGAGCTAGTCAGATTTCCTATATCTCTCTTATTCAGTTTTGGAAGATTTTATGTTTCTCTATAGCTTGTGTTTTCATTCCCAATGTTCTTAACCTCTTTCATTTTTAATGAAGCTAATTTTATAAGACTACGTATGTCATATTTAGACATTATTTTCTATGTGTATAAACTTCTCTTTTAAACTTGAATTTGTCAGTATAGTAATATCCTGAGGCTGCTGTAAGACGTTATAACAACCTTGGTGACTTCACACGACAGAATCTGCTCTCTCTGGAGGCCAGGAGTTGGACATCAGTGATGCTGGGCTAAGGGGTCACCAGGGCCATGTTCCCTACCTAATCTCTAGAGGAGAATTGGTTCCTCGCCTCTTTCTGTGCCTTTCCTCGTCCAGCTTCCGGAGGCTACTTACATTCCTTGGCTTGTGGCCACATCATTCCCATCTCTGCCTTTGTCTTCACAACATTTTTTCCTCTGTGTGTGTGAAGTCTCCCTCTGCCTCTCTTTTCTGAGGACTCTTATAATGGCATTTAGGGGCCACCCTGATTATCCAGGATAACTCCCTACCTCCCCTTAATGTAATCATATCCGCAAAGATCCCTTTTCCATATAAGGTTATATTCACAGGCCTCAAGGATTAGGACATGGATCTTTTGGAGATCCATCATTCAGTCTCACAGTCAAGTTGACTCCAGCATAACGAACCCTCAAGGCAAGACAGTGACATCATAGACAAAGTTCTGGCTGGGAGTTGGAAGACTTGAGTTGTAACCACTAGTACAAAATTTTAATGTCTGTGGGCCTCAGGTTCTTTATCTATGAGAATAATAGCATATGCCTTATCAACGCTACAGAGTTGTTTAGTGATGGAATTCTGCATGTAAAAGGGCTTCGAACTATTAAGGTTTAGGGTCGTGTGGTATTAATCCACATTGTACTTGAGGAGACGCGATTCAGTCCCTTGCCCATGAACTCCAGTTCCCATGTTTATAGCCTCAGAGGTGTCCGGACTGTGGGCAGAGTTTACCTGAATTCTACCTCAAACACTGGAGAGAGTGTAGCATCATAGTTTGGAGTGTGTCCTCTGGTTTCAGACTTAACTGGGTTTGAAGCCCAGCTTGCTTGCTTCCCCGTGGTACAATCTGGGGCTGTTTGGGGTCTGAAATAATAGAGTACCATCCCAGCACTCTATCCAGGGACAATTTAACATAAAGAATTTGTTAAGTAGTGAAAGGAGGTTAACTACTTAAAGGAGTAAAAAGTGTATAAGGGATACAGAAGGCGCACCCCCCACATCTTGGCTGAGGAGAGGGGACAGTAAAGGAACTAAAGACCAGGCCGGGAGGCAGTTCTCTCCAGAGAAATCATGGGGATCTTAGGAACGTGCAGCCTGCTGGTGGGAAAAGACTTTCCAGAAGGTAGCGCTGTTCTGCAGAAACAGCTATCTGTGAAGATAGTGTGGTCCAAGGTAGAGCTGGGACTCACCCAACGCTGGCTTCTGGTTTCTCTTGCTGCCTGACAAACATGGAGGGCCAGGGCCCGTCAGGGAGGGCCATCCGGGGGCCGCCGCCTGACATTCAGCCAATCTCGGCTCACAAAGCCAAGCAGAGAAGGGTGGGTCTGGAGCCGAGAAACCAAACTTTGATAACTGACAGTTATTTATTCTCTTACACTGTATGTTCTTCACCTGGGATCTGGGGGTAATCGTTGTGCTCCCCACATAGAATTATTGTAGAAAGTAAATGAATTCATGCAGGCCAGGGCTCAGACCAGCGGCTGGCACAGTCTAGGGCGGCTCTTCCCACTGGATCTTATTACCTCATTCCAGGTCCATGTCATGAGCTGACACGGAGGGGAAAATGCGACGCTGCCCTCACTGAGCCTCCCCTTTAGTTTGAGGGTGGTCAGATTTGAGAGACTTCCCAGCTTATATTTTAAGGAATGACGCTGTCTCAAAGCCTACCTTCAAGCATTTAAAAAACTTCTTCCCATAGTAGAACAATTTTTTTTTCTTCTTGGATCTAGTTCTCTTTTAGCAGAGACATATGCATGCTATTTTTCTGTCTGACTCTGTGAATGGAGAAATCCGTGCCAAATAAGCGACTTCCTTGAACCGATACTTCACTGCCTGCTGTGGGTCGGGTAGTGTCCTCGGCGCTGGGGATACAGACGTGAACAAGTCACAAGCAACGGTTTCTGCCCTCGCGGAGCTGAGATCTCTGGGTGGGGGCTGGAGGAGACAGGCAGTAAACAAACTAAATAAAACTACGGTGTAAGTGGTAAACGCTGTGGCGAAAATTAAAACTGGGAACAGGGACAAACTTGATTCTTCTTCTCGAGTCTCACTCCTTGAGAGTTACTGTGTGCGGATGTGGCTTGGTGCCCGTCGCTTGTCCATTCTTTGATTCCTTGTCAGTTGTGGAAACTAGAAACCCGAGGATCCCAGGAAAGCCTGGGCCGGGAAAGTTTTCCTTTCCACATAGAGGAATTTGGGTTAAATGTGAGTGAGGGTTCTCTGTGCCAGTCTTCTCTTCAGACCAGAGACATGTGCCCTTCTTCAGTCCATTCAGATTCGTTGTATCAAGTTTCACATACACTCTGTGGGCAATGAAGCCCTCTCCCTCTGTTCTCTCTCACTTGCCAGATTGGTGATGATGACATATGGTGAGTTGCTGAACTCCATCTTTTCCACCTATTTGAACGGCAGCATCTCCTTGAATCTGAGTAGGACCTCTGTATTAAATTCTTTTTTATTTTATTTTTTTTTTAGAAAATTTGACACTTTTTTCAAGTTTATTTATTTTGAGAGAGAGAGAGAGCACAAGTAGGGAAGGGGCAGAGAGGGAGGGAGAGAGAGAGAGAGCCTGAGGTACCATAGAGCCTGATGCGGGGCTCGAGTTCACGAACTGTGAGACCATGACCTGAGCCAAAATCAAGAGTTGGACGCTTAACCGACTGAGCTACCCAGGCGCCCCTCTGTGTTAAGTTCTTTAAAAAAATCCTTTCTCTCTTGCATATTCATGGGAATGGCTGCTCTCCAACCTATGAATTGAAAGTAAAAGTTTTAGACTAATCTCTTCCATTTAATTCTCCCACCACAGAGACTTCAGAAACAGGTCTGAAAATTATAGGAACCACAAATTTAAAAAGTGTTAGTTTGATATGTCTGAAATTAATGCTTTAATTTATTCACCACAGAATGTCTTCACACATCGCTGTTTTGTGTAATTTATACCATATACTGTCTACTCAAGTTAATGTGTGAAGCATGGTTAAATTACGCCTAAAAAGGAATATGAAAACTATCTACAATATGGTGACGGGAAAAGGGCCTAAGTGGGAGCAATGGGGCAAAATTTAAATACGACAAATTGAAATAGAGGCTTCAGAAGGATCGTCAGGTGGCTTAAGATGTGCCTTAACTGGAACACGTTCCTCGGAAAAGACTAAAACATCCGGAGACGTCTACTGGGAAAGGGGCAGACAAAGTTCTAGAAAATATTTCTATAGGGAACACGTAATTGTACACGTGGCCTAAAAAATGCACTAGATAATCTAATAGGCTTTTGTGTGTCTCGTACCTTCAGTTTTCAGTGTTTGGTTAATCATATCAAAGAAGGTTTGGGATAAAGCTCAAATGAGCCGTTCTAGAGGAAGAGAGATGTATTTTTTCAATATTATTTCATTTGTTCTTTCCCCCAAAGTGTATGGCCTGCGGACAGAACTGTCATCCATTTTCTTACGGCTAATTGAATGCTGGTAAAGGGTGCCAAGCCCATAGCTTGGGAGACCGCCGTCTGCCCTCCCCTCCTCTGCCCTGGTGCTCAGCCCCATTCTCTGAGGGAGAGAACAATAAAGGCAGGATCCTCTCTCTGTGATTTGGTTTCGTTTTGTTTTTGAGATTAGTAATACAGTACTAACGAGTGTTTTTGAATGCTAGCAATTTAGAGATTGCATTCATTAATTCCCTGAAACTTCTCCTTATGTGCAAAGCACTTGCTTCTAGGTTTTAGGCTCCACAGGAAATAGAGATCTCTGGGAGGCTGCTCCTACCTTTAGTGAGTGTACAGTTGGGTTAGCTGCTGAAATGAGAAACAGCCACTGTCCTTTCTATTTTTTAATGTTTATCTTTGAGAGAGAGACAGAGCACAAGCAGGGGAGGGGCAGAGAGAGAAGGAGACACAGAATCCAAAGTAGGCTCCAGGCTCTGAGCTGTCAGCACAGAGCCCTATGGGGGGCTCGAACTCGTGAACCGTGAGATCATGACCTGAGCCAAAGTCAGAAGCGTAACTGACTGAGCCACCCAGGCCCTCCAAAAGAGCTGCTGTCTTTACATGGGCCATCGCTTCTAAAACATTGAATGCACAGTGGGAAGTAGAATTCAGATAGGTGAGGGGCTGGAGAGAGGGGATGTGCAGGAAGAGTTTGCCAGGTTGTGTGGGTATAAGTTTGTTTCCCCCGTGATGTTTAATGGCTTTGTTTGTACACTTCTATTAATCCAGGTTCTCCAGAGAAACAGAATCAATGGGAAATATAGATACAGATATAGACATAGATATATAGGTACAGATATAGATACAGGTATAGATAAAGAGATTCCTTTGAGGAATTGGCTCACCTAATTCCAGGCGCTAAGGAGTCTCATGAGCTTATCCTGCAAGCCGGCCACCCAGGAAGGCCGGGGATGTAGTTCAGTCCGAGTCTGAAGGCGGACTGAGAACCAGAGGGCCTAATGGTGTCCATCTCAGTCCCAGGGCGGGAGGCACTGATGTCCCAGTTCAGGCAGGCAGGGAGGAAGCAAAGGGGAGAATTCCTCCTTCCTCCGCCTTTGTGTTTCCTTGGGACCTTGAATGGTTTGGGTAATGCTCACCCACACTGGGAAGGGCCTTCTTCTTTATTGGGGCCACCGATTCAACTGCTAATCTCATTCGGAAACACCCTCACAGACACACCCAGAAATAGCATTTACTCTGAGCGCCCCATGTCCCAGTCAGGTCGACACATAAAATTAACCATCACAACTCTTAAGCCGTATTTCAGCGTAGATCTCCGTCATAAATAGCGTTAAGTTTTGGACCTCCTTCGAGGAGACATAGCAGTTGCCCGTTGCTGTCTGTGCCATCACTTGAGCCGCATCCTGTTTCCCTCACACGCTCTCCTTGTTTCCCTGCTCTGTTCTTCCAGAAGCTCTGCTGTCACGTGGACTGAGTCTCCTGGACCCCATCCCCCATGAGTCCCTTGCTGTCCAGGCACAGGAAGGGGTTCTGTACTCACCACCCCTGGCTGCTCCTGTCCTGAACTAGCACAGCCCCAGTCCAGCCCAACGGGGCCAACCGAGGGTCTCTCATTGCCTCTGCAGAATCCTGGGTAGTTGAAACTTCGCTTAATAATACTTGAATGAGGGGTGCCTAGGTGGCTCAGTTGGTTAAGCATCTTGGTTGGTTAAGACTCTTGGTTTCGGCTCAGGTCATGATCTCACGGTTCGTGTGAAAGAGTCCCGCATGGGTCCCTGCACTAACAGTGCGGAATGTGCTTGAGAGTTTCTCTCTCCGTGTCTCTCTGCCCCTAATCCCTCTTGCTCTCTCTCAAATAAATAAATGGACATTTTAAAACATTGCTCTGTTTAAAAAAAAAAAAGAATGCTTGAATGAGATCTGTGTCTTTTGGGGGAAATGTAGTTTTTAAAAAAGCAAAGCAAGGCAAGTAAAATCGGATGTCAGCTATAAAACTTAAGTGATCTGGTATGTCTTCTGGGTTCATAATTTGATTACTAGTAATTGATAATCCCTGTAAATACATTATACAATTCTAGTAATTTTTACCAATTTCGTTGAAGTCGTTTATAATTACATTTTAAATGTTTTTTTTTTAATTTTTATTTATTTATTTTTTAAATTTATTTCTAGGAGAAAGAGACAGACAGCGTGAGCAGGGGAGGGTCGAGAGAGAGGGAGTCACAGACTGAAACAGGCTCCAGGCTCCGAGCTGGCAGTCAGCACAGAGCCCGACGTGGGGCACGAACCCACGAACCACGAGATCATGACCTAAGCGAAAGTCGGACGCTTAGCCGACTAAGCCACCCAGGCGCCCCTATAATTACATTTTAAATAAGATGTAAATCTATGTATACAATTCTAGTAATTTTTACTAATTTCACTGAAGTCATTTATAATTACATTTTCAATGAGATGTAAGTAGATTCCATATTTGCTGTGAAAGTAATGACCCACCCCTGTGAGGCCATGCTGCAATAGTTTCAGTCTCTGAAGTATTAGTCCCCTGAGACTCCTTTTCCTCAGGAGGATGAGAAGGGCTGAAGGCAAGTCCATAAGAATAAGCCAGATTAGACTGAAAGTCTTCACTTTTCAACTCCATCTTTTCCAAGACAAAAACATCATGAGCTTTTGAGCACTTTGGTTGAAGCCCACCCTTCTCCCCTAAGTTTTCCAGGTCAGCGCGGTTACCTTTTAGTGTAATGTCTTTGATCTTTTTGTCTTCTCACTTCGGCAATGCAGATTTCCTTCAGATTTTTAAACTAAAATGTTCCCACAGGCAATTTGCTTTGAAATTCCCATCTCCCTTTCCAGAAATGGAGAGAAGACTATGCACTCCTCTGTACAAGGTGAGCTGACAAGTAAGTTGTCACCGGGCTACAGCATCGTTTGTGCTGTGAGGACAAGCTGACTTCGTCCCTGTGTCTCATACGCCAATAAAACATTACCAGCTACTTTAGTGTCTTACTGCTCCAGATTGCTTCTGCCTGATCCTGCTCTTTTCAGAGATTGCCTTTCTTCCCTCTCCCCTCCCCCCCACTTTTTTAATATTCTGATGCTTTAGGTACATTTTTAGTGGGCCACTCAAGAGAAGTATATACCTAAGAATTCTCATTTTTAAGCCCAAGATATTCATTCGTGGTTGATATTCTTCCCATTGATCGTGCTAAATTAGGATTGCCAGATCTCCAGGGAAAAGTTAAGCAGGACCACCCAGTTAAATTTGAACTCCATATGTAAAGAATGAATGCTTTTTTTTTTTTTTTTTTTAAGTGTAAATCTACCCCATGCAATATTTGGGACATACTTATACCAAGTAATTATTCATTCTTTATGTGAAATTCAGATTTAATTCAGTGTACTGTATTTTATTGGCCACCTTATCATACTTGGGAATTTCTGCTTTGCAGCTTCTCTACCCTCCAATCCCTGGCATTTCTTCTGGGGTTCCAAGTCCAAAGGGGAAGAGGGAGTAGGGATATAGAAGTGGATACTTGACTGTCATTATCGGGTCTTTGGCAGTTGCTGGGGCTTTCAACTCCCTTTTAAACCTAGAAAAGTGGTACTTAGGTATCAGGTGAAAGGGAAGGGACCCCAGGAATAAGGTAGCCCCAGGGATGAAATAGCTCCTCATGACGGTTCACACATCCATTTAAATCAATATCAATTTATCCAGATCCCAGTGGGCCTGCAGCAATATACACCAGTGAATCTGTGGTCCTTGAACTGTTCATCTAGAGTCTGTAGCCAGGTCATGTTGCACTTTGTGCTGTTCTGAAAGTATATCTGGTTGAGGTCACTCGTCACACAACTGCTATTTAGTGAAATGGAATTCTGCTTGCAAGAAGTTGGTGTGACAAGGAAAAAATTCATATTTCAGGATTCACAGCCTCTCTGCTTCCTCACCTTGAAAAAAGAGAATTTTCTTTTTACTTGTGCTGTGTTCCTGGGCTCAGGATTGCACGGGACCAGGTTAGTGAATGAGAAAGGGACTCACATGGAGCCAGGGTCAGTTCAAGTGATCTCAGGAAGCAGTACAGTGAGAAAGGAACAGATAGAGAAGATGAGAGCAGTAGGCAGAAAAAGAACAGAGGGGTGTGTATGTGGGACGGGTCATAGGAGAGAGAGCAAGAAGGGAAGGATTTTAGATAGAAAGAAGGAGGGCTGGAGGCAGTGTTCCTGCCCGGCTCTGTGAGATACCAGAGAGGAGAAGGAAAAGATTTTCAGGAAGTTGTGCTATGGGTTGTAAGATTCATCACCTTCTTGGCATTTTTTTGAGAGACTGTGGTTAATCTTATATTTATCTAATGACTCTTGCTTTCATAGAGATTTCCTCTGGATGTGAATTATCCTGAAATGCACCTACATGCCACCTAGCTTATGCAATTTACACACCATGAGGAGGAAGGGAAAAGCAGGACACTAAGGATCCATTGCATTCTGATCAGACACCTGTTTTGGCAGCAAAACTGTAAAACTAGTACCTCATTTATTTCATCATTACAACATACCCTGAGAAGAGCTAAAACCGTTATGCCCAACAGGAGCACTAAGACATAAATCGACATTGTCTGTGCACGTTTTTATGACGTTAAGGATTTTCTCTCTACTTTCCTCCGTTTTCCTCATGTAGTTAAATACATGTGTGACATGACGCCCATGTGACATATGATCATGAGATAAATACACTCATATTTTTGCCATGCAAGGTAGAATTTATAATCCAAATTAATGTGTTTTTTTCCCCCTCCCAAAACTGTCGACACGGATGCTACAATCTTTGCATCTGTGCATCCGTGCCTTGGATGGCATTGCATTTGAACACTGCATTCATTGTTCAAAACCATTGGGATCTCCTGTTGTGGCATAGCTTTCAGAGTTACGTCAAATGACTTCGATTATCTTCAGTAATGGAAAATCTTCATCCTTAAGGATGCATTTGACTTCTGGAAACAGCCAAGAGTTATTTGGAACATGCTTTGATGGATAAAACATGTAATCGTAATAGATAACACTTCTGGATAAAAACAAGATAGGAAAATTGAAGACGTCTTTTGTATAGCTTGTAAACTGAAAATAATCATAAGGTATTCTAAGTTATTTTTGAGCAGTGGATTGCGTTGAGTAAAAGAGCAGTCTACTGAAAAACTATTTTGAAATAATCATTTGTTTGCAACTGTGTTTTTTTATTTGTTCATTCATCTATATATTCAGCATTAACTCAATAGACATGCCATGAGGACCTACCCTATCTTAAACAGTAGCTCTGAGAGGAAAACTTAGTTCTTGTCTTCAAAGAACTTCTATTTCTATAGAGAAAAAGATAGACAAGCATAATTTTCGTATGCAGATCTTATCTGAAACCTTTGACGGGTTTTAGAATTCAGAATATTTCACATTTTTACAAAATAAATAGAATGAGATTCCAGTCACTATCGCTGTAGAACATTACCCAAAATGTTATGCCTTAAAACAGCCAAAATGTTTGTCTTTCTCATGAATCTATGTTTGGGGCAAGGCTTGGGATCAGCTCATCTTTGATCCATTCAGACAATAGTTGGGGGCACTTGAGTGCTGAAGAAACAGGCATCATCTGAAGGTATCGCTCATTCATGTGTCTTATAGTTGATGCTGGTTGGTGGTTAATAATGGCTGATAGTAGAGACCTCAGCTGGGGTTGTAGGCTAGAACAGCTACAGGTGGCTTCACTGTGTGGCTGAGCTTCCTCACAACGTGGCAACTAAGTTCAAAGGGCAAGCATTTTGAGGGAGGAAAGAAAATAGGCAGAAGCCATATCACCTTTGGTGACCTAGCCTTGGAGGTCAAGGAATGCCACTTCCACCACTTTTATTCATTAAAGCATGGGAAAGGAAATAGACCTGCCCTCTTGAAAAGTAGTAAAAGTTCTAGAAGAATTTGTGGGATGAGAAATGTTGCAGTAGCCATTTTGGAATGTAGTTAAATACAAGTGTGACATGACGCCCATATACTATAGGTGCATATACTATAGGTGCATGTACTGTGTGTTCCAGATCATTATCAATGGTGTCTGAGGCTTCACTGTATGATGAAACCCATTAATAGTTCTGCAACAAAATTAATGAATATTAACACAAAGTGGAATAAATTGAAATTATAAACATAAATAGTTCAGTTCAGGTTCTGTCACCAAATGGATTTCCAAAATATATTTCCATTTTAAGAGATTTCGGTTTTTCAGACTTTCTAGTAATGGGCTTTGAGTAGTAATTTAATTTGTGTCGGGGTGCCTGGGTGGCTCAGTCAGTTAAACGTCTGACTTTGGCTCAGGTCATGATCTCATAGTTCGTGGGTTCGAGCCCCATGTTGGGCTCTGTGCTGACAGCTAGCTCCGAGCCTGGAGCCTGCTTTGGATTCTGTGTCTCCCTCTGTCTCTGACCCTCCCCTGCTCACACTGCCTCTCTCTCTCTCTCTCTCTTTCTCTCTCTTTTTCTCAGAAATAAATAAAACATTTTAAAAAATTAAAAAAAAACTTGTGTTGATGGAGGCGATAGGCATTTACAACACATGTTGAAAAAGAGACTAGAAGAACTAGAGGAGTAAGAAATTTTCACATAACAGGTAACTGAAAGTAGATTATTTAGGAAGGATGTTCCAAATCAAAGAAACTCTGAAAGATTGGAAGTCTGAGTGTGGAGAAAAGCAAGATTTTACAAATAGCTAGAATATATACATGAGAGAGTATTAGGGGCCAGATCATCAAGAGTCTTGGATGCCATATTATGGACTTTGGATTTTAGCCTGTAGAGACAATGTGAAGCCACTTAGGGATTTTAAGCAGGAGAGGTATGTGATCATATTTGTCCTTCAAGATGATTATTTTGGTGACAAATAGTACATTGAGGGGTATGAGGATCTAGTTCCCTCAGGATGCTCCTCAAATGGCAGCTAGAATTGATAATTGCCTGCAAGGAAGAGGAGTGCCTGGGTGGCTCAGTTCTTAAGCATCCAACTCTTCTTCTTTTTTTAAGTTTATTTATTTTGAGAGAGAGAGAGAGCACATGTGTGGGGGGGAGGGGCAGAGAGAGAGGAGAGAGAGAACCCCAAGCAGGTGCTATGCTATCAGTGTAGAGCTCAACACGGGGCTTCATCCCTCAACTGTGAGATCATGACCTGAGCCAAGATCAGGAGTTAGAGGCTTAAGTGACTGAGCCACCCAGATGCCCAAGCATCTGACTCTTGATGGGCTCAAGTCATGTAATCACAGTTGTGAGACCCTCTTATTAAGATTCTCTCCTCCCTCTGTCTCTGCCCCTCCCCTGCTGTCTCTCTCTCAAAAGAAAAAAAAAAAAACCTTAAAAACAAAAAAGCAAGGGAGAACTGTTGAATTTAGCTGCCATTTCCTTTTGTGCTAAGATCAGAGTTAATCAAGAGAACTGTGATGTGGAGACAGAGAGCAGTTGTCAGATTGACTCTTTTCTAATTATTTTTTTTATCCAAGTACTGCATGTATCTTCTTTACAATGTAAAATAGCACAAGGCATAGAATAAAAAGCAGAGTGCATGGTACCACATCTCATTACCTCCAGTCTTACTCCTTAAAAGCTACCACTTTCACCCCTTAAAATGGTTTCTTCTGGGAGTTACTTCTATGCTCTAAATAAGGTACTGTGTCTATTGAAAGTAACAAAATAAACCAATTAAAAATTATTTAAATAATACCACTGATTCTGACAACAGGAAGTCCAGACTGGACAGGCTTCAGATGCCATATCTGCTTCCATTTCAGTTGGCTTCTCCTCATGATCACGAGATCAATGCTTCTATTACAACAGTCACATGAAAAAAATCCAATGTAAGAAGAGGCACCATTCTTCAGGTGAGTCTGTGTGTGTGTGTGTGTGTTTATCAGCAAATAAATTTTTTTCCAGAGGCTCTGCAGCTCCCTTCCCCTCCCGTGCTTTTGGCTAATTTGGGTCATATGCCCCGTGTTGGATTATCTTTGGTCAACTTGGCATTACCACCACCCCTTCTATGGTCTCCTTTGCTTTGAAGAGAAGTCAGGAGCTCTGTTTGCCAGTTCCCTTTTGTTGTATGGTTCCAGGATAGACAGTATTGATGAGACGCATCCTTGAGACAAAGTGATGGAGAGATCATTATTCTCTAGTCATTTGCAGCCAGAATTGTGATCACATGTGATACTCCTAGAAATGTTTTTTTGGGATAAGCCACCAATTCCCTGTATTAAAGCCCTTTAGGGCTAGACTGCAAAGAGTAACTTCTGTTTTCTGGACTGATACCTGACCCTTCCTAAACATAGCACCGATGCAAGGGAAGTGAATTACAACACCGACATAAGACAAATCGGGATTTAGGTATGATTCCAGTATGGAGCACAATAGTAATATGGGGAAATTTGACTTCTGGTAATGGTAGTGTAGCTTGGCCG
The DNA here is from genome assembly GCF_003009895.1 of Hyaena hyaena. Lineage (NCBI taxonomy): Eukaryota > Metazoa > Chordata > Mammalia > Carnivora > Hyaenidae > Hyaena > Hyaena hyaena. Next base: position 501,728 of record NW_024080797.1, read on the forward strand.
GGCTAATCTTTCTACAGACAACAGTGATAGAGTCTGGATAGGAATATTAAAAACTAGCTATCCGAAGACATTCAACAGAACTAAAAGGAGGTAGATATCGGAGAGGAGTTTACCCTCAAAAGATTGGAACTACACCAATATGACTTTTGGCTTCGCAGTTTTCACACAGAATTGTTCATCAATCCATTCGGTGGCTCAGAATGAAGTTGTAGCCTCACTGAATACTGGTGTCAGAATACTGGAAGACCAGCTGGGGAGCTGGAGGGAGAATCCTAGAAAAGAGGGGGTCATGGAGGTGGTGAACCCCAAATCTGCATATAAACTCTGCTCAAATTCTTGTCAAGCCGCTGAAATATGCCCCAGTGGGAGAGACCACTTAGGGTATAGAGAAAACGTGGCCATTAGAAACAGAAAGAATTGAGTGGAAATTTCAGCTTTCATCCAAAACAGAGGAGACAGACTTAGGAGTTTGAGTCCAGCCAGTTTAATTCCCTACTAGAAGAAAAGTCAGACTCTTCTGAGCAATATAACAGAATCAAGAATGTCTACAATGTATAATTCTTAATGTCTAGTCTACAGTAAAAATGATCAAATGGGTAAAGAGATAGGAAAATAGGACCCATATTAAAGAAGAAGGAAAAAACAATCAGAGAAAATCAAACTTGTGGCAGTGCTTCATAGACAGAGACTTCAAAGCAGCTATTAATGATATGCTCAAGGACTTCTAGGAAAATGTAGTCTTAATGAATGAACAGATGGAGAAACTGCAGCAAAATAGAAGGAATGGAAAGATTCCATTTTGCTCTGGCTGGGCTGCTGTAACAAAAACACCATAGACTGAGTGGCTTAAATAACAAACATTCATTTCTCACTGTTATGAAAGCTGGGCAGTCCAAGATCAAGGCACCAACAGGTTTGGTCTGTGGTGACGTTCTGCTTCCTGGTTTCTAGATGGCCGACTTCTCACTGTGTACTTGCGTGTCAGAAGGAATAAGGGCACTCTCCAGGGCCTCTTCTATAAGGGCACAAATCCCACTCACACTGACTTCACCATGACCTCATTACCTCCAGAGGCACCACCTCTTAATACTGTCACATTTCAATATGTGAATGGGGGGAGAGACACAAACATTCAGTCTGTAGAAGACTCAAATGAAAATTCTAGGTGGAAAATCCAGGAACTAAAATTAAACATTTACTAGATCCGCTTAATGGCAGGTTGGAGAAGGCATAAGAATCTGTGAACTCGAAAGCAGGTAAATGGAAATTGTCCAAATTCAAGAAAAGGAAGAAAAGAAGAAATGTGAAAAAGATTTTCGAAGAGCTATAGTTTCTGATATTTAAGCAGTCTAATACATGTGATTTGGAATACCAGAAGGAAGCAAGAGAATAGGGTAGAAAAAAAATTTGAAGAAATAGTGTCTGAAAACTTACCGATTTAGTAAAAACACTAATGGATCCAAGGTCGGTGAACCACAAGCAGAATAAATACAAAAACGAAAAAACAACATGACAGACTATTGGAATCCAAAGATGACGAGAAAGAGCCAGGGGGGAAAAAAGCCTATATATTACTTAGAAACAATAATACAAATGATGGAAGACTTCTCCTAAGAAGCAGTGGACACAAGAAGTCTGTGATCCACACCTAGACCACATGAGTGGAAAACTTGTTGCCCCAGTTGGGAGAGGTGTCGTTAGCAACTTACCTTCGGTTTTGCTCCTTTCAGGATTGCCTCAACCAGCAGAGCACTGATTCAGTTAAGATCTTGGATTTGCCTGGGATACCTATAGCCAGTGATTGGTTGGTCATTGCAGGACCTGACCACCTGGGCCCAGTGCAAGACAAATCTGGAGAGCCATTCTTGCTCTCGCTCTCCACGGGGCATCGGTCGACGCTATTAGAGGACATGCATCAGAGCTCAATTTTTCTTTCCGACTCCTCTTGCTCCTTTCTTTCCACAGGTTTTGATACCAAGGAAACTCTGTAGTAAACATTCTGTTGGCAAAATTTCCCTTCAGAGCCTGCCTCCTAGGAAACCCAAACCATGACAACAATGGAATGATACCTTTAAGAACGGAAATAAGCAAAACTATCAACCCAGCATTCTATACGTTGCAAAATTATCTTCCAAAAACGAAGAAAAATAAAGATGTTTTCACACGGACAAAAGCTAAGAATATGTACGTTGTGCTATAAGAAATACTGAAGAAATTTTTCAAGTGGCAAACAAATGGCACCAGTTGATAACCTGGATTCAATGGAAGGATTGAAAAGCACAGGAAATAGTAAATATTTGGATAAATATGAGAGAAGGTACACATTTTCTTTTTTCTTTTTTAGATTTTATTTTTCAGTAATCGCTAGACCCAAAGTGGGGCTTGAACTCACAACCCTGAGATCAAGAGTCACATGCTCCACCAACTGAGCCAGCCAGCCATGCCACATACATATCTTCTTAATTTCTTGAAAAAAACCATATGATTGTAAAATACAACCTATAACGCTGTATTGTAGGGTTTGTAACATAAGTAGATATAAGAGATATGACAAAAATCTCCCGAAGTTGGGAGAATGATAAGTAAAACTATAATATTAAAAAGTTGTTGTATTTCGTGTGAAGTAGAACAGTATAAACTCTAAGTAGATTGTGATAAAGATGTTTATTGAAGGGCTTAGGGCAAGATGGTGGAGAAGTAGGGAGCTCCGTGCATTTCGCTTGCACCCATCTCTTAAACAGAGAAGGCCTGAAGTCCTAGGACACTGAGCCACAGGAGTTTGGGAAGAGAAGGAGACAGAATCCACTGGGAAGGAAACCTCATAAGTGCGTGAGTGCGAACTGGGGAAAATAAAAGCAGGACGGGACCCAGAAATACAGAGGGAGAGGAGGGAACCCGTCTTGTGTGCAGCTGCGGTGAGTGATAAACCGGTGAGCGGGGGTGAGCTGCGGCGAGTCCAGGGGAAAGGAAAGAGAAGCTGAGATTGCTCATAGAACCGTCCCTGGAGAAGAGAAAAACCTCAGCTTGGAAAGAGAGTGTTTTTTAGTTCTGGCTGGGGTGCTGACTTTGAACTGGGTGCCCCCAGTCCCAGAAGGCGCCAGAAAAAACTGCACTGCAGCGCTCCCGGCACCATCCCTGGCGGACTCTGCGGACCTTAAGTTGCTACGTTCCTCACATGCACTCGGTTGTATCGCTGCTTGACCCTGGCGGATGTGGGGCTGCGACACTTCCCCCACCCCCCCCACTCAACCCCTGGCAGCAGAGAAGCAGCGACCTGCGGGACAGTTTAGGGCGGTATAAACAAAGCCCACGGACTGAGACCTGGAAACGAGGTGGGGCGTGGGGCATAGAACTCAGCCCACCCTGGCTATGTCCTCAGCACAGGAAGATCGGACCCAAAGGAATGATTTGCAATGCTTGGTTGAGAAGGGACTGGGGTGATGCCATTCTTCTCCCCACAACCACCAAGGCTGGGCCTCAGGGAGCAGCCAGCGGACACAGTGGAGGTGAGACCTGCCTACACCAAACCAAGCCCATCCCCTCCAGAGAGCTGTTTTGTTGTTGTTTTTACCTGAGCCTGGGTTTGCATGTTTGTTTTGTCTGTGTGTTTGTGTACCTTTGTTCCCTCTGTGGATGTGTGTTTTCTTTTTCCAGGGCTACCTCAAGAAACAAACCAAAGTACACATGGTGGAGAGTCCCAAATACTGTTACAAGTAGGGAAATAAAATCACCAAACGCTCAACAAGAGAAACCAAGAGACACCATCCAAAGAACACTTCCCTAACAGACAGGCCCTGAACAAAGAGCTGTCTCTAATACAGTAGAACTCGCAGGGGCAGAGTGTACAACAAGCTTTTAAAATTAACAAGAGATAGAAAGCTAACCAAAATAATGAAATGGAAGAACTCTCCTCCAGAGAAATTCCAGGAAGAAATGACAGCTAAAGAACTGCTCCAAACAGATATAAGCAACATAACTGAACAAAAATTTAGAACAATAATCATAAAATTAATCGCTGGGCTCGAAAAAAGCATAGAGGACATCAGAGAAACTATGGCTACAAACACTATGGAGCTTAAAAATAATTGTGATGAATTTAAAAATGCGATAAATGAGATACATAATAAACTGGAGGCGTCCAATGCACGGATTGAAGAGGCAGAAAGGAGAATGAGTGATTTAGAAGACACTATTATAGAAAAAGAAGAAACTGAGGAAAAGAGAGATAAACTGATCCAGGAACATGAAAGAAGAGTTCGAGAGCTCAGCGATATAATCAAACACAACAATATCCGTATCGTAGGAATCCCAGAAGAGGAAGAGAGGGGGGAAAGGTGCTGAAGGAGTCCTGGAACAAATTATAGCAGAGAACTTCCCCAACCTGGGGAGGCAAGTAGATGTTGAAATTCAAGAAGCACATAGAAATCCCCTCAGACGTAACTTGAATTGATCTTCTGCACAACATATCATAGTGAAACTGGCAAAATATAAGGACAAAGAGAGAATTCTGAAAGCAGCTAGGGAGAAAAGGGCCCTAACATACAAAGGGAAACCTATCAGAATGGTGACAGACCTATCTACTGAAACTTGGCAGGCCAGAAAGGAATGGCAGGAGATCTTCAATGTGATGAACAGAAAAAATATGCAGCCAAGAATCCTCTATCCAGCAGGCCTGTCATTCAGAATAGAAGGAGAGATAAAAGTCTTTCCAAATAAACAAAAATTGAAAGAATTTGTCAACACTAAACCAACCATACAAGAAATACTAAGAGAGAATATCAGAGGGAAATGATACAAGGAAAGCAAGATGCTAGAGACACCACCACAAGCATGAATCCCACAAATGACACAATGACTCTAAACCCATATTTTTCAATAATAACACTGAATGTAAATAGGCTGAATGCTCCAATCAAAAGACATGGGGTAGCAGAATGGATAAAAAAACCAAAATCCATCTATTTGCTGTCTACAAAAAACGCAGTTTAGACTGGAAATTGCCTTCAGATTAAAAGTAATGGGATGGAGAAATATATATCAGTCAAAAGAAAGCTGGAGTAGCTATACTTAACATCAGACAATCTGAACTTTAAAGACAGTAATAAGGGATGAAGAAGGGCATCATATAATAATTACAGGGTCTATCCATCAGGAAGAACTAACAGTTATAAATGTCTACGCACCAAATATGGGAGCACCTAAATATTTAAAACAATTACAAACAGAAGCAATCTTATAGATAAGAATGTGCTAATAGCAGGGGACTTTAATCCTCCACTTACAGTAATGGATAGATAAACTAGACAGAAAATCACTAAAGACACAATGGACTTGAATGACACATTGGATCAGATGGATCTGACAGATATATTTAGAACTCTACATGCTGAGGCCAGGGAATTCACTTTCTTCTCAAGTGCGCATGGCACGTTCTCCAAGATAGATCACATACTGGGACATAAAGAAGCCCTCAATAAGTATAAAAGAATTGAGATCATACCATGCACACTTTCAGATAACAATGCTATGAAACTTGAAATCAATCACAGGAAGAAGTCTGGAAAACCTCCAAAAACATGGAGGTTAAAGAACACCCTACTAAAGAATCAATGGGCCAATCAGACAATTAGAGAAGAAATTAAAAAATATATGGAAACAAATGAAAATGAAAATACAACAATCCAAGCTCTATGGGATGCGGTGAAGGCAGTCCTAAGAGGAAAGTACATTGCACTCCAGGCCTATTTCAAGAAATTAGAAAAAGCACAAGTGCAAAATCTAACAGCTCACCTAAAGGAACTAGAGGGAGAGTGACATGAGCACCCCAAACCCAGTAGGAGAAGAGAAATAGTAAAAATCAGAGCAGAAATAAACAATATAGAAACCAAAGAAATAGTTGAACAGATCAATGAAACCAAGAGTTGGTTTTTTGAAAAAATAAACAAAATTGACAAACCTTTAGCCAGACTTCTCAAAGAGAAAAGAGAGAGCACTCAAATAGATAAAATCATGAATGAAAATGGACTTATTACAACCAACCCCTCAGAAATACAAGCAATTATCAGGGAATACTATGAAAAATTATCTGCCAATAAATTGGACAACTTAGAAGAAATGGACAAATTCCTAAACACACACTCACTACCAAAATTCACACGGGAAGAGATAGGAAATCTGAACAGACCCATAACTAGTGAAAAAGTTGAATCAGTGATCAAAAATCTCCCAACAAATAAAAGCCCTGGACCTGATGGCTTCCCTGGGGAATTCTACCAGACATTTAAAACAGAATTAATCCCAATTCTTCTCAAGCTATTCCAAAAAATAGAAATCGAAGGAAAACTCCCGGACTCATTTTATGAAGCCAGCATCACTCTGATTCCCAAGCCAGACAGAGATCCAGCAAGAAAAGAGAAATACAGGCCGATATCCTTGATGAATACAGATGCAAGAATCCTCAAAAAGATACTTGCAAATCGAATCCAACAGCACATAAAAAGAATCATCCACCAAGATCAAGTGGGATTCATTCCTGGGTTACAGGGCTGGTTCAACGTTCACAAATCAATCAATATGATACATCACATCAACAAAAGAAAAGAAAAAAACCATATGATCCTGTTGATAGATGCAGAAAAAGCATTTGACAAAATACAGCATCCCTTTTTTTAAAAAATGTTTTTTTTTTAATTTATTTCTAGAGAGAGAGAGAGACAGCGTGAGCATGGGAGGGTCAGAGAGAGAGGGAGTCACAGACTCCGAAATCGGCTCCAGGCTCTGAGCTGGCAGTCAGCACAGAGCCCGACGTGGGGCTCGAACCCACGAATCGCAAGATCATGACCTAAGCGAAAGTCGGACGCTTAACCGACTAAGCCACCCAGGCGCCCCATACAGCATCCCTTCTTGATAAAGACTCTAGAGAAAGTCAGGATGGAAGGAACCTACTTAAACATCATAAAAGCCATCTATGAGAAGCCTTCAGCTAAAATCATCCTCAACGGGTAAGAACTGAGAGCTTTCCCCCTGAGATCAGGAACACGATAGTGATGTCCACTCTCACCACTATGGTTTAACATAGTGCTGGAAGTCCTAGTATCAGCCATCAGACAACAAAAGGAATTAAAAGGCACCAGAATTGGCAAAGAAGAAGTCAAACTCTCACTTTTCGCAGACGACATGATACTCTACATAGAAAACCCGACAGTCTCCACCAGAAGCCTACTAGAGCTGATCCATGAATTCAGCAAAGTTGCAGGATACAAAATCAACATACAGAAATCGCCTGAATTTTTATACACCAAAAACGAAGCAACAGAAAGAGAAATCAAGAAACTGATCCCATTCACAATTGCACAAAAAACCATAAAATACTTAGGAATAAGCCTAACGTAAGAAAAAAGAGATCTGTATGATGCAAACTATAGAAAACTTATGAAGGAAATTGAAGAAGACACAAAGAAATGGAAAAACATTCCATGCTCATGGGTGGGAAGAATAAATATAGTTAAAATGTCATTACTACCCAAAGCAATCTACACATTCAATGCAATCGCAATCAAAATTGCATGAGCATTCTTCTCAAAACTAGAACAAACTATCCTAAAATTTTTGTGGAACCACAAAAGACCCCGAATAGTCAAAGTAATATTGAAGAAGAAAACCAAAACGAGAGGCATCACCATCCCAGACTTTAGCCTCTGTTACAAAGCTGTCGTCATCAAGACAGTATGGTATTGGCACAAAAACAGACACACAGATCAATGGAATAGAATAGAGAACTCAGATTTGTACCCAAAAGTGTACAGCCAACTAACCTTTGACAAAACAGGAAAGAGTATCCAGTGGAAAAAAAGACAGCCTCTTTAACAGATGGTGCTGGGAGAACTGGACAGCAACATGCAGAAGAATGAAACTAGATCATTTTCTCACACCATACCCAAAAATGAACTCAAAATGGATACACGACCTGAATGTGAGACAGGAAACCATCAAAACCCTACAGGAGAAAGCTGGAAACAACCTGCTTGACCTCCACCGCAGAAACTTCTTACTTGACACATCCAAAGGCAAGGGAATCAAGAGCAAAAATGAACTACTGGGACCTCATGAAGATTAAAATCTGTACGGCAAAGGAAACAATCCATAAAACTAATAGGCAACCAACGGAATCGGGAAAAGATAGTTGCAAATGACATATCAGATAAAGGGCTAGTATCCAAAATCTATAAGGAACTCACCAAACTCCACACCTGAAAAACAAAACATCCAGTGAAAAAATGGGCAGAAGATATGAACAGACACTTCTCCAAAGAGGACATCCAGGTGGCCAGCAGACACAAGAAACGATGCTCAGCATCCCTCCTCATCAGGGAAATACAAATCACAACCACACTGAGATACCACCTCACACCAGTCAGAGTGGCTAAAATGAGGAAATCAGAGGACTCTAGATGCTGGCGAGGATGTGGAGAAATGGGCACCCTCCTACACTGTTGGTGGGAATGTAAACTGGTACAGCCCCTCTGGAAAACAGTGTGGAGGTTCCTCAAAAAATTAACAGAACTCCCCCTATGACCCAGCAATAGCACTGCTAGGAATTTACCCAAGGGATACAGGAGTGCTGATGCATAGGGGCACACGTACCCCAATGTTCATACCAGCACTTTCAACAATAGCCAAAACATGGAAAGAGCCTAAGTGTCCATCAACTGACTTATGGTTCAAGAAGATGTGGTTTATCTATACAATGGAATACTACATGGCAATGAGAAAGAATGAAATCTGGCCTTGTGTAGCAACATGGATGGAACTTGAGAGTGTTACGCTGAGCGAAATAAGTCAGGTAGAGAAGGACACATACCATATGTTTGCATGTATAGGAGGATTACGAGGAACTTAATGTAGGACCATGGGTGAGAAGAAGTGGAAAAATAGTTGGGGAGAGGGAGGGAGGCAAACCATGAGAGACTCTTGAATGCTGAGAACAAACTGAGGGCAGATGGGGTGGGGGGAAGGGGAAGGGGGGTGATGGGCATGGAGGAGGGCAATTGTGGGGATGAGCACTGAGTGTTATATGGAAACCAACTTGACAATAAACTATTAAAAATTAAAAAAAAAAAGATGTATTTTGAAGGCTTTGGAGTAACTACCAAAATTAGGCAAGATATATAGCTAAAAAGCTAACAGAAAAATCAAAACGGAATACTATAAAGTGTTCAAATATCCCAAAAGAAGGCAAGAAGAGAAGAAAAAAGAATGAAGTGGACAGAAACAAACAAAGAGCAAAAGTGTATATTTAATGATAATGGCAGCCAGGTTTCTTACTATCAGAGAAGGGAGTTACAAATGTAGAAAGTAGAATGAACCTGTGGTGTTGGAACTGCTTATATAAGTAAATACATAAATATGGATGTAATATGTGTATGTATAACACACATACCTGTATTTATGTCCATGAATATCTCAATATATGTGGTATACATAGATATCCATAGGTACACACAACCATATTATATCTAGCTGTGACCACTGACAAGGTTTGAAAGCATCAACTATGAGCGTATTTAGAGGTCCAATCTTGATTTCTGAAAACACTCCTCCATGTAAGAGAACCAATGCATTTTGGAGAAATGACTGATAATGAGGACGAGGGTAGGGAATGTACAGAATAAGCCTGGAACATTTTGTGCCCCAAAGTGAGGATGTCCCCAAGGAATGATGGGGATCTGTCAAAGACACAGAATTCGGCTTGACTGGGCTCCCACTGATGAAATCTGGACTTCAAAATAAATAATGGCAACAAATTGTAAGCCACTGAATAAATCAAGAATCCACGAGTCCACATTCACTCTAAATAAGTGAATGAATTGCAAGTTAAATGGCAAATGTATCTAAATAGTCTTAAATTATCCCCTTGCAAAACACTGTAAGTTTGAGATAGTTTCCAAAATAAACACGCACTTAGGAAATAAACCCCACAAGATACCATTAGAATGGCTAAAATAAATAAAAAAAGGATGATAGAAAAGTTGAGAGCAATATGTGAAGCCACCAGAACCCTCATAAATTGCTGGTGTAATGTAAAATTACAAAATCACTTTGGGTAAGTTTTGGTAGTTTCTTATAATGTCACCCCTTCCTCTGGGCTGGCAGTTCCACTCCTAGGTATTTACCCAAGAAAAATGAAAATGTATGCCCATGCCAATACTTGGATGAGAATACTTATAGCAGTTGTCTTCCTAATAGCCAAAATCTGGAACAAAATATCTATCAGTAGGAAAATGGATTTAAAAATTTTGATATAGGGGCTCTTGGGTGGCTCAGTTGGTTAAGCGTCTAACTTTGGCTTAGGTCATGATCTCACAGTTCGAGTGAGTTTGAGCCCTGCGTTGGGCTTTGTGCTGACAGTGCAGAGCCTGCTTGGGATATTCTTTCTCTGCCTCTCTCTCTGCCCCTTCCCCACTGTGCTCTCTCTCTTTGATATAACCATATAATGCTACTCAGTAATCAAAATATATTATTTAAAAAAAGTTTTTGTATGTTTATTTTTGAGAAAGAGCGCAAGCAGGGGAGCGGCATGGAGAGAGCAGGACAGAGGATCCGAAGTGGGCTCTGCACTGACAGCAGAGAGCCTGATGTGAGGCTCGAACTCATGAACCACAAGAGATCATGACCTGAGCTGAAGTTGGTCGCTTAACCGACCGAGCCACCCAGGTGCCCAAAAATGTACTATTTATACAGGTAACAGTATGGGTGAGTTACATAGAACATTACACTAAGTGAACAAAATTAGAGTATGTAATGCATGATTCCATTTAAATGAAGTTTTAGAGGAGAGAGAACTAATCTATGATGGAAAAAACTCAGAACAGTTACTGACTCTGGCAGTGGTGGGATTAACTGTGAAGGGATACTAGGGAGATTTCTGGAGCATGTAGATGTTCTACATCTTGATGGAGTGTGGGCTACACGGGTGTATCAATCTAAACTGTAGACTGCATGGACAATCCTAAGGAATCTATAAAAAAGATAAGAACTTAGCAGGGTTACAGTATAAAAATTTAATATACAAAAATCAATTTTAATTTTATATACTAGCAGCAAAAAATTGGAAATTCAAATTAAAGAAAAATTTTGAGTTTATTTCTTTGTTTTTGAGAGAGAGAGAGTGATCAGGGGAGAGTCAGAGAGAGGGAGAGAGAGAATTCCAAGCAGGCTCCACACTGTCAGCACAGATCCAATCTCGGGGCTCGAATTCACGAACCATGAGATCATGACCTGAGCCGAAATCAAGAGTCAGATACTCAACCGACTCAGCCACTCAGTCGCCCCGGAAATGAAAAATTTAAATTCCATTTACAGGAATGTCAAAATTTACAACATTTAGGAAGAATTTAGCAAAAGATACCCACGACGCCTATCCTGGAAACTACAAAATACTTTTGAGAAAAAAACAAAAAAAAATCTCAAGAAACGGAGGGAAATACCATGCTGAGGAATTGGAAGACCCAGTATTGCCAATATATTAACTTTCCCCCAAGTTGATTTCTATCCCACCAGGCTTTTTGTGTAGGAATTGAGTAGCCAATTGAATTTAGGTAGAATTGCAAATGACAATGACCTAAAGTATTCAAAGCAATCTTGAAAAAGAACATTTAGAGGTGTTCCTCAATTGCCTAGTGATTGTGGGCTGGCCTTTTACCTATAGAAATATGATATTAAAAAATAATTAAAAGCTTAATGTGTATGAACAGGGCTTGTTGTCTGGTGTAATTGACAGGCATGTAGTTGTTTTATTGGACAACCACCAAATGCAAATATTTCTGCATGTTTCTCTAGGAGAATAGGGGTGAGTGAGGGGGGTGGTGTGGTGCAATGGTGGTTGGTGGCATAAGCTTGGGAGATGATCGTGGGAAAGGGGACCTTTCAGAATGCAGAATTCCATGCAAAAATGTTTCAAGGACGTTTCTTCACTGCCTTCCACTACAATGCTTAGTGTAGGACAAAAATAAAGTAAGCCGCTCACCCCTTCTGTGGGCTGGTAAAGGGTACCCACCTTTATGAAGTACAGAAGAGACTTTCCATAGACACTTTAATCCCATTCTCACACCCACTTTCTGTCTTATACGGTGCCTTTACTGTCCACGCCTTCTCAGGGTTCTTTTAGGTGAATTGGATTGCTTCCCGTTGGCATGCTATTGCTAACAAGTCTCGTTGGGTTTCCTTAAGCTTTCTCCTGTCTGCTAAGAAAATTTCCACTCCACCATCTGTTTTCTATTTTCCAAAATTTCGTTGATAATACTTATCTGCTGTTTCCTTCCTCCCTCCCCCCTCTTTTTTGTGGTTTTGGATTTTTAAGTTCTTTACTACAACTTTTGTTTGGTTTCAGGAGTGAGTGGGTAAAAATACTTTTTTAATTTGATCTTTAGTTTAATCTACCATGAAAAACTGGAAATCTTTTTGCACTTTCCCAAAAGGCAGTGGGATTTGGAGCTGAGAAAGTGCAGGGTGCGGTATCACAATTGGAGAGAGAGAGACCAAATACAAAAGATATATAGATGCCATTTTTTAACCCAATCCTATTCTTTGTATTCTTGAATCTATAGCCCCAATTAGCATGAGTATTTAATCATACTGCTATGCAAAGAATGTAAAAAAAAGTTTTTTCTGCACCAACCTGTGTGGATTATTGTAAAATAATATGTTTCACTGCTGCTCAAAAAGCAATTCCTCTTCAACAAAGTATTAGCCAGTCAAATCAAACAATGCATAAAAAATTATACACCACAACCAAGTGGGATTTATTCCAATTATACAAGGCTAGTTCAATATTTGAAATCAATTAATGTAATCCATCACGTCAATAGAAAAAAATCATATGATCATATTGATAGTTGCAGAAAAATAAATTGACAAAATCTGACACTTATTCATGGTATAAACTCTCAAAAAACTAGGAATGGGGAGGGGAGTTTCCTTAACTTGATAAAGAATATCTATTCAAAAAAGCTACAGTTAACATACTTAATGATGAGAAACTGAGTACTTTCCCAGTTCATTGGGAACATGACTGGAATGTAGTCTTTCAACACTCCTATTCAACATCATGCTTGAAGTCGTATCTAATGAAATAAGGCAAGAAAAAGGGGGAAAGATAAACAGGTTGAGAAGGAAGAAATAAAATAGTCTTTGTTTGCAGATGACATGACCGTCTATTTAGAAAATCCCAAAGAATCAACAACAACAAAAAGATACCTGCAATTAAGTGGTCATATCAAGGTTGCAGGATACAAGGTTAATTGACAAAAGTCAATTGCCTCTTTATGTACCAGTGACAAGCAAGTGGAATTTAAAATTAAAAGCATAATACCATTTACATTAGCACCAACATTGAAATAGAGATCAAAGATCTAAGTAATAGATATTCCATGCACATCAATATGTCAAGATATCAATTCTTTCCACTTGATCTATAGTTTGAATGCAATCCTAATCCAAGAATAGAGAGCCCAGAAATAGATCCACACAAAAATAGTCATCTTTGATAAAGGAGCAAAAGGCAATTTATTGGAGAAATAATAGTCTTTTCACCAAATGGTGCTAGAATAGCTGGATATCCACATGCAAAAAATGAATCTATACAGCTTTCATAAAAAGTAACTCAAAACGAATTATAAGCCTAAATACACATAACTCCTAGGAGATAAAATAGAAATTCTAAGTGACTTTGGTTTTGGTGATGACTTTTCAGATAAAGCACCAAAAGCATGATCCATGAAAGAAAAAATTGAGAAGTAGGACTTCATTAAAATTTTATAAACTGCCCTGCAAAGGACACTGTTCAGGGAATGAAGTAATCCAGAAATTGAAAGGAAAATCTTTGCAAAATACATATCTGGTAAAGGACCGGTATCCACAATGTATAAAGAACTCTTAAAACTCAACAATTAGAGAACAACGCAACATTTTTAATGAACAAAAGATCTGAATAGTCATGTCACCAAAGAAGATATACAAATGGCCAATAATTATATGAAGAGATGTTCAACATCATATACCTAAAAGGAACTGCACATTAAAACAACAATGAGATACTACTGTACTTCTGTTAGAATGGCCAAAATCCAAAACACTGACAACACCAAATGCTACTGAGTATGTGGAGCAGTGGGAACTCATTCATTGTTGGTGTTCAGAATACAAAATAATACTGTGAGTTTGGAGGGCAATTTAGCAGTGCTCTTTTCCTTTTTGTTTTTGTTTGCATGTTTGGTTTGCATTTTTTACAAAACCGTACCATAAGATTCAGCAGTCATGCTTCTTAATATTTTCCCAAATGCGCTGAAAATTTAACTTTCACGCAACAAATCTACACACAAATGTTTATAGCTGCTTTATTCAAAATTGCCAAAACTTGGAGGCAAACAGGATGTCTTTCTCTGAGAGAATGGATAAACAGATTGTGGTACATCCAGCCAGTGGAATATTATTCTGCAATAAAAAAGTAATGAGCTGTCAAGCCATGCAAAGACATGGAGGAAACTTAACTCTATATACTGCAAAATGAAAGAAGCCAATCTGAAAAAGTTACGTAGTATGTAATTCCAATTATCCAATATTCTTGGAAAGGCAAAACTATGGAGAAAATAATACCAGCTGTTTCCAGGGATCAGAAGGTGGGATAAAGAGGTGAAATACAAGAGGTTCTTAGGACAGTGAAACTATGTTACTGTAATGGTGGATACATGTCATCATACATTTATCAAAACCCATAGAATGTACAACACAAATTGTAGTGTACATTTGGACTTCAGATCACCATAATGTATCAGTATTGGCTCATCAGTTCTGACAGATGAACTATACTAAGGCAAGATGTTACTAATGGGGGGACACGGCGGGGGGGGGGAGAGGGTATTTCTATAAACCTAAAACTTCTCCCCAAAAAAGAATGTCATGTGTATGTATATATATGGAGAGAGACAGAGAGAGAGAGACAGAGACAGAGAGAGAGAGAGAGTTTCATTTTGTTTTTTTTTTAAGTAAATAAACTACACCCAACATGGAAGCCTTGACTCCAAGATCAAGAGTCGCATGCTCTACTTCATGAGCCAGCCAGGCGCCCCAGTCTTATTTTTAAAAAAATAAAGAGAAGAGAGGATATTTAAAAAGCCACATCCATGAGGAAAGAGCTGTAGTGACAGAAGTGGTGTTTACATATGTGTGTACATTCATGAAAATTTGTCGTAGACTCTAAGTCTAAAGCTCTCTCTTAGCAAGAGAATGGGACACAGGATTAAAATAGCAGAGATGGCTAATGTCGGGGAAAAGACAAGAGCCCTGAATAAGGGTTCTTGCCTCGTATTTATTAAGATCAGAAGGCTTACAAACATGATGGGTGTTCACAGAGAGACAATGAATCGGTGAACATCAACTCATGGGCATGAGGGAAAGGGGTTTTGAAGATAGACAGTGTTTGGGGTTTGAGTCCATATAAAACATAATCCTGGCACTGGGCAGATGGGCAGATGGTTGCTAATGGCAGACAGGAGGCGCCATGTCTGCTTATCGTAGCTAGTCTAGGGGAGAAGACAGATAGGGCAAATAACTTCAAGGTTAACAAGGCACCTTTTCTTTTGTAAATCAGCTCTGCTCTGGGCAGTATCACCTGCAGCGCAGCGGTCTATGGCCCTATTTACCTGTTTATCTAATTTGGTTCTTCCTTCCTGTGAAAGCAGCTTTCTGCTATAGTACTAAACTGGGTTTTTGTTTTGTTTTGTTTTGTTTTTTTGCCCTGAATGCCTAATCTTGCTTACCTCATATACCTTTGTACTGGCACCCTCCCTCCCCGTCCTAGGTACCTTTGCACCCTCCCTCTCTGTCCTGGGTGCCTTTGCACCCTCCCTCTCTATCCTGGAGTCCTAATCTGGTTTACTCAAGCTCCGGTGTGAGCATCCTATGGCTTTGTACTTCTGCATGCCTTGTACTTCTATACGCTAATCGTGTCAGCCCGGGGAAGTCCTCAGCTATTCCCCACAAAAACTCATTTCATCATGCACTTAAGATCTATACATTTAACTGCAAGTAAATTTTATCTTAGTAAAAAACCGACTCTATATTATTATCTGTGCTTAATTTGGCTGATACAACGCTGACAAGTTTAAAGGAAGCAGGACTCAGCTATACATAAGTGTTCTTGACCTTGGAGAGATGCTGCAGTGTTCTTGAGTGGCATGAAGAGGTGGAGAATGGCTCTCTCTCAAATGTATTTCCTTGCGTGGCTGGTCTTCTTTCAGATTGGCTAATGTGTAGAGGGGAAAATTCTAGCTCCATATTTCATTCCTCCATATCTTTTGGGTTGTTTTTTTTTGTTTTGATGCCTCATTATATCTTTTTTTTTTTTTTTTTTTTTTTTAATTTCTAGGAGAGAGACAGAGAGAGAGACAGCGTGAGCAGGGGAGGGTCAGAGAGAGAGGGAGTCAAAGACTGAAACAGGCTCCAGGCTCTGAGCCGGCAGTCAGCACAGAGCCCGATGCGGGGCTCGAACCCACGAACCGCGAGATCATGACCTAAGCGAAAGTCGGCCGCTTAACCAACTAAGCCACCCAGGCGCCCCTCATTATATCTTTTCTTTCGGATTTAGTCAGAAGGGAAATGCCACCTCAGGTTTGAGCCCACAAACCGATTATCTGATTATCTGTGCATAGGTATGTGCTTGTCCTTATGTGGGTTTTGGTTGGAGGCTCTTTCTGGATGTCAGCCTCTGCCAGCTGTGAACAGTAGGCCCTTGCACCGGCAGGCTAAGTCTTTGCAGTCTTGTAATAGATTTTCTCAGTCCACAGGTGGCACATTAAGAACCCAGGTCCCGTAGTTCCAGATGCAAGTCTGCTGCTCTCAACCAGACATCGAGTGTGCTGATCCTCCTCCAAACCTGATCACTTCCAAGCTTGCCTTCTTCTTGCAAGCACAGTCTTCCCTACCGTCCCTAAAAGGGCCCAGTTGATACAACTGGGGTTCTCCCCTGGTTCCTTATTTGCTTTTTAGTAATCTGGTACTTCTGGAACCATGCCACAAACCAAGAACTATTTGGCTGGGCTCTGATCTTCTGTCCAGTTTATGCTGGCTCCTTTGCCCCAGGGTGTCTGACACTGCTTCTGCCACTCTAAGTCTGGTTCAACCTGGATAAACTTCTCTTGAACTTTGATTTCTGGTTCCACTTGACTGTATGTGTTACCCCCCCTCAGTGACCATTGATGCCGTGTCCTTACTGAATTAGGCCTTCTGAGTGGGTCCAACTTGAACTGGACCCAAGTTTTCCTCGCTGCAGTGAACACTGTGACATGCCTTTAGGGATCCAATATTGTTCTTGCGTTGCTACGTCGTGAGTCGAGTCCCATTGTCTCTCCGGTTTATTTCCTGGTTCCTTCCGGTCAGCCGTTGGGGGCCCAACACGCTTTGCATTTTGGTCTGTAAAGGTTATAATAGAGTAGTCTAATCATACCACATGGAAGACAGGTAAATACAGATATCTTCAGTAAGAAAGTGACATGATGGTATTTTAGGGAATTTAATCTCTTAGTGTTACATAGAATAGATTGGAAGAAGGGGAGAGCGGCTAACATGTTAACCTATTGACTGAGGAATATGCTTAAGATCTGGTACAGAGTGGCAGTGAGTATAAGAAGAAGTAAAGAATCTAAACACTTGATGCCAATAAAATGCTATTTGTATAAAGATGTTCACTGCAGAATAATTTATAATAGCAAAAACTTGCAGTGACCTAAATATCCAACAGCAGGGAAATGATTTAAGTAAATTTTGGTTGTAGCCCACTCCATGAAATGTTACATAGCTGAGTAAATAAATTTTTAAGAAAGCTATGAATCAAAATGGAAAAATGCATATGATGTAATATTAAGGAAAAAAAGGCAGGATCCCCGAAATGCAGGGTGAGGCCACTGTGTAAAAACAGTATAGAGGTTCCTCAAAAAATTAAAAATAGAATTACCAGGGCACCTGAGTGGCTTAGTTGGTTGAGCATTTGACTTTGGCTCAGGTCATGATACTATGGTTCATGAGTTCGAGGCCTCCATCGGGCTCACTGCTGTCATCACAGAGCCCGCTTCAGATTCTCTCTCCCCCCTCTCTCTCTTTCTCTCAAAAATGAATAAAACATAAAAAAAGAAAAAAGAATATTACCATATGATCTAGTAATTCCACTACTAGGTATACCAAAACACTAATTTGAAAAGATGTCTTTACCTCTATGTTTATTGTGTTATTTACAATAGCCAAATTATGGACTCAGCCCATGTGTCTGTCAGTAGGTGAATGGACAAAGAAGATGTGGTGCATATACACAATAAATATCACTCAGCTATAAAAAAGAATGAGATCTTGCCATATGCAAGAGCATGGATGGAGCTAGCGGAGGGTATATTGCTAAGTGAAATAAGTCAGAGAAAGAGAAATACCATATAATTTGACTCATGTGGAATTTAAGAAACAAAACAAATGAACAACAAAAGAAGAGACAAACCAGAGAATGTAGTAGAACAAAGTGAAGATTACCAGAGGGGAGGTGGGTGGAGGGATGGGTCAGATAAGTGAAGAGTGTGAACAGTACACTTCACGAGCACTGAGTAATGTATAGAATCTCTGAATCACTATATAGTACACCTGAAACTAATATAACATTGTATGTTAGTTATACTGGAATTAAAATTTTAAAAAGGCAGGGTACAAAACATGCACACAATTATTACAAAATCTAAATATGCATATAGGGGAGCCTAAGTGGCTCAGTCGGTTGAGCATCTGACTTAGGCTCAGGTCATGATCTCACGGTTTGTGGGCTCAAGACCCATGTCAGGCCCTGTACTGACAGCTAGCTCAGAGCCTGGAGCCTGTTTAAGATTTTGTATCTCTCTCTCTCTTTGACCCTCCCCTGCTCAAGCTGTCTCTCTCTCAGAAATAAATTTTTAAAAACATTAAAAAAATAAATATGCATATAAAATGTGTGTAAAAGTTGTATGAAATTGTAACAATGATTGTGGTAGAGTTAGAATTATGTATGCTTTCATTTTTCTCTGTTTTCCAAATTTCTATAACATGGTTATATTAGTTTTAAAGATCTATAATTCCAGCTTCCTACTGAGACTAATTCTTTCCCTGATTTCAATGATTATTTTGACAAATTTACTGGTGTTCTCATGTCTCCTAGGTCCTGGAATGAGCCTTGAGTGAGTATAAACTTTGAGAAGGTCATCATTTCATTACCAAAAGTAGGTTTGGCCACTGATGAAAAATAAAAACAAAGAAGCAACAACAACAAAAACATCTTTTTCCAGGCACTCCAAGGAAGACCTACTTACTGGAAATAATTGGATTTATATTGGTTTCTAGCATAGCTGGGCTCTCTACCTTGAGGCAGTGCTAAGTTAGTTGGTAAGATCATACACTTTGAACTAAGACAGATATGGGCTCCAATCCTAGGTCCTCTGCTCAGAGCTGTGTGACTGTGGGCAAGTTACATAATCATGCCTTGTCTTAGTTTGCTCAGGAGGTGATGTTACTTATCTTTGGGGATTGGAGGGTAGTTGAAGCAAGGCCAAGTTGAGCCATCACTCAACTTTACCAAGTTGCTGCCGAGGGAGAAAGGCCCTGGCCCCCTGAGTGGATCCTGTAACCTCCACGTCCCCTATTCAGGGGAGGTCAGGGCAGGAATGTGCTCAAAAACCTTGTCTTTTGACTCATTGGGCTCTAAAATATCATCTGCATTAATGACTCTCCTGGGACTGTTTGGAAGTCACCATGGTCTACTGCTCAGATAGTTTTGGCAGCTACAGAGTTTATTGAGGATAATAATTTCCAGAGGAGGCTGCGAAAGTGGCACTCTTTGTACACCTTCCTTGTGGCAAAGGTGAACAGGTAAGTGAGCAGTCCAGAAATAACCCCTGAATTTGTATACACTAGCTCTCTGAACACATCTCCCCTGGAATGCTCCATTTTGGGGTATTTATTGCCTTGCCGGCACCTCTTTCCGCTATTATCCTGAACCTCTGTGAGCCCAGCTACTGGTCAAATCAGGCTGCTCAGAAACACCCACAGGATACCCTCTAGCATCACAAGGGACATTATAGTACAAGGCCATTGTCAGTAAGTGCCAAATAGCAAGGGGAATGATTCAGATGGGAGATGTCCTGGCTGTCCTCATACTGCCCCCCTCATCTGTCCTTGTCATAGAGCCTGGGCCCCTTCGTAATGGTGAAGTTCACAACTCTGGTTGTCTCCCATATTCAGTTCCCCCCTATGTACATTTCTACCTCCAATTTTAGCACCTGTTCTCTATTACATACTGCGAAAGACTCATCCCAGCAATCCTATACGGGCCCCCAAAGAAGCGATTAGTGAGGATGATGTAGAATAGTTCAAGAACTATTCAAAAAATAGTTTCAACTCTGGCCTGATGGGAAGGGCTGAGATTGAAGGATGCTCAAGGGATATTCCTACACGCCCCAGAGAGCAACTTGTTTCCATCAAGAAGACCCAGATGGGTAACTCTGGGCCTAGCCTGTTTGATAGTAGGGAAGTTTTGGAAGAGATTCACCTGACTTTGTGTCCTTAAACTGGCCAGGCACCCCTAGCACAGGAGTCCAATTCTCAATGTAAATGGATCCTACTCTGAAACATTGTGCACAGCTTAGAATGCCAAATATTTATTTCATGATTGCAGTCTGCTTGAGGAAAATAATTCTAGTGCCTTCGGCTCTTGATCCCTTGCCCTACCTCCTGTTTATGGGCATATACTTGTCCCTCTGATCTCATGCTTGGTGCTGTCCTTTGGGCATGAACTTTTTATTTCTCTTTACAACAACTTTCAGTTACCCTTAAGATTACCTCTGCTTTTACTTCTTGAATCAACACTTATGCCTGGTCCAGCCCTCCCCCACCCCCCACCCCCCATAACACCTGACACTACCATCTCATGGCAGGTATTTTCACCCTAGCCCTGTTAATAGAACTCCATCTAAGAAATTAACATACCAGTCTACCATCTACTGTAAGGACTATAGCTTTATAGCCATTTCCACCCTTTTTACCCTGCAAAGCCCCAATCTAGTGACACTCAGGGGCAAGGTTTATAGAGAGCAGAGTCAGAGACCATTCAAGTATGAACATTTTATGACTGACAGAGTACAGCAAAAAGAAGTGTAAAGAGAAGCTAGAAGCTGTAAATAATATATTCATCTGACTGTCTTGCTTATGGACTCTGGTCTCTGCACTTTGTTACCTAATGTTTCTTTATCTGTGCCTGACTCTAACCTGTTTCCTCTTGGCTGGGCCCATGAATTTGCTGGCTATTCTTGGCTTACCTCTTCCACTTAACATTTTGACAATAGCCCTTATTCTCTATCCCTCACCTGTCCTCTACCCCCCTGCCCAGTATGGAATGATTAGGTTCTCCTCCACCAGCTGCTACCCTTTTCATTGTTTCGGGGTCTAGCTCTAATTGAACACCTCAGCAGAAGTGACCAGAAGCAATGTTCCTGGGCACCCCAAATCTGTCCCATGGATGACAGATACCTTTGAATAGGGTTAATACCCCCTAGAGGGAATTTAGAAGAAAGGGGAGGGAGGGGATGAGGCAAAGAGATGGTAGGAAGTGGGAAAGGGTAAAAATGCCAAGGAAGAGCTATGGAAAGAGAGGAAGAATTGTCGGGATATTCAGGTAATATTTGGGGGATAAAACATTTGAAAGAATGAAGACAAGTAGGGGTGCCTGAGTGGCTCAGTTGGTGAAGTGTCCATCTCTTGACTTTGATTCAGGTCATGATCTCAGTGGTTGTGGGACTGATCCCCATGTCAAGTTCTGTGCTGACAGCATGGAGCCTGCTTGGGCCTCTCTCTCTCTCTCTCTCTCTCTCTTTCTCTCTCTCTCTCTCTCTCTCTCTGTCCCTTTCCACTTGCATTCTCGCTCAAAATAAATAAACATTTAAGAATGAAGACAAATGATAAATGGACTTCCATGAGAACAAAAGTAAAGTATGTGGAGGTGAGAGCTGAATACAGGAAAAGAAAACAGGTATGATAGTCAGGGAGGAGGTACATGGCAGGAGTGAGGGCTGGGAAGGTGAGATACAGGGCCATCCCAAGATGAAATGATCAGTGAGCAACTAAAACACCTAGCTGAGGACTCCCATTAAAGGGCACTATCATAGTTCTTCTCTTCAAGAAAGGAAATGTCTTAAGTTTATTAAAATTCTTTTAGTCATCTCTATACACAATGTAGGGCTCAAACTCATCATCCCAAGATCAAGGGTCACAGGCTCTTCCAAGAGAACCAGACAGGCACCCCAAGAAAGGGTTATTCTAAAAGATGGTTTAAATAAGTACAAAAATAACTATACAGCAAGAACAGTATTAATAAAGGGCATGGAGTTCCAGAAAAAAGGGTGCCATGGCAGTCAACACTTAGTGCTATGTCTTGTATGGAGTACATACTCAACAAAACCATTTCAGGAGAAAAGCTTGACATGGGAAGTGTACACATGTGCTTTTCAAATTGCATAGCTGATGTTTAATTCTTTACTAGTGATTCTCAACATTGGATACATGTAAGGATCCCCTGAGAAACACTGAGAATGACCAATGTCCAGACCAATGTCCGGACTCCACAGTCAGAGATTCTGATGTAATGGGTCTGGGGTCAGGCCTCGGATTTAGTATTTTCTAAAGCTCCTGGATGATTCTAACAAGTAGCTAGGATTGAGAAACCTCTAGTATTTGTGTATGTCTTTTTCTTTTGAAAGGTTAAGAAGCTTAGTATTCAAGGGGACAAACACAAATTTGGGAAATAAGAAGTACAGATTCTAGATTTAGCATGAGTGCCCATTGATACATCTTGGACAATTTGCTTTCATCAGTACAATAACAACTGGTGTGTAAACTCAGAGTAATATATCATTTCTGTCCCTTGGTCTCTCTCAGGAATTTGGAGAATTAAACTTGGGGGTTTTTTAGTAGAAAGTTACTATGTAAATACATTTAATTACTACACTTGATCCAGGGGGATGGGCTAAATGGGCCAGGGGCATTAAGGAGGATGCCCTTTGAGGAGGATGCGCCAGTGTTATATGTAAGTAATGCATCACTAAATGATTTCTATTCCTAAGATCATTATTACACTATATGTTAACTAACTTGGATTTAAATCTAAATAAATAAATAAAAATTTAAAAATGAGGTTTAATTGACAAATAACATTGGTTTCAGGTGTATATGTTAACTTTTAATAACAAAAACATGTTATGATTAAGAGCCTATTCATCATAATAAATTTATGCATTTTTGACATTCATCATCTCATTTATTTCTCTCCAAATCTTTGCCGGTTAAGTATTATGTTTATTTTGCAAATAACTGACCTACCCATCACACCTCCTTATGCGACAAAGCCATTTTCTCTTTTTCTTTCTTCAGTCTTAAGTATCTTTCTAAGTCATTGTTGACACTGTATATTTTATGATGAGTCAGTAGTATTGGTTTTAACATAAAGAGTAAAAAAACCCTGGCCCTGTGTTCGATCAATTGCCTAACTGGCAGGAGGAAAGAACAGAAATAAAATATATTGAGGAGGATCAGTAAGAGTCAGGAGGAATTGGAATTTGCTACTGGCCATTGCTAAATGTATTAAAAAGACATAAAGAAAGGTAACAAACAATAAACTTTTCAGGTTTTAGTGTCATAACTGCTAATCATATGTTGAAAGAATGAATAAATGAATGCATGCATTTAAAAATATTTTTGGAGGGGCACCTAAGTGGCTCAATCAGGTAAGTATCTGACTCTTGATTTCAGCTCAGGTCTTGATCTCACTGTTCATGAGTTTGAGCCTCACATCAGGTGCTGCATTGGCAGTGAGGAGCCTGCTTGGGATTCTCTCTTTCCTTCTCTTTCTGCCTCTACCTCACTCTGTCTCTCTTTAAAAAAAAATCATGGAAATGACCATAATGGTACGTAAAATCATTGAATACTTAACATAAGCCTGGCACTGTTTTTAGCCCTTAACATGTATTTTCTCTTTTGAACCAACACACTAATTCTTTTAGGTAGGTATTACTATTGTTCATTTTACAGATGAAGACAGTGAAGTCCAGAAGGATTAAGTATTTAAAGCACTGAGGCTCTGTTCCCTAATCCACCAGCAGCACAGTGACAAGGGCCTTAGTTACTGAATTTCCCAGTGCTGACCCGGCTCTTCCTTGAGCAAGCCTGGCCCAAGTCCGTCTATTGGTCTTTTCTGCGTGTGACGCCACCTGCTGGAGATGGGACCGGCTCTTCTTACCTTTCCCCCATTTCTAGTAGTGACTTCCTATTCCCGTCTGTTGGCACCATTTGCCAGGCGATCCCGTTAGCCTTAACTGGGGACAGAAATAGGTGGCGACAGGGCTGATAATTCCAGACGTGACATGGAGACTCTGGCCCCAGGCATGGATTCCAGGCCTCTCGATTCTGCCTTGGCTCTCATCTCTGCTCTCTTTCCCTTGTCAGCCACGACAGCATCCTGTGCATCCTCTGCCAGCCCCTCTGCACTTTATGGACTCTGTGGAAGTCATCAATTGTAAGGCTCACCGTTGAAAGAAATTTACCACCAAGAAAAAGAAACACACCCAATTATAATGGCATGATGTCACCAACCTAAAGATGTGGCCCTGTTTCAGAGAAGTGGAAATGTGTAGAAAAAAAAAGAGCATCTTAAAATTGATGAAATACAGCATATAAATGTGTTTTGATAGATTTTTCTAACACTTGGGGCCTGTGTGTAGCCAGCTTTTCTCATGACCACTGCTATTGCCAACTTGTAATGTTGGTGCCTCCTTTTGGGTGCTGTGAACTGGAGCAGCTATTGTCACAAATAGGGCCTTCCTCAAAAACTGGAGAAGAGTGTATACTTTTGGATGTGGGGGTTCAGACAGATGAAGAGAATGATAGCACGTGCTAAGGAATGGATATAGTCGGAGTGTGGAATAAATCCGACAATAGGGAGTTTAGGGAGGTTCTAGAAGTGTCTAGTTTACCATTTCATGATATGTAATACTTCCATACCCTGCCCCCCCCCCCCAAGTTTCTTCCTGCCCCTTTGTAGTCAATTGCCAGCCCAAACCCCAGCTCCTGGCAATCACTGATCTGCTTTCTATCACTAGTGTTTTAACTGTTTAAGAATTCGTGTTTGTGGTCCCCTGGGTGGCTCAGTCAGTTAAGCGTCTGACTTTGGCTCAGGTCGTGATCTCATGGTTCATGAGTTCGAGCCCCATCCGGCTCTGTGCTGGTGGCTTGGAGCCTGAAGCCTGCTTCGGATTCTGTGTCTCCCTCTCTCTCTCTCTCTGCCCCTTTCACTCTCACACTCTGTCTCTCTCCCTCTCAAAAATAAATGAACATTAAAAAAAAATTAAAAAAAAAAGAATTCATGTGGATGGAATCATGCAGTATATAGCATTTTGTGTCCAGATATTTCACCTAGCACAATGTTTTATAACTTTTTCATGTTGTTGCCTGTCTTAGCTGTTTGTTCCTTTTTTATTGCAGAATAATACTCCTTTGAATGAATTGTGCCACAATTCATTTATCTGTTTGTTAGGTGGTATACGTTTGGGTTGTTTCCCCAAACCAATGGGGAACTATTCAGCCTTTCACTGTTTAATATGCTATTAACTGTAGGGTTTTTTTTGGTAAATGCTCTTTTTCTGAGTTTGCTGTGTTTGGTTATGGGTGTTGGATTTTGTCCAATGCTTTTTTCTCCTGTCAGTTAAGTCACAGGCTTTTTTCTTCTTTAGCTGATTGATATGGTGGATTACATTGATTGGTTTCTGGATGTTGAAACACACCCTTGCATAGCACTTCATAAAGGTATGTCGTACTTTTTATACACTGTTGGGTTCAATTTAGCAACATTTTGTTAAGGAATTTTGTGTCTGAAGTTTTTGAGAGATACTGGTTTGTTATTTTCTTTTTCTGTACTGTCTTTGTCTGGTTTTGGTATCAGGGGAACGCTGACCTCATAAAATGAGGTGGGAAGCATTCCTTCCTCTTCCATTTCTGGCAGAAACTGTCCAAAATTTGTGTTAATGCTTCTTTAAATATTTGGTAACTTCTCCCCTGAATCTATCAGGGCCTGGAGGTTTCTGCATTTTTATATCCTGTGTTTTAATTTTCATTCGGTTTGAAATACTTTCTAATTTCCCTTGTAGTTTCTTCTTTGACTCTATGAGTTATTCATCAGGGTGTTTAATTTCCAGTATTTGGGGATTTTTCTAGTTATTTTTCTGTTACTGGTTTCTACTTTAGTTTGTTATCAGAAAATATACATTGTATGGTTTAATCATTTTAAATTTATTGAGACTTGGTTAATGTCTCAGAATATCATCTGTCTTAGTGCATATTCCAAATGGACTTTAAAAGAGCACGTGTATAGGGATATCTATCTGCTCACTTGGTAGAGCATGTGACTCTTGATCTCAGGGTAATGAGTTCAAGCCCCATGTTGGGTGTAGAGCTCACTTGAAAAACTAAATAAAAAAGCATGCATGCATACTGGAGTTCAGGGTAGAGTGTTCTGTAAATGTTAATTGGCTCATGTTAGTTGGGTAGTGTTGAAGCCTATTGTAATCTTACAGATTTTCTGTCCACTCATTCTAACAATTACTGATAGTAATATATTGAAATCACTACCTATAATTGTGGACTTGTTTACTTCTTTCAATTCTAACAGGTTTTGCTTCATGTATTTTGATGATATGTTATTAGATACATAAACATTTAGGATTATATGTTCTCTTGATACTTGAACATCTTTATCATTATGAAATATCCCTCTTTCTCCATAACAACATTCCCTATTCCAAAGTTTACTTTGTCTGATATTAATATAGCCACTCCCAATTTGTTTTTATTAATGGTAATATGCATATATCTTTTCACTTTTAACTTACTCGTGTTTTTATGTTTAAATTAGGATTCTTGTGGACATCATATGGTTGCATCTTGTTTTTTTTAAGTACACTTGACAATTTCTGCTTTTTTCATTTAAAATTATTTTAATGTTTTATTTATTTTTGAGAGAGAGAGACAGAATGAGCAGGGGAGGGTCAGAGAGAGAGGGAGACACAGAATCTGAAGACAGTCTCCAGGCTCTGAGCTGTCAGCACAGAGCCCGACATGGGGCTCAAGCCCACAAACCGTGAGATCATGACCTGAGCTGAAGTCGGACGCTTAACCGACTGAGCCACCCAGGTGCCCCTAATTTCTGCTTTTCAGTTGCACGATTTAGACAATTTATATTTAATGCAATTGTTGATTTAAATAGTTTGTTGCCTTTCCTTTATTTATTTATTTTCTTTTCAAATTTTCATTTATATTCTAGCTAGTTAACATATAATGCAACATTGGTTTCTGGAGTAGACTTCGTGATTCCTCGCTTACATACGACACTCAGAGCTCATCATAAGAAGTGTCCTCCTAACTCCATCACCCGTCTAGACTATCCCCCACCTCCCTCCCTCCATCAACCCTCAGTTTGTTCTCTAAGAGTCTCTTATTTCCCTCTTTTTTTCCTTTTTCTTCCCCCCCCAATATGTTCATCTGTTTTGTGTCTTAGATTCCACATATGAGTGAAATCATATGGTATTTGTTTTTCTCTGACTGACTTGTTTTGCTTAGCATAATACACTCTATCTCTACCCATGTCATTGCAAATGGCAAGAGTTCCTTCTTTTTATTGGCTGAGTAATATTCCATTATATTCCAATACGTATATATACACCACATCTTCTTTATCCATTCATCAGTCAATGGACATTTGGGCTCTTTCCATAGTTTGGCTATTGTTGATAATGCTGCTGTAAACATTGAGGTGCATGTAACTTTGAATTAGCATTTTTGTATCCTTTGGATAAATACCTAGCAGTGCAATTACTGGATCATAGGGTAAAAAGTTTTTTTTTTAACTTTAGGATGAACCTCCATACTCTTCTCCAGAGTGGCTGCACCAGTTTGCATTCCCACCAACAGTGCAAGGAGGTTCCCCTTTCTCTGCATCCTAGCCAACACCTATTGTTTCTTGTGTTGTTCATTTTAGCCATTCTGACAGGTGTGAGGTAGTATCTCATTGTGGTTTTGATTTATATTTTCCTCATGATGAGTTGAGCATCTATTCATGTGTCTGTTAGCCATCTGGATGTCTTCTTTGGAAAATATCTGTTCATGTCTTCTGCTCATTTCTTCACTGGATTATTTGTTTTTTGGGTATTGAGTTTGATGAGTTCCTTATAGATTTTGGATACCAACCCTTTATCAGATATATCATTTGTAAATATCTTCTCCAATAGTTTTGTTGATTATTTCCTTCACTGTGCAGAAGCTTTTTATCTTGACGAGGTCCCAGTAGTTCATTTTTGCTTTTGTTTCCCTGTTGCCTTTATTTTAAAGACATTAAGAAATTAGGAAACATCTTTTATATTGTATCCATATGTTCAGCACTTCTGTACTATTCTTAGTTCTTTTGCTTTATTTTTCTTCCATTTGAAGAACTTCAGCATTTCTTGTAGTGCAGTCTTGCTGATAAATCCTTTCAACATTTTTTTATCTAAATATAATTTTTACTTTATTTCCATTTTTAATAGATATTGTTGCTGAGTGTAGAATTCTAGGTTGGCAGTTTTTTCCTTCAATACTTTAAAAATGTTGCTCATTTGTCTTCCAGCTTGTGTGATTTCTAATAGGAACTCCGCAGTCATTGTTTTTTTTGCTCTCCTTTATGTAATGACTTCTGGGGGGGCAGGTTTAAAATATCACTTTATGACTGTGTCTCAGAAACTTGATTATGATGTGCTTTGGTATAGTTTTCTGCTGGGTTCATAAGCTTTTTGGATCTGTGTGATTTCTACTCTTCATCAAATTTAGAAAATTTTTGGCCATTGTTTCTTGAAATCTTCCCCCCCCCACCCCCCACCCCAACACACGCACCTATGACTTCCCAGGGCTCCAATTACAGGTACGGTAGACTACTTGATTTTGTTTTACTGTTATATATATATTTTTCATTTAATTTCAGATATTGTGTTTTTCATCTCTAGAAGTTGAATTATTGTTGGTATTATTTTCTTCCATTTCTCTTTTTATTATGTTTATGTTTTCCTCTGGATTCTTGACTATCTGGAGCATACTTATAGTAGCTGATTTAGAAGCTTTCTATTTTATTATCTCTGTCATTTCTAGGTGTATTTATATTGATTGATTTTTCTCCTGGTTGTGGATTATGTTTTCTGCATGTCTGGTAATTTTGTTTGGGTCTCAGGACACTGGATTTTTATGCTGTTGGGTGTGGGATTTTGTTGTATTCCTTCAAAAATATCAGCCTTTGATCTGACAGGCAGTTAAGTTACTTAGTCTGATCCTTTTGAGGCTTGCTTTTCTGCTTTGTTAGGATGAAACAAAGCAGTCTTTAGCCTAGGATAATTTAGCCGCACTACTTGGGTGATTCCTTTCTGACGATTTTATTCTATGTCTGGAAAATGTCCATCCCTGTGTGGACTCTGGGCATTGCATGTCCCACTGCTTTATGGTAGCTCTTATTCAGTCTTGGGAGTTTCATCCAAACATATGCAGATCAGGGGCTTCTGGGCGGCCCAGTCGGTTAAGAGTCCTGCTTTGGCTAAGGTCATGATCTCCTGGTTTGTGAGTTGGAGCTCCACTCTGAGCATGGACCCTACTTTGGATTCTGTGTCTCCCTCTCTCTCTGCCCCTTCCCCGCTTGTGTTCTGTGTCTATCAAGAAGAAGTGTACATTAAAAATTTTTTAAAATCCAAACATATGCAGATCAGGATTTAGCCAATGATTTGAAGAGTCCCCTCTGCAGACCCCTTGACCTCTGCCGCTGGACACCTCTTTCCTCTCTGGTATTCTGCCCCACAGCTGTAGCTTCCTCAATCTGCTGGTACTTTTTCCTCATCTCAGTGAGACGACTTGGCCCTGTTTAGGTTTCTTGTACCTGTGCCGTATCCTGGAAACTGTCTCCAAGTAATAATCCAGGGCTAGGGCTCACCTCACCTCATTGGTTTTCCTTCTCTTAGGAATCAGAGCCCTTTGTGGTATGTTGTCCAATGTCTGCAAAACAGTTTAGTTTACAGCTGCTTTTTTAGTTGTTTTTCCTGGACAGCAGTTCCCAGAGTAGTTAGTTCTTCAGACCCAAAGCAATGATCTCCTACACTCTTGCACCATTTTCGTGACCATTATTGGAAATGCCTACTTCCACATGATCTTTAAGATAATTATCTCCCATTACAAAACCCTGCTCCATGAAAATTATAAGTGAGACATGGAATTTATATATTACCTTTCCAAAGTTGACATTGGTGCCAAATTTACAAAAGAGATAGAGAGTTTGCTGATGTGTTGGTAGGTATCCAAGCAAGGTCATTAAATTGCACATCTCCATGAGGTCACAAGTTCTGAAGTCAGTTTCATTTAAAAATGTTCCTAATAAAGGGGCCGCTGGGTGGCTCAGTCGGTTAAGTGTCTGACTTGATCTCAGCTCAGGTAGGGATCTCATGGTCATGAGATTGAGCCTCGGTTCTGGCTCCATGCTCAGTGCTTGGGATTCTCTCTCTCCCTGCCTCTCCCCCATTTGCGTGCTCTCTCTTTCTCTCTCTCTCAAAATAAAGAAAGAAACTTTAAAAAATGTTCTTAATAAAAAAGCAAAAATTAATTTTACCAAATCCTGATTCATGAGTAGGCATCTTTTTAATATTCTGTATGATGAAACAGGAAGTGCACGTAAGCACTTCTGCTACATACTGAAGCATGATGATTGACTTTAGGAAAAGCATCGTGTAATTGTTTGAGTTGCAAGCTGAACTCAAGCTTTGTTTTCGTGGGGGACTATTTTTACTTAGAATAGCCAATAGGGATGCCTGGGTGGTTCAGTCGGTTGGCCCTCTGACTTTGGCTCAGGTCATGATCTCACGGTTTGTAAGTTTGAGTCCTGCATCAGGAGCTGTGCTGGAAGCTTAGAACCTGGAGCCTGCTTCAGATTCTGTGTCTCCCTGTCTCTCTCTGCCTCTCCCCCACTCTCACTCTCACTCTCTCTCTCTCAAAAACAAATAAAGATTAAAAAAATTAAAAAAGAAGAATAACCAATGGACAAATACAGTTATTCAGATTTGGGTATTTGGCAGATGTTTTCTTGCAAATAAACAAAGTGAGCCTGTCACTTAGAGAAAACAAAGGGCAATATTTGTTGCTGGTGATAAAATATGAGCTTTCAGTAAAAATTAGCATTTTACAATTAGTAAATTGTGCCTGCCACCATGAGCTTAATAGCTTCCCAATAATTAAAAGGCTTTTCTGATGAGATGGAGGGATGATATTAATGGATGTGATTAAAAATATTGTGTAATAAAGAGTGTCAACATTTGGAAGATTCACATGAAATCAGTGAACTAATATTTTCCAAATTACAAATGCATGATGTTACAAAATTATGCACAACTAAAAGATACATTCAAATTTCAAGAGGGGCCAATGGATTTTAATGTAAAGGAGTATGAAAAGTTTATTAATATGGTTTTTGATGAATTCCTACATTGCAACTGACTTTTAGAAAACTACTACTTGTCATGTTTGGGTGTAGCATCCATGAAGAATGTCCACAGTGATCTGATAAAGCTACTCTTCTTGGGTGCCTGGCTGGCTCAGTCGGTAGAGCAGGTGACTCTTGATCTGGAGGTCATGAGTTCAAATCCCACGTTGGGTGTAGAGCTTACTCAAAAACAATAATAAAGATATTCACATTTCCACCTGCATATCTGTGTGAGGGTAGACTTTCTTCATGTAGTTCAAATAAAATATTACAACAGATTGAATGCAGAAGCAGATATGAGAATCTGGATTTATTTTTTTTACTTAGGCTTGAAATCAAAGAGGCTTACAATAAAAAAAAAAAAAAGTGGGCTCCAGGTGGCTCAGTTGATTGACTGTCCAACTCTTGCTTTTGGCTCACGCCATGATCTCATGGTCATGGGGTAGTGCCCTGCTTTGGGCTTCTCGCTGGCGAGCTCCATGCTAGTGTGGAGCCTGCTTGGGATTCTCTCTCTGCCTCTCTCACTGACCCTCCTGCATGCTGTCTCTAAAAAAAGGGGATTTACAATAAAATAAAAGATGCCACTCTTCACTTTAAATTTTTTGAAAATATTTCTCACAAAATATTAATATGAAGATGTAATTGTTATTTTAAAATGACTTATTTTCCTGTTTTAATCTCTAGTGTGGTATTGATAGTTCTAACCTATATAAACAAAGCCTTTCTGAGGTCCTCAAGAATTTTTAAGAATAGAGATGGGCTCTAGAACAAAGTTTGAGTTTCTGTCCTTTAAAGATCACATGCGGTGAAAACATCAGGATGTGGTGCTTTTTAAATTAAAAAAAAGTTTTTAATGTTTTTATTTTATTATTATTTTTAAAAATATAATTTATTGTCAAATTGGCTAACACAGTGTGTACAGTGTGCTCTTGGTTTTGGGGGTAGATTCCCGTGGTGCATCGCTGACATATGACACCCAGGGTTCATCCCAACGAGTGCCCTCCTCAAAATGTGTTCATTCTTGAAAGAGAGAGACAGAGTGCAAGCAGGGGAGGGAGAGAGAGGGAGACACAGAATCCGAAGCAGGCTCCAAGTTCTGGGCTGACGGCACGGAGCCCGACGCAAGGCTTGAAGCCAAGAACCATGAGATTGTGACTTAAGACAAAGTTGGACGCTTAACCGACTGAGCCAACTAGGCACCATGTTTCTGGTGCTTTTTAAATGGGGAATCTATAGGGGCGCCTGGGTGGCTCAGCCGGTTAAGCATCTGACTTCGGCTTAGGTCATGATTTCACGGTTTGTGGGTTTGAGCCCTGCATCTGGCTCTGTGCTGAAATCCAGCTCAGAGCCTGAACCCTGTTTCGGATTCTGTGTCTCCCTCTCTCTCTGACCCTCCCCTGCTCATGCTGCCTCTCTCTCTCTCTCTCTCAGAAATAAATAAAACATTAAAAAAATATAAACGGGGAATCTATAATCTCTCTTTCTCTCCGCTGCAATTGCTTATTTCTGTTTTATACTTTTGGCAGAACAAATTTGGTAGCTTAAGTTTTCGTGGAGAAATTGTACCTTTGGGTTTTTGGATTTATTGTCATTGCCTTGCAGGCGGTATTTCTCACATTTCCTCCAATGCTTTTTGTACCCTAGGTTACTTCTCCTTTCTTATTCCTAATCTTGAATTTTGTTTTCTCCTGAGCTCACTCTTTATTTTATTCATCGCTCACATCCCACTAATAACGCAGCACAACAGTTAGGGATGAAGAGAATACAAGGGAGGGCACAGTGGACAGGGACCAGCCAGGACGAAGGGAAGGGGACTGATAGCGTGTGTGGACTGTGCCTCTGGTGTGATCACGGCAGAACTTCAAGAAAAAGAGACGTCCGTGGGGATTGCCGGCCGGTCTCCCAGCCTGGGTTTCACAGGGCCATTGGTATTTGTAGCCCCATCAGCATCTAAGCCATTCATCCTAAATTTTAGCATCCCGAAATTCAGTTTTGCTTGTGTTACCAGGTTTGGATCAGGCTCTGGAGTAACTGGCTATCCATGTTCACAAAAATGACCGGTGGAAAAACTGGAATGCCGATTTAATAGTTTCCTAACACATGAACCAAAACACCTGTGTCTCTGGAGCAACGCATTTCTTTCTTCTGCATGCGAATATCTGTGGTTTCCTAGAGACTGATCCTGGAGCTGCATCTGCAAGGGAACGAACAGGGCTTGGCCCATCTCCTGGGACCCCTGGAGAGCTCTGCAGCGAGACGGACCCTTGGAGATGCTCTAAGTCGAGGCAATGAGCTGGGCCTTGGAATCTCCACATCGGTCAGTCATTGGGTATGGACACCCCCTGGGAGGGCCTGTAGCCTTGGCTGAGCCCCATAGCCCGGGGCTATGCCCAGAGAGGGCTGCCACTGTGCACCCCCTATTCCCAGCAGATGGGGGACAGGTGCCCTGGCCCCGAAGAGAGGTTCTGGCTAGAGCACCCCAGCACTCACTACAAACACATTGGTTGTAAGATACGTCCTGAATTCGGAAACATGGAATGTGAAGAAAGCGCACCTTAATGGGGTAGAAATATCGTGTAAGGATTCAGTAGTGGTTTATTTTGGAGGTGCAAGCTGGACTTGCGGAAGAATCCAGGTAGAGAATTGGGACTCCAGAGGGTCCCAGGGATTATTTTCCACTGTCTGTCATTCATGGTTCTGTTTGCAAATCTATTTTACTCTTCCTTCTTGATATTTCAACTTTCTTTGCTAAACAGTTTAGCACCGTCAGCACAGGAGGTGGGTGAGGGCCTGTACTGTGCTGGACAATGCTTAAACATTGTCTCTCAGGAGGAAAAGAAGTGTGCACGTGTATTCATGTAATTTTTACTGATCTAGAGGATACAGAGGGCACAATTTTAGGTAATAATGAACTATACAGCACTCTTTAGTGTGAAGTCCACATAGCCAGTTGAATCTCACAGAATGTTTTCATTGATTTTTGCAGAACTCTTTTTCTCCTCAGCCAGTCTGTGGGTCTAAAGGATGAGTGAGTCCAGCTCTGACATGGATGCCAATTGATATTTATTTATTTTTAAAAATTTTAATGTATTTTTTTGTTTGGTTTTGAATGACAGAGGACAGAGTATGAGCAGGGAAGGGGCAGAGAAAGAGGGAGACACAGAATCTGAAGGAGGATCCAGGCTCTGAACTGTCAGCACAGAGCCAGATACAGGGCTCGAACCCGTGAACTGCGAGATCATGACCTGAACCAAAGTTGAATGCTTAACCGACTGAGCCACCCAGGTGTCCCACTGGTTGATATTTTAAATTAGTGAAGAAGACAAAAGTGAAGCAATAAAGGTGCATGCTAGAACTTCATTTGTTTGCCCTGTGATTATTGAATCAGATAATAGTTCTTGAATCCTGGAAGAATATCTCCTCAAGTCTTGGTCCCCTTTACTCACTGTGGGACAGCTACAGGCATGACGCTTTAAATTTCATTTGTACCTGTTGTTTTCCACAGGCGAGAGATTTTGCTACTCAGGGGACCTTTGGCAATGTCCAGAGACATGTTTGGTTGTCACAGCTACAGAAACGCTGTTCCTGGCATCTAATAGGTAAGGTCAGGGGCATCTCTCTTTCCCAAAAAGAATCATCGGGTCCACGGCTGAGAAACTCTAATCTGTATTATTAATGTTCCCTCCATAACTATTTAAAATTTAGACAATAGACGGGGTGTCTGGGTGGCTCGGTTGGTTGAGCGTCTGACTTCGGTTCAGGTCATAATCTCACAGTTCGTAGGTTCGAGCCCCATATCAGGCTCTGTGCTGACAGCTCAGAGCATGGAGCTTGCTTTAGATTCTGTGTCTCCCCCTCTCTCTGTCCTCCCCTGCTCATGCTCTGTCTCTGTCTCTCAATAATAAATAAAAACAGAGATTTCAAAGTAATATATTAGATCAGTGGTTCTCAAAGTGTGGTCCCTGGGTCAACAGAAGCTGCCTCACTTGGGAGCTTGTTCCCAAAGCAAATTATTGGGCACGACTCCAAACCTCCTGACTGAGATCATCTTGGGAGTGGGGGCCAGCAGTCTGGGTTTCCAGAAGCCCTCCAGGGTGTTCTGAGGCAAACTGAAGACAGGGCCACCGTGTTCCATTATCTAGCTTTTAAAACCAGTTACATTCTGTCCTTTAGGACAGCAGCAAAACCAACCCAGGTCATTCTGATTACATTTGGCATTTATTCCACTCTTCAGAAATGGCCAAAAAATCTCTTTTTGGATGAGTTACTCCAACAGAGCAATATTCTCATCAATCTTATGTTGATTTTGACTATCTCTTCCCTTAGACAATGACTCGTCTTTTCTTTCTTTCTTTTTAAGTTTTATTTATTTTTTTTTAGTAATACCTACATGCAACGTGGGACTTGAACTCATGACCCTGAGATCAAGAGTCATGTGCTCGTCCGACTGAGCCAACCAGGTGCTCTTGGTCTTTGGTTTCTGTGAATTCTTTATCGTAGCCCCATATATGCTATTAAATCATATTTATCTTATATAATTTAACTTCAGGGTCTATCTCTTGATTCCCATGCTAGGTGGTAACATCCTCAAGGGTCGGGACCAGGTTTTTTATTTGGTTTAGGCCGTAGAACCGAAGGTGGTGCAGAGGTCACAGAAAACACTTAAATATTGGTTGAATAATTATGGAGATTTACACAAAATTTTCCATCCACTTCTTTGCTTTCTTTTAATGGCATTATTTAAAATTTATCACATGTAATTTCTAAAGTATATATGTTAGAAACATTTGTAACGAATGTCAATAATTAAAACAAAATATGACTGCTCTCTGGATAGTTTCTCCACATTAAGGAATTTGTGTCAAATTATGGTGTGAGGAAGAAAAGACGAATCACCAATGGTTACATTTTGATATGTTTCCTTCCAGTCATTTTTTTCTAGGTTTATACACTTTTCTAACCAAAGAGAGACCATATGCTATATTTCTAGTTTCATTAGTTTACTTTTTTATGAAGCATTATATCACAAGCATTCTCATATAATTGAATATTTTCTGAAACCTGGTTTTTAATGTTCCATATTATTGTGTTGTATCTATGAACTACAACTTATGTAACCATTCCCCTATTTAGGATATTTGGGTTGCTTCCAATGTTTCACTTTTTATTTATTTTATTATTATTTTTAATGTTTATTTTTGAGAGAGAGAAAGACAGTGTGAACAGGCAAGGGGTAGAGTGAGGGAAACACAGAATCTGAAGCAGGCTTCAGGCTCTGAGCACTCAGCACAGAACCAATGTGGGGCTCGAACTCATGAACTGTGAGATCATGTCCTAAGCCAAAGTCGATGCTTAACCGACTGAGGCACCCAGGTGCCCCTAATATTTCACTTTTTAAATAACCGCTGTTACATATTGGGATGAAAATGGACACGTTCTACCTTAGAGTCTTTTTTCCTTTCTGTATTGAAAAGCTTGTCAGTTTCTTTTCTTTTTTTTTCTTTCTTTTCTTTTTCTTTTTTTCTTTTTTATTGTTGAGAGAAAGAAAGACAGACCATAGTAGAGGAAGGGCAGAGAGAGGGAGACACAGAATCCGAAGCAGGCTCCAGGCTCTGAGCTGACAGAGCCCCTCAATGTGGGGGTCTAACCCATGAACCAAGAAATCATGACCTGAGCTGAAGTCGGACACTTAACTGACTGAGCCACCCAGGCGTCCCCAAAAGCTTGTCAGTTTGCTTGTTCAAGTACACATCTTTCACTGTTCCATCTCAAACCTTTATCAGGATTAAATGCACATGTTTACAGAAACATAAAAATCTGTGAAAGTCTGAAATGTAAAAGAAGCCTGTTTATGGTAGCTACTTTTTTCTCTGGTTTAACATTTACTGTCTCTTATTGGCCAGCTGTCCTTTTGCTGTCAACTTCCATTACTGTTATGGCCATCTCTGTCCGTCCTGCATTCAGATCCTTGTTTAATAATCCCTAAAACAGGAAAGTGCTAACAGATTTTTTTGCTTATAAGTGAATTATAAGTGACTCTGAAAACAGATATCTACATAAGAGTGTTGCCATGCTTATTAGTTCAAGGAACTTTTTTTCTGTAAAATATTTTAAGCTTTCAAAAGCCCTAAAAATTAGCAAAGCCTCTTAGGTCAGAGAGTGAGTTAACTTCGTATGTTGATTTACTTCTGGTAAAAGGCAGGTATCTTTTGGACAACATGTAACCAACACAACACATGTATACAAAACTTTGTAAACTGATTCAATAATTCTCTACTGTCTTTATTTTGATAAATCATCTTACCTAGTCAACTGATGTAACTGAATGATATTTCTTTCCTTTTTGAGTGGGAAGAACTAACATGTCAAATATTGTTCAGTTATGACTCAACTAGAATTTGAAAAACAACTTCAATGGCATAGAACCAAAGATTAATGGTTTGTAAACAGTTCTTAGGGTCTTTTAAAAATTAAAACCATAGGGGAACCTGGGTGGCTAAGTCAGTTAAGCATCCAAATTTGATTCAGGTCATGGTCTCATAGTTAAGGGGTTTGAGCCCCGCATCAGGTTCTGTGCTGACAGCTCAGAGCCTGGAGCCTGCTTCAGATTCTGGGTCTCCCTCTCTCTCTGCTCCTCCCTCCCTCAAGCTCTGTCTCTCTCAAAAATAAATATAAAGCATTAAAAAATAAAATAAAAATCTTAGATATTATTTTTCTCCACAATTTTTCTTCTTGGGTTGGACTTAAAAAAAAACACAATTTCCGATTACATCTCCAATCATGTCACTGAAAATCTTGATTGCTAAACACATGACCACAAAAATGATCTCACTTAGCTTAGGGTAAATGTTCAGTTATGACCAAGGTATGTAAGCAATTTAGAAGTGAGGAAGAAGAGACATTTACTTCTGAAATGACTTACATTCTTGTAGTTGCTTAACTTTACAGGCAATTTAACGGGCTGGCAATGAACACTGCCCCTTTATTCTATACTTATGAGCGAATAGTATTGTTTAGGTGTTCCCCACTCCAGTGCATTCATATTGGTAAGCAGGTAACTTGGAGCACTGATGTGAATTTATGGTATAATGAGTGAAGATCTGGCTCTAGTTAACATAACTGAAGTGTTCTATGAGGAGACTTTTGCACCTGAACGAGCAGGTACAAGCAGGTGTAATAGCTCCTCGTTAAAAATACACCATGACTCGTGTTTCAGCCCACTTTCAATTCTATCCGCTAGCATAAAAAGGCAAGCGCGCTTCCGGAGGGCGCCGCCAGGGGGTGCAAATCCACAGCGGCTTCGTCAACAACAGGGGCCCTGGAGCGCTTCCTTCCTTCCTCTCGCTCACCTCAACTTCCGCCGGAAGCGGTTCCTGTCAGTCGTTGTCCTCCGGCGTTAGAGCTTGTTGGCGTCGGGCTCGCGGCGCCTGGCTGGCCGCGGCTGGAACCGAGGAGCTGGAGACGGAAGCTCGGGCGTCAACCCGGGCAGCGAGATGGACGTTCTGAAGTCGGAGATCCTCCGGAAGCGGCAGCTGGTGGAGGACAGGAACCTGTTGGTGGTGAGGATCCTCGGGGCTCGCGGGGCTTTGGCGATCGAAGACGTGTGTGTAGACAGCGGCGGCGGGGGGGGGGGGGGTTGCTGGGACTGGGGGGAACGGAAAAGGGGTCCTGGCGGGCGTGGAGCTTACGAGAGTCCCGCCAGTACCCCCAGAGCGGCCCCTTGAGGCCCACCCCCCGACACCTCCCTGGGGTGTCTTAGGAAGTGGGGAAACGCCCCACATTTGGGCACGTTTCCCCCCCAGCTGTCCCTTATTCCTCGAAGTTTCCGTGTCTGCGCCTTCTCTCCCCTCTGCGGTGTCCGTGTTCTGCGAACGTGCCCCAGTTCTTGTACCCAGCTCAGAGGGAGGCAGGTCCAGGATTATTTAATAAAAATCTCCCATCCGTCCTGCTCCTGAAATCTGGGTTTTTACTACATTTCCCCCGCCTCCTTCCCCCAACACATACAAAAGTCTGTGGCCAGCTCTTCGCTGATGGGACGGCTAAGGCTGCTGTGGACAAAACAGTGGAATAAAGGGAGAAAGGAAAACTACTTCCTTAACTGATCTTTGTTGCTTTGTTGCGTTGTGTACCAATAACTTAGACCAGCTGTTCTCAAAGCTTTGGGCCTCGGGAACCGTTTACACTTCTCCAAATTGTTGGGGATCCCAAAGGGCTTTTGATGATGTGTTTATTGATATTTACTGTATTGCAATTCAAAACTGAGAGGTTTATATATATATATATTTTTGAAGTTTAGGTGATGTACACAATTATTAGTTTCAGGTGTATAGCAGCCTCGGCGATTACAAATATTAGGAAATACGCACCGCGGTAAGTGTAGTTAACACCTGTCACTGTACAAAGGTGTTCATATATTTCTGACCAGGGGCGCCTGGGTGGCCCAGTCGGTTGAGCCTCTTACTTTGGCTCAGGTTATGATCTCACAGTTTGTGAGTTTGCGCCCTACACCGCGGTCTGCGCTGACAGCCTGGAGCCTGCTTCGGATTCTCCGTGTCCCTCTCTCTCTGCCCCTCTCCTGCTTGTGTTTTCTCTCTCTCTCTTTCTCAGAAATATACGTTAAAAAATACTGACTGTATTCCCAGTGCTGTACTTTTTATCTCCATTTCTTACCAGTTTTATAACTGGGGGTTTGTATCTCCCTCTCCTTCACCTGGTTTGCTCATCCCCACCCCCTCCACAATCACCCGTTGTATGTATTTATTAGTCTCTATTTTATTTTTTTAGTTTCCATATATAAGTGAGATCACATGGTATTTGTCTTTCTCTGACTTCAGCTGGTGTAGTACCGTCTAGATCGGTCCATGTTGTCCCAAGTAGCAAGACTGCATTCTTTTTTTGATATGCAGCTACATAATTTTATATAGAATCCATTGATTTATAGTCCGTATCTTTCTGCATCATAGTGTCCCGAAATAGTTTTCAAAGTTTTCACAGCCCCGGTCTCAGTAAGAAATTTTTGTATTTTGCTCTGTTATGATTGTAGAAAAAGTTTCGTAAAACCGGTCTTACCTTAATTATGTGCATTTCTTTTTTTTTTTTTAATTTTTTAAAAAGTTTATATTTTTATTTTGAGAAAGAAAATCCCAAGCAGGCTTCAAGCTGTCGGCACAGAGCCGGATGTGGGACTAAAACTCATAAACCATGAGATCACGACCTGAGCCAAAACCAAGAGTCGGGTGCTTAACTGACTGAGCCTCCCAGGTGCCCCGAGGTGTGATTCTATCATGTGTTTTGTTTTAATCTGTTCTGTTTGATTAAAAACAAAAAAACAACAACAACAGGTTGGGGATCAGTGAATTGTTACAGTTCCCTGATCTGTAGCTGGAAAACACCTGTCTATGTTAAATTGTTCTTCCTGAAGGGCTGCCTCAATTTGGTCATTTCGAGTGATGTTGCAGCTTTTTATTGTTAGTCTGATAGTTGACATAGTAAATACTGTGAGTGCCTCTTTGTTAGATTAGAGAAACTCCAAAAAATAGCCTCCTATCATCTGTCCTAAGTGTTCTGCCTGGTGTAACTACTCAGAGGTAAATGGAGCCGCTGCGTTGTTCTAATACCAATGCTTTGGAGCCCTGGTGTTCGTGAATCTTGATTAAAAACAAGTTTTTTTTTTTTTTTTTTTTTTTTTTTACTGTTTATTTACTTTTGAGAGTGGCAGAGAGAGAGGGAGACACAGGCTCCAGGCTCCTAGCTGTCAGCACAGAGCCCACATGGGGCTTGAACTCACCCCCCGGGACATCATGACCTAACCCGAAGTTGGATGCTTAACCGACTGAGCCACCCAGGCGCCTCTGGTGAAATTTGGTTTAACATGGACCCTCATTTATGTGGAAAACCCAAGGGTGCTTAAGAAACACTTTCAGCAGTTTTTGTTGTAGTTATGCAGATGGTCTTTGTGTAGACTTTTAGCTTTATTTTCCCCCCAGTATCTTATTGAGTGTTTTCTGTGTGTGTATGATCCCACACTCTGCCACAGAGAATTTAAAAAAAAAAAAAAAAAAAGTAAGGCTTGATCTTGTAAGGAGCATGCATTCAGTTTCACAGAAAATAAGCCAACAGGCAAGAAATTCCTCCCCTTTTCTCCTATTAAAATGGATGCGGTATCACTTGAAGCTCAGGTCGGACCTTCCACCTGCACACTGGATCCCAGCTCCTTTTTAGCATCGTGAACCTTAATGTCCCACCCTCTTCCTTCCTGTGCCTTCAGTCTGCCAGCTTATCTGCACCAGCACTGAAACATACTGATGGCTCTTCCATCTTTAAAAAAAAATTTTTTTTTTTTTTTATAACCAAGCTTCTTAAAATGAGTTGTAATTCTACTCTCTCCTTACGTGATGCAGACTGGTTCCTGCCCCCACAGCTGTACCGAATCCCTTCTAATCAGGGACAGCAGTGCCCTCCGTGTTTTCCTGACTGACCTCAACAGCCCGTGACTCTTGACCCCTCTCCTTTGTATATATGCCCCTCTGCCTCTCCTCCTTTTGATGCTAGAACTCAAAGGATCTTTGACTTAGAAAGGTTACGAATTAGTGGGGGTACTTGTCTGGCTCAGTCGGTGATGAATATGAATCTTGGTCTCAGAGTTGTGGGTTTGAGCCTCATGTTGTGTGTAGAGATTACTTAACAACAAAATCTTAAAAAAAAAAAAAAGACCAAAGATTACTAATTTCTGTGCTGGTGAAAATCTGTGCCCATGACACCCTAGCATCAGGTTGTTGCAGCCCTTCTGAACCCGTTTGCAGTTTTCAGCTCTTTGAACTTGCCTTCTGTATTTAACGGTCAGTGAGTAGCCTTTGAAGTTTTTTCTTTTTAAGTATGGCCCAAAAACAGTGTGGTAGAGACTTTGCTGCAGAGTAGTTTTTTTTTTTTTCCAACATTTTACTATGAAAATTTTCAAATGTATAGAAAACTCAAAATAATTGCACTATAAACACTCCTCCCTACTGCCTAGATTTCTGCAATGAAACCTGCATTAACATTTTACTATCTTTGCTTTTTCATGTAACTGTCCATTCATTAATTCATCTGACATTGCAGAAACGACTTTATTTTATTTTTTTAATGTTTTTTTTTTAAATTTATTTATGAGAGAAAGAGAGCGAGAGAGAGACAGTGTGAGCAGGGGAGGGTCAGAGAGAGAGGGAGACACAGAATCCTTAGCAGGCTCCAGGCCCTGAGCTGTCAGCACAGAGCCTGACGTGGGGCTCAAACCCACGAACCGTGAGATCATGACCTGAGCCAAAGTTGGACGCTTAACTGACTGAACCGCCCAGGCGCCCCCAGAAACGACTTTAGAGTGGTTGTAGTGGTCAGAGCTTTTTAGGTTCAGGGATGGGCTGTTTCAGTTTGGTTTCTTCAGTTTGGTGAAGGGGCACTCACAGCTAAGTGTTTCAACTGTTACAGATTAACAGAAGGCTGGGACAGCACGTGAAGTGACCAAAGATGAGGTAGCTCTTCTGTAACCATGTAGACCTGTGTTTTTGCACTGTAGAAGGGGTATTGAAAACAATTTAATGATCTTAATATATTTCAAGTTAAGTTGCAGACGTTGGTACACTTTACCCCTAAACCATTTGCTGTGCTTATCCTTTCATTATTCTTTTTGTGTGTATATTAAGAAACACACATATCAGTGAATTTTGACAAGTGCCTCTGTGTAATGCCATCGAATATCACCTTGTCCCATCTTCGGTCATCCCCTCTGGCCACAGAAGCCACCACTGTTCAGGTTTCTTTCCACCATGGTTAGCTGGCCTGCTCTAGAATGTCATGTAGGTGGGATCATACTGCGTGCTCTCTGTTCCTC
The DNA here is from genome assembly GCF_003009895.1 of Hyaena hyaena. NCBI lineage: Eukaryota > Metazoa > Chordata > Mammalia > Carnivora > Hyaenidae > Hyaena > Hyaena hyaena. Next base: position 545,230 of record NW_024080797.1, read on the forward strand.
TCTTTTTAATCATAACGTTTTGGGCTGTTTGCTCCTTTTTCTGCTGAAGAGTATTCCAGTATTCCACTGCATACATAGCCCCAGTGAGTTCATCTGATCTGAGGTTGGCGCCGGAGCTGTTTGCACGATTTAGCTCTTCAGAGGAGAGCGGCTGTGAAACCGTGTACGCGTCGTGGGTTTTCATTTCTCTTAGGAAGATCCCAGGGAGTGGAATTGCTGGGTGGGCGAGGAAGTCTGTGTTTTTCCAAAGGGCTTGGAGCATGTGGTCCGTGCCCCGGCACAGACCGTCCGGATGCCCTCTGTTCTGGCCCGAGGTTTGTGCTGGCGACTTCTGTCCCGCTTTCTGGAGGATGTGTCGGGATACCACAGGGTGCTTTTAATTTGCATCTGACCATTTCTCTCTCTTATAAAGTGTTAGAATTGCTTGCATAGTTTTTAGTTAAGTTGGTTGCCTTTTTTTTTTTTTTTTTAACCGTGTTGAAGGAATTCTTCATATTTCATGGTTGCCAGGCCTTTGTCAGATTGGTTTTGTGAATGTTTTCTCCCAGATTAGGGGTTTTTAATTCATTTTCTTAATAGTGTTTTTTGATGAGGAAAGGCTTTTAATTTTGAGAAAGCCCAATTGATCAGTTATTTTGTTTCTTGGTCTGTGTGTTTTGCCTGGGAATGTAAATGAGTACAGTGAAGCAGGGAAAACGTTGGGCGGTTTGTTAAAAGTTGAGCATACCTCTACGGTACAATCCAGTCACCTTAGGCTTTTACTCAAGAGGGTAAGCTATTCTCTTATGTTTTAAAACCTTCATGCTTTTATTTAATAAACTGAGTTCTGAACAGTTCTGAATCCATTTTTTTTGTGTGAGGTAGGGATGTGGTTTCCTGCATTCCTGTGGTTATCCCATTCCCCACTATTCACTGAAAATGGTTTTCCCTTTGGACGATTTTGGTGTCTTTAGAAATCAAATACTTGCGTTAAGCGTGCCTCCGTTCTGGGAGCTCACTTCTGTGCCTGTGAGCTCCCTGTTGGTCCTCAGGCCAGTGCCACACTGTTGATTCCTGTAGCTCTGTGGGGGGTTTTAAGGTCAGGCAAGGTAAATCCTACCATCAGTGCTACTAGCTTTTCTTTTTCCTCTTCCCCTTCCGCTCCTTAGTCTCTGGTTGTGATGCTTTATTTTTGAGCAGCTTTATTGAGGTGTAATTGACATACAGTAAACTAGAGTATACAGTCGGGTGCGTTTGACATGACTTGACACCTGTGAAACTTTTCACCCCAGTGAAGACTGTCAGCATGCCCATCTCACCCCAGAGTTTCATTTTCCCTCTTGGTAATCCCGACTTCCTGCCCCTCCCTGTACCTCCCAGCCACCCTGTCCACAGGTAACTGCTGATCTGCTTTGTCTTTAAATTAGTTGCATTTTCTAGAGTTTTACGTGAATGGAATTATTCGGTATGTTTTCGTTCTTGTTTACCATCTTTCATTAAGCCTAATAATCTTGAGATTCACTCGTGGCTATGTGTATCAGTACTCAATTATTTTTGATACTGAACCATATTCCACCATTGTACGAATACCCTCAATTTATTCATTAAACTATGAAAGACATTAGGGTTGTTGGCAGGTTTTGGCTGTTAAAATAGAGCTGTGAACACTGGTGTACAGGCTTCTGTATGGACATAAGCTTTCACTGCTCTTAAGGAAAGGCCACGGAGTGGAATGGCTGGGTCATGTATTAGGTACGTTTAACTTTATTTTCTTGAAGAGTTTCTGTAAGATTGGATGCTTCTTCTTACAGGTTTATGAAATTTTACATGTTTTATAGTATGCATAATTATAAAACAGATTTCATCTGTGCAAAGTGTGTTTTTGTATAGTTTTCTCCTTGGGATGTTATCAGTGGTAAGATACAGCCACCAGGGATTCTTTGACACTTGATAGTTCTTGCATTTTGAAAAGCATTGTGTCTTCCCCCCCTCCCCTTTGATGAGGACTTTTAAGATTTATGGTTGTCAACTTTCAAATATATAATACAGTATTTTTATTTATCTATTTTGAGAGAGCGAGAGTGAGTGCACGAGTGCGTAAGTGGGGGAGAGCCAGTGAGAGAGGGAGAGAGTCCCAAGCAAGCTCCATGCCACTAGTGTGGAGCCTGACACAGGCTGGAACCCACGAACCGGGAGATCATGACCTGAGCCAAAATCAAGAGTCAGGTGCTTAACTGGCTGAGCCACACAATTGCCCCATAGTACAGTGTTATTAACTGTAGTCCCTACATTGTACTTTATACTCCTTGAGTTAATTATTTTATAACTGGAAGTTTGTATCTTTTGATAATCACCCAAATCCCCTAGTCCCCCAACCTCTGCGTCCTTGTATTTGTGAGCTTGGCTTATTGTCAGAATTCCTCATATAAGTGAGATCATACATTGTCTTTTCTAACTTACTTCACTTAGCGTAATGCTCTTAGAGTCCATTCATGTTGTAAAAGTCAAGATTTCACTTTTTATGACTAAATAATACTCCAGTGTGTGTGTGTGTGTGTGTGTGTGTGTGCGCGCGCGCGTGTGCGCGCACACACGAGAGAGAGAGATTTTTTAATCCATTCATTCATCAATGAAAAAGTTGTTTCCATATCTTGGCTATTGAAAACAACGCCAAAATGAATATGAGGGTGCATATATCTTTTCGACTTAGTGTTTTCATTTTCTTGGGATAAATGCCCAGAAGTGTAGTTGCGGAATGATACGGTGCTTCTGTTTCTAAGTTTTGGAGAAGCCTCCACACCGTTTTCCACAGTGGCTGTGCCAGTTTACATTCCCACCAACAGTGCACGAGCGTTCCTTTTTCTCCACATTGTCTCCTACACTTGTTATTTCTGGTCTTTTTGATAGTGGCATTCTGACAAGTGTGAGGTGCTATCTCCTGGTTTTGGTTTGCATTTCCTTGATGATGAGTGATGTTGATTAGCATTTTTTCATGTGTCTTTTGGCCATCAGTACATCTCCTTTGGAAAGATGTCTATTCAGACCCTCTGCTCATTTTTAAGTTGAATTATTTCTTTTTTATGCTATTTAGTTGAATGAGTTTGTTGCGTATTTTGGATATTAACCCTTTATCAGGTATGTGATTTGCAAATATCTTTTATTCCATGAGTTGCCTTTTCATTTTTTGATGATTTGTTTACCTTTCAAGAAGCTTTGTAGTTTGCTGTAGCCTCATGTGGTAATTTTGCTTTTGTTGCCTTTGGTTTTGGAGCTGGACCCAGAAACTTCTCGTCAAGACTGATGTCAAAGAGCATATTGTCTGTGTTTTCTTCTAGGAGTTTTTTGGTGTCAGGGCTTATATTCAAATCTTTAATCTATTTTGAGTTGATTTTTGTGTATGGTTTAAGATAGTAGTGTAGTTTAATTCTTTGGCATGTGGCAATCCAGTTTTCCAGTTTTCCCAGCACCATTTTTTGAATAGACAACCTTTTCCTGTAAGTATGTGGCTCCCTTGTAAATTAATGGATTATACGTGCATAGATTTATTTCAGGGCTCTTTTGCATTCTTCTTTGTGTCTGTTTTTATGCCTCTATGTACTATTTGGATTCCTGTAGCTTTGTATCCTGGTTTTAGATGAGGGAGCTTGATGCCTCCCGCTTTGTTCTTTATCAAAATTACTTTAGCTATTGAGGTTTTTTAGGATTGTTTATTTTTCTAAAAAATGCCATTGAAATTTTGGTAGGGATTGGATTGAATTAATAGATGACTTTGAGTAGTGGGGACATTCTCCTAGTACAGGCATACCTTGGAGCTTCTGTAGGTTTTGTTCCAGACCACTGCAATAAAGCAAATAGTGCAATAAAGTGAGTCACATGAGGGTTTTGGTTTCCCAGTGCATATCAAAATGACATTTGCACTGTACTGTTATGTGCAATAGCATTAGGTCTATAAAAATAAAACTTAATTTAAAAATACTTTATTGGTGAAATGTGCTAACCATCACCTATACTTTTAGTGAGTTGTAGTCACTGATCACATATACCATAGCAAAAATAATAAAAATGAAAAAGTTTGAAATATTGCTAGAGTTGGCAAAATAGGGCACAGACACAAAGTACACAGATGCTGTTGGAAAAGTGGCGTCAGTAGGTTTGCTCAATGCAGGGTTGCCACAAATCTTCAGTTTGTGAAAGACGTAATATCTGTGAAGCACAGTAAAGTGAAGCTCAATGAAACTACATATACCTGTAACTAGTTCTTCCAGTTCGTGTGCACAGACCATCTTTCCATTTGTTTGTGTCTTCAATTCCTTTCATCACTGTCTTAGAGTTTTCAGTATACAGCTTTTTTACCCCCTTGGTTAAATTTATTCTTGGGTAGCTTATTCATTTTGATGCAGTTGTAAATGGGATTGTTATCTTAATTTCTCTTTCTGGTACTGTTACTAGTGCGTAGAAACAGCAATGTTTCTACATTGATTTTTGTGTCTTGCAGGTTTACTGAATTCATACTAATTCATTTGTGACACCTTTTTGGTGCAGTGTCTACAGTTTTCTATGTATAATATGTCATCTGCAAATAGTAATAGTTTTACCTTTCGTTTTGGAATTTTCTTGTATATTTTCTGTGGCTAAGACTTGTAGTACTATGTTGAATAAAAGTGGTGAGAGTTGACATCCTTGTTTCTGATCTTAGAGGAAAAGCTTTCAACTTTTTCACCATTGAATATGGTTATCTGTGGGCTTGTCATATTTGATCTTTCTTATGTTATGTTCCCTCTGTACCACTTGGAGAGTTTTTTTTTTTAATCATAAATGGATGTTGAGTTTTGTCAAACGCTTTTTCTGCATCTATTGAGATGATCATAAGATTTTCCCCCGTCCATTTTGTTAATGTGGTGTATCACATTGATATGTGGGCATTGAGTGAATCTTGCATCTCTATAATAAATCCCACTTGGTCATGGTATATGATTCTTTTAATAAATTGTTGAATTCGGTTAATGTTTTGTTGAGATTTTTCCATCTATATTCATCAGGAATATTAGCTGGTAGTTTTGTTTCCTTATGGGATCCTTGTGTGGTTTTGGTATCAGGGTAATGCTGGCCTTAAAAATGAGTTTGGAAATGTTCCCTCCTCCTTTTTTTTTTTTTTTTTTTTTTGGTTTTTTTTTTTTTTTTTTTTTTTTTTTTTTTTTTTTTTTTTTTTTTTTTTTTTTTTTTTTGCAAAGTGTTTGTGAAGGATTATTTCAATTCTTTGAATGTTTGGTAGACTTCACCAGTGAAGCCATCTGGTCCTGGACTTTTGTATTTTGGGAGGTCTTAGATTACTGATTCAGTCTTCTTACTAGTAATCAGTCTTTTGAGATTTTCTATTCCTTCGTAATTGAGACTTGGAAGGTTGTGGATTTTGGCATTTACCCATTTCTTCTAGGCTGTCTAGTGTGTTGGCATATAATTGTTCATAGTAGTCTCTTAGGATCTTTTGTGTTTCTCTGGTATCATTGTAACGTCTCTAATTTCATTTATGATTTTATTTGAGCATTTTTTCTTTTTTACTTGATAAATATAGCTGAAGCGTTATTAATTTTCCAATAACAACAAAACAGCTCTTAGTTTAATTTATCTCTTGTCTTTTTGGTCTCAATTTCATTTATTTTTACTCTGGTATTTGTTAATTCCTTCCTTCTACAAACTTTGGGTTTCATTTGTTCTTTTTCTATTTCCTTGAGGTGTGAAGTTAGGTTATTTTGAGATTTTTCTTGTTTCCTGAGGTAAGCATTTATTGATAGGAGCTATCCTCTTAGAACTGCTTTTACTGCATCCCATAAATTTTGATAAGTTGTATTTCCATTTTTATTTATTGAAGGTGTTTTTTGATTTCTCCTTTGATTTCATTGACTCATTGGTTGTCAGTAACATGTTTTCTTCCTGTAATTGATGTCTAGTTTCATACCATAGTGGTTGGAAAAGATGGTTGATGTGATTTCATTCTTAAATTTATCAAGACTTGATTTGTGGCCAATTCATGCTTTGTCTTGGGGAATGTTCCATGTGCACTTGAGAAGAATGTTCTGCCCCCCCCCCTTTTTTTTTTAAATGTTTATATATTTTTGAGAAAGGGAGAGAGAGAGAGACAGAACATGAGCGGGGGAGGGGCAGAGAGAGAGGGAGACACAGAATCCGAAGCAGGCCTCAGGCTCTGAGCTGTCAGCACAGAGCCCAAAGTGGGGCTTGAACCCACAAACCATGAGATTCTGACCTGAGCCTAAGTCTCTGGCTTAACCAACTGAGCCACCTAGGCACCCCTGTTCTGCTTTTGGATGGAATGTTGTGTATATATCTGTTAAGTCCATCTATTCTAACATGTCACTAAAGGCATCATTTCCTTATTCTTTTCTCTCTGGATGGTCTATCCATTGGATTAGCATTGTGTCTCTTCAGACTATGTTTGTCCTCCCATTTAGTGTATTACTTTAGGGATTTTAAGTCTTATTTTCATTATTCAGCAAGGTGTTAACCTTGCCACAGAGTTTTTGATCTCATCTATAGTATCTTTGCATATTCAGGCTATATATTTATATTTGTTGGCTTTCCAGTGTGTTTGAGCTCTTGATGATTTTTCTATCTCATTTATGTAAACACTAAAAACCTTAACATGATTGAGAAATGATTCTAAATTAATGGAATGTTGTCAGTCATGGTTGAATGTTTAAAATTTTGATTTTCCTTTATTCATATGGGCAGACATTTCAGGTGATACGGTAGATATGTTTCTGTACTTTAGACCTATGAACCTCAGTTTTATCATAAAGAAAGTGCAACTTGGACAGAGTCCAAGAATAACATTTGTAAAGTAGCATTTGAGAATTAGGTTCTGACTTAAAAGAGAGAAGTGCTTTTTATGTATATCTTTTGTTGATTGTCTTAAAAAACAGAGTGAAAGGGCCAATAGAAACGATAGGTGCTGGGGAAAAGAAAAAGCGAGGTGCTTCAGGAGAGAATCCAAAGAAATTTAACCATCAGATCACATGCTGTCTTAAAATGTGTACCACTCAGTTTTAGACTAGGTCTTTATTCATTCTACAGTTAATTCAACAAACTTAGAACTTGAGAATTGTGAATATATTTAGAAGGAAAGCAGATTTGTAAAATGAATGAACAAGCCCTAAAATCTGAATTGTGGCCACATTTCTAGATAGCTGTTTAGCTTTGGGCAAGTCATTTAACCCTCCTGAGTTACTTATAAAGGGGCTGTATCACTGATGCTTAAGTTTTAATACTCTACAGTTTTAGTTGTCATAAATGTGTCCCCAGCACTTTATATTTCAAAGTGTATTTTCAGTGTGCTTTATAAAATAATAATTTACAATTAGAGAAGTTTTAGTTGCTCTTTCAAACTCTTCTGTTTTTACTAAAGTATCTAAAGAGTGACATTTGAAACACGGTAGGGAACCTTTTTTTTTTTTTTTAATGTTTTATTTATTTCTAGGAGAGAGAGAGAGACAGTGTGAGCAGGGGAGGGTCAGAGAGAGAGGGAGTCACAGACTGAAACAGGCTCCAGGCTCTGAGCTGGCTGTCAGCACAGAGCCCGATGCGGGGCTCGAACCCACGAACCGCGAGATCATGACCCAAGAAAAAGTCGGACGCTCAACCGACTAAGCCACCCAGGCGCCCCAGGGAACCTTTGTTTTAAGCACCCTTTGTTGTCATGAAATAAACGGTCATGTAATACAAAGCAAAAAATATTTTTCTCATTATAATTCTAAAATGAGAAGCAACAATTTTATCATTAATAATTCATTCGGATGATTCAAAATTCCAGACCTCCCGAAGAGTACAATAAAGTTTCCTGCTAACCCTTGCTTCAGGCTACCCCGTTCCCTCCTCCACAGCAGTTAAGTTACTTCATGCACGTGAAACACATGTGGAAAAGAATCAAACGGATGTATAGCCTTTCTTTCTTTTTTTAAATATAAATGGCATATTAGATCTACTCTTCTGCACTTGGTTTTTTCATTTATTTAAAACATAAAAGTGGGATGCCTGGGTGGCTCAGTCAGTTGGGCGTCCTACTTCGGCTCAGGCCATGATCTCGTGGTTTGTGAGTTCGAGCCCCATTTCGGGCTCTGTGCTGACTGCCAGCTCAGAGCCTGGAGCCTGTTTCAGTCTGTGACTCCCTCTCTCTGTGACCCTCCCCTGCTCACGCTGTCTCTCTCTCTCTCCTAGAAATAAATAAAACATTAAAAAAAAAATAAAAGCAACTTAATGTTTAAAAACTTGTTTAACAGAACTGGACAAAATTTTGAAATTGAAATAGGAAAGGGAGAAACTGCAGTTACTAAAATGGAAGATGCTAGAAAATAAAATCATTAGGGATTTTATGTTTTAATATGTTTTAATAAATTGAAAAATCCAAGTGAAGTGACTAAAAGATATTAAAAATATAAGAAGTAGAAAATCTGGACAAACCAGTAAGTGAGGAAGAAATAAGAAAAGTCACCTGACAGCCAAGAGCGTAGCTATTGAAGGACCGCCTAAGATCAGTCACAGAAGATTCTTTGCGTTTGCACAGTGGACATTGTTGATGACCTCGGCATTTTTCACTGGAGCAGCAAGAGTGGAGGCCAGGTTGTGGCACGGCCGCAGAGAGAACTGGAGGTGAGGACGAGGATACAGAGGAGAGAACACATTTGTTGTCTGTTGTAAATGACACTTACCATCCTGCCTCGTGCAGAGTAAGGGGTATTTATGGTCGGAGAGTCTTGAGCATATTTAAGTGGTAATGGCCAGGAGCCCAGTACAGAGGGAAAACATGCAGATGCTGAAGAGAAAATAAATAATTGGTGATGAGAAGTCCCCGAGGAAGGCGGAAGAATTGAGAAGCAGAGTGCCGCTGGAAGGGACTGGCCTTGGGCAGGAGGAGGCTTTTCTCTTTGCTTCCAAAGGGAAGAAAGGATTGGTGGACTCCCTGTTCCATGGCTTCCCTCTTCTCTGTACAAAGTGGCTTCATCGTTTCTGAAAATGAGGGGAGAATGTGTACTGGTCAGTGTGGAGAATTGGGGAAAAAGCTGAATGGATAGGTGGGTGTCATTGAGGTCCAAGTGGTTTCCCAAATCGCTCAGCGCCCAGGGTGTGGGCACGGAGAGGGCCAGCAAGAGGGCTCGACTAGGCCCTGGGCTCTCACTTCTTGGTATCAGGACGCCTTTCCGTACTTCACTGGTGGATCCAGAGAGCTCTTGTTTACGTAGGATGTTTATTGATGATTACTCTGTTAGAAATTAAAACTGGGAAATTTAAAAATATTTATATTCTATGTTTACTTGTATTTCATACGATAATTAGCCCATACATGTTAACATAAATGTTTGTATGAAAACTTTATTCCAAAACAAAAGAAATTTAGCGAGAAGATTGACATTATTTTAGATTTTTGCAAACCTCTTTAATCCCTGGCATATTAGAAGGCAGTTGGGTTGTCCTGTTTCTCCATTCAACCTGTTGCGATGTGTGGTTTTCATTCAAGTATATGAAGAAACTTCATCCTCACACAGCTAGGTGGTTGGAAAAGATAGTATTTTAATAGCCTTTCAGATAATTATGGATATTTTTCTTTAATACAGAAAACTGCACAAATGGTAAGTTTCTTTAAGATTAGAGATTGGATTCTGATCTGAATCCGTGAACTTTTTTTTCTTTTTTAAGAGTTTGCTTTTAAGTAATCTCTACACCCAAGTTGGGGCTTGAAATTACAACCTTGAGATCAAGAGTTGCATACTCCATCAGTTGAGCCAGCCAGGTGCCCATCAGTGTAATACACAAAAAAATGTTCAATCTATTTATTGATCTGTTATAGTCTGGGTCTATTCTGCTTGTAGATCTTTTGCCAATGCATAATTTTGGAACTTGATTTTGTACTGTAATGGTTTGCTGAGTTTCATAGATCTTCTACATGTTACGTTCATTAAATGATACTTAATAATATCACCACCAACTGATCAGAAAAGCCTTTTAGTATTGGGAAAGTCATTAGGTTCACGGTGATGGCTGCAAGTTTACCACCATTGTGATCTTTCCTTGAAGGATGGAATTTTATCATTGGCAACAAATATTACCGTTTTCCTTTTAGTGACAGGCTTGCTTTGTTCAGTTTTGGGGAAATGTCTGCCAAATAGACTATCCTACTTCGTTATGAAGCGGAACTGCTTTATATGTTTGATTTCATTAAAGCAAATCTGAAAAGATACTAATACTCAAGGGCTGAGATTTAGTGGAATTATACTGTAACATGATATTGAAGAGGAGTGCCTGGCTGTCTCAGTTGGTGGAGCATGGGACTCTTGATCTTGGGGTTGTGAGTTTGAGCCCCCCTTGTTGGGTGGAGAGCTTACTTAAAAATAAAATCTTTTTTAAAAAAAGTTTCTGTATAGAAACTGGCATTTTTATTTTTCTACAAGTGCTTGTTGGTGAAGAAGGCAGTGAACTATGAGACATAAATAAAAATGCTTTTATTTTTATGCTGAGATTCCAGTGGCTTTCCTCACTGTTGCTTCTGTACCATCAGTGAAAGTGAAAGTGTGAGCACAGTAAAAATGGTGCGTATAACCTTTCAGTATTATTATGATAATGTGTTTGACCTTGCAGAACCTCTGAAAAGGTCTTAGGGACCCCTAGAGGTCCATGAACCACATTTGGAAAATTGATACTCTAAGATTTTTTTGGGTGTATTCAATGGAATTGAAATGTGGTAGTAAAAGGTACTGTAAAGATTGGACCACAGACTATGGTCTGGAGAGTATTTTACTTCTAAGAGGATACTAGTATGTGCTTGTCAACTTGTTGACATGGTGTATGACAGTTACATGCTCCCTGGTCATAAGAAACAGCTGGTGCTGACATAAGCTCTGGGGAGTGAAGAACTGTAGCAATACTGGATCAGTTCAAAGAATTTTAAGGACCTGAGTTCTAGTTGTGCGGGTTACTTAGAAGGCTCAGTAAGTTGTGAAGTTGTGAGCCTTTCCCACTCTCTGCTGCTCTCTCCCCTCTAAACTGGGGTTAGTATTATTCTGCTCCCACCTTTCTCAGGGTAGTTTTGAAGTTTGGATGATGCCATCTGTTCCTTACCCTAGGTCATACATTCTGCTTTGCATCTGTAAAGCTGTTTTTTGTGTGTGGTAGATGAGTCAGTAAATGTCTGTTGAGTTAATGAACTTTAACAAAACTGTTGACCTTGAGAATTCTAAATATACACAAAGAGAGAATTCTGTGATGAACCCCCATCTATCCTTGCCACCTCTCCTTGTCTTAACACCTGTAACTCTAGAAAAAGACGTGTTCTTTTATAAACAAGATAGGATCCCATCCAACAAAATTACATTTTGGTCCTTAATATCATTAAATATCCTCTCATGTTCAAATGTTCCCAGTTGAATTAAGATCTGTACATACACGTTTCTAGAGCTGGTTTGTTCAAATCAGATCCACACAGAGTCCACTTATTTTTGTTAACTATGACTTGTGGTTTCTTTTAATCAACATTTTAATCCCCCCACCCTTTTATGCCAGTAACATGTTAGAGAAACTGGCTAGTTTGATAAATGCCTCAGTATTTGCTTCCCAGTGATGGTGTTTAGCTTATTTCCCTGTTCCCTACATTTTTAATAAACGGGAAATTAGACCTAAATGGTTAGATTCACCTGCAGCTTTTGGGCAAGAGTACGTAATACTTGTGTGTGTCTCACAAAGGAGACACACAGTGTTTTCCTAATGCCAGGCTTGACCAGGGCATTCAAGTGTAGCAGTGTAATCTGTCCATTGTTCACCATCCACCTTTTTTTTGTCATGGTCCTAGCATCCATGATCATTGCCAGAGTGAATGAACTTGGGAACTGTGAGGTACCAAAGCACCTGTATGGAGGTATTATTGAGGTACCCTTATAATTACTACTAATAAATTAGGGCAGTATCTTTATTTGAGCTAAATCATTACTGGAATAATATCCCAAAGGCACAGCTATAGACAGTAAGAACATCCAAATTAGGGAATGTAGATTTAACAGTGAGAATAATTTTGTATATAATATAGAAAGAACTAATGTTTTTTTTCTTACAGATTTAGAGCCTGTCTCATAATATTGAGTCATATAAAAATAACTATTTTTTTTAATGTTTATTTCTGAGAGAGAGAGAGAGAGAAACAGCGTGAGCAGGGGAGGGTCAGAGAGAAAGGGAGGCACAGAATCTGGAACAGGCTCCAGGCTCTGAGCTAGCCATCAGCACAGAACCCGATGTGGGTTCTCGAACCCATGAACTGTGAGATCATGATCTGAGCTGAAGTCGGACGCTTAACTGACTGAGCCACCCCGGCACCCCCCAAAATAACTTTAAATGATTTTGTTAGTAAAGACTCAAACCATTTTATGTCTAGATTAAGAATATGATTTTAAGAATTGATCAGTACAAATACAGTTAATTGATAAAAAAGATTCCAAGTGACATTACCCTTGGAGCTGTCTGGGTATTGGCAATTAAGATGTCAGATAACAGTTAACCATGATCTTTGATTGTTTTTTGTTGGAAGAAAATAATTAAAGCATCCTATTTTACGTAGTTCATAATGAATTCGTTTGTAGAAATTATCGTTGAACCTAAGCATTGGGGAATTAAATGAATACAGTGTGAACATTTGGAAAATATTGTTTGTTTCTTGTTTTTGTTGGATATGCCTGTTAAAATGATACTACAAGAAAAATACTACATATTTAGAGAAGATAGATGATGGATGGCATGTTGAGGGAACCAACATGATACACCCCCTAGACCCCAGCTTTAGCATGCTCTTGAAAAACTGAAGTGTTGGGGTGCCTGGGTGGCTCAGTTGGTTAAGCGTCCAACTTCGGCTCAGTTCATAATCTCACGGTTCGTGGGTTCAGGCCCCGTGTGGGGCTCTGTGCTGACAGCTACCTCAGAGCCTGGAGCCTGCTTGGGATTCTGTGTCTCCCTCTTTCTCTGACTCTCCCCTGCTCGCTCGCTCGCTCTCTCTCTCTCTCTCTCTCTCTCTTTCTCTCTCTCAGAAATAAATAAAAACATTTTTAAACAATTTAATAAAAGAAAAAAGAACTGAAGTGTTTGTAGGTTGCCAATGGAAGATGAAATTTTACCCAGGGACCTATTAACATACTTCTTTCTTCAATAGGAAAATAAAAAGTATTTCAAGCGTAGTGAACTTGCAAAAAAAGAAGAGGAAGCGTATTTCGAAAGATGTGGCTACAAGGTATGGCTGCCTGCTTTTATGTTCAATTGCATATTTCTGAGTTTAAATTTATATAGCTAATGTTAAAGTGACAAAATTATTGATCTCTGTTCAATTTATCAATGTTATACGTTAGCCTATAAATGAGAAGCCTTCTGGAGAGGTATGAGTTCTTTTCTTTTTTCCTTCTTTTTTTTTTTTTTAAACATTGAATTCAGGAAAATACATGCATGACTTTTGGCTTGGAATGGTTTGGCTTTTTGTGGACAGCATGAAGTGGCTTGAGATCAAAGCTTGAATTTTGTTTCTTTGAATTCCTGGATCTGATTCTGCCTAATCTTCATCTCCACCACCAGCTCCTCTCCCCACCTCTCCCAATAAAAGTTGATTTTAAAGTTTCAAAAACATTTTGCTCATTCAGCCACAGTGGTACTACCAGTGGTATTTCCCCACTTTCACTTAAATATTTTAAGCCACTGTTTTTATGTTTGCATTGTTAATAATTCCTTTTGGCCCTAAACACCTCTGCCTGAGGTAGAATGCTGTATAACACTTATGTGCTTTTTGGTAATAAGGTCTGTTATATAGAGAATGTTTAGAAATATTAGAAACAAATGAGTGATCTGGAAGACTGTATATTTTAGAAGCATGACTAAAGTGTCCTTGAGGTTACACTATTATTACCCTGTTCAACTATTATCCTAGTTGAATAATTTATTGGGGTTTTTATTGGGAGGGGTTAAATGTTATGAGGTGAAGTTATGTTTAAATTATTTTAAAAGAAGAGCATATCTGGTTTAATACTTTTTAAAATAAGATTAGAAGTTGTGTTGAAATACTTTTGCCAAATCCTAAATTTGACATTAACTTTTGCTTGTGAACCATGTGTATAATATAACACTCTTGTGCATGTAATGGGGAAAGTCTGGAAATTAATTTATCTGGCATAGCATTTCTAAAAGGAAGCATGAGGAATGCGAATGGTATGTATATGCATTTGGTTTTATTTTGTGTTGGCAGAGAGCAGGTATTGGAAATGTAGTTTCATGTTTCTGATCGATGTTTAAATACAAAACTTTGCATTTGTATTTTGATGTTTTCCATAAATGTATTGATTTCACTTGCTTCTAGTTTAGGACATTAAGATACATTTTATGTAAAGAGCCACTGAATAGATAATAGGGCAGAAGAATCGTCATCTTGTCCATTGTTGTGTAACTCACACTTGGTCTGGAATGAGAACTATTTACCATGGGTTTAATCTGCTGACTTGTTGCTTTCACAGGTATTTAAATTTGAACCTTTTCAACATTTTGGTAACGTAGGAAAATAACTAAAAACAGGCAGTTTTGCCGTGTTTAAATGGCTTCAGTGATAGGTCAGTAGTTTTCTGCTTCTGTAGAGAAAAGCACTAAAGCAAAGTAACTACTGTAAAGATACTGCTTGTAGCACTGGGTCCAGTGGACAGAACTTCTTAGATCTTTCCTAAAAGTGGTTAACTGGCATTTTGTAATTAAAAATGCTTTTCATCCTGAATGTTTTGGAGAAATCCCTGTTTTTATGCTTAAAAAGAACACAGGGTTTTCTTTCTAGAATGTGTTAATATTTCCTTCTTGGTAGTAGGGAAAATGCAGCATGTATAACTTCTATTACTTTATGAGAACTGGCTTCCATTTAAAGGCTTGATGCTGATGTCATTGGTGAAAATACAGAAGTTGATTTTTTTACCTCCATTTTCTGTCCGCACTGTTAACACTAACATAACCGTTAGCCCTGAAGTATAGGGTCAGAAATTATATCCTTTTTAACCATACAGCCTTCTTAATGGACTGTGAGTATTTAATGTTAACCTATGTTAACATTAAATTTTTTTTAAAAATCTTTTGGGATTTTAAATTAGTTCCATGATCAGATGGGAAGCCATGTTTCGATATCTTTTTACAGACCACACCTTGGGGCTTACAAATGCTGAACTTAATTTTTTTAAACTGTGAGCTGGGCAGCAGACTCAAGAAAATACATGAAAAGATGCCCCTACCCATCCCCACCCGCAGGTTCATGCATACAAGAATGTCTGCTCTTGGGGTGGGGATGGGGGTGGGAGGTATGAGCAGAAAGGTGCTCCCTCTGTGGTTGGTGCTGTTGTGCTGTTACTGCCCCCCCCAAGGTTCAGAGCTCAGCCTGCGGGCAAATTGTGTGTAGCTTTGGGAGTGTTTCTACATGTCCAGCAGTGGTCTCGGGGCTCTTGGAATCCCCCCTTTCCAAAAGGAGGGTCGGAAAAAGCAGGAGCTTGAGGTTTCACATGTTTCTTAGAAAACACTGTTTTTTGGGGTTTGTTTTTGTTTTTGTTTTTGTTGAAACCCAGAGAAAGGATCAAATAACCCTGGAGGATGATTTTCTCAAAGAGGAGAAGTAAGTTGATGGTTGTTAAGAATAGAGTTTAACTTGTTTAGAGTCTAGGAGAAATGAGTCTAAACTTAAACCTTTGTAAGTTATAGATTTTGGAAATCATTATACATCTGTCACTTTTCAGTAGCAAGAGTGGTGTCTCCTGTGTGCGTGCTTGCTACCAGTGTCCCTGAGATGGAGAAGTGTGATGAGCTCTCAAAATCAGGCACATGTATTAGGAGCTTTTTCCTCAATGAAAAATTTAGAAAACCTTCAATATTCAAAACCTATTTAATTTCCATGAGCAGTTAATACATAGAATGATAAATACTACCTGTATTATCTTGCAAAAGCTGAATTTGATTTCTTTTGGGTATTACTATAGATACAGCCAAAAGAGGAGAACCAGAAACCATTAACTTCTTCGAATCCAGTGTTAGAACTTGAACTTGCAGAGGAAAAGTTACCCATGACTCTTTCTAGGCAAGAGGTAAGTGTATGTATGAGTGTCCTGAAAAAAAAAAAAAAAAACATCCACAGCATTTGCATTTATTTCCAGTTTCTTCCAGTAGGTTTTATGTCATTATTGCCAACACTGAATAAAAATACTGTGCAGTATTCATGAGGTTCTAAATTAATCTCTGCTTTTCTTGATACTCTTAAACTTTTAAAAGAATATATTTTTCTAAACTTTAGAAACTAAACACGTTGCACTAAATAAGTATATATACATTCTAAGTAATTATACTTAAATTATTTGTCTAAATTACTTTGTTTTTAATTTTTTTACTAAAAAATTTTTTGTGTTTTGTTTATTTTTGAGAGAGAGAGAGAGAGAGAGACAGCATGAGCAAGGGAGGGTCAGAGAGGGAGGGAGACACAGAATCTGAAGCAGGCCCCAGGCTCTGAGCTAGCTGTCAGCACAGAGCCCGACATGGGGCTTGAACCCCCAAACCGTGAGATCATGACCTGAGTCGAAGTCGGATGCTCAACCGACTGAGCCCCCCAGGTGCCGCAGATTTTGATTTTTAATGCAGCATGACACTGTCGACTCCAGGCTGTGGTCAGTGAGTTCTCGGCTGACTCTAGACTTGATTTTCCTTCTGTATCTGAAAGTTAACACCCCCTTCCATCTTTATACTTTTCTCATGTGTTCTGGTTACACAGATGGAGGCTTTGCTGAAACAGCCAAAGGAAGTGGACACGTTACAGATTTTCAGATGTGACAGTAACTCACTAGATCTGTTAATGGAAAATGAAAGAAAAAATAACCATAACTGGCTTTTTCTATTTAAATTTTGAAATACGTATTTGGTAACCTAAAGGAGGAATTATTATTACTAAAAACATAGGAAGTACTACTATTATTGTTAATTTTTTTATAGGTTATCAGAAGATTGAGAGAAAGAGGAGAACCAATTAGACTATTTGGAGAAACTGATTATGATGCATTTCAGCGTTTAAGAAAAATAGAGATCCTCACACCAGAAGTTAACAAGGTAAGAAGTCAGAACAGAACTCGAACAATATCCCTGTACCACATAAACTAGAATAGTATGGAGTTTGAGCAATTGTGTTATTATAGGGAAAAATGGAAAAATAAAGTTGCCAGACTACCGCTAAAGTAATTTTTAAAGTTGAATTTTTAAAAAAGCACCTGTCTAATTTAATTATAAGCACCTATCTTAATATAATTAATAGCACCTATCTTAAGCATACAGTTCAGTGCATTTTGACAAATTCTTATAAATGTAACCACTACACTTAGGAAGATACACAAGTGTTTTCCTCACACGGAGAGTCGCCTAGTGCCCCTTCTTAGCCAGTCCTCCTATTCCTTCTCCTCCATGTGTGAACAACTACCTTTTAAAATTCTACCTCTGTAATTAGGTGGAACTTAACGGAGGACCATGGGGGAGAAGAAGGGGAAAAATAGTAGGGGAGAGGGAGGGAGGCAAACCATGAGAGACACTTGAATGCTGAGAACAAACTGAGGGCTGATGGGGGTGGGGGGAGGGGAAGGGGGTGATGGGCATGGAGGAGGGCACTTGTGGGGATGAGTACTGGGTGTTATGTGGAAATCAACTTGACTGTAAACTATTTAAAAAATAAATCTATAAAATTCTACCTGTGTAGATTAATTGTGCTTGTTCGAGTATTTCATGTAGATGGAATCATGAGAGCATGTCTGGCTTCTTATGCCAAGCATAATTTTTAGATTCATCGTTGTTACTGCAGAAATCAGTAGTTTGTCATTGTTGACGGTATCCAGTTGTCTGAGTATACAACCATTTGTTTCCAGCTTTGGGCTATTAAGAATAAAACGGCTAATGATGCTCAGCATCCCTCCTCATCAGGGAAATACAAATCAAAACCACACTGAGATACCACCTCACGCCAGTCAGAGTGGCTAAAATGAGCAAATCAGAGAACTCTAGATGCTGGCGAGGATGTGGAGAAACGGGCACCCTCCTACACTGCTAGTGGGAATGTAAACGGGTGCAGCCCCTCTGGAAAACAGTGTGGAGGTTCCTCAGGAAACTAACACTAGAACTCCCATAAGACCCAGCAATAGCACTGCTAGGAATTTACCCAAGGGATACAGAAATGCTGAGGCATAGGAGCACATGTACCCCAATGTTCATAGCAGCACTCTCCACAATAGCTAAAACATGGAAAGAGCCTAAGTGTCCATCAACAGAAGAATGGATCAAGAAGATGTGGTTTATCTATACCATGGAATACTACATGGCAATGAGAAACAATGAAATCTGGCCATGTGTAGCAACATGAATGGACCTTGAGGGTGTTATGCTGAGCGAAATAAGTCAGGCAGAGAAGGACAAATATCATGTTTGCACGTATAGGAGGATTAGGAGGAACTTGACGGAGGAACAAGGGGGAGAAGAAGGGTGGAAATGGTGGGGGAAAGGGAGAGAGGCAAACCATGAGAGACTCTTGAATGCTGACAAAAACTGAGGACTGATGGATGTGGGGGGGAGGGGGGATGGGCATGGAGGAGGGCACTTGTGGGGATGAGCACTGAGTGTTATGTGGAAACTAATTTGACAAACTATTTGTAAAAAAAAAAAAAAAAAAAATGGCTATGACATTCTTCCACTAGTCTTTTTTATGTGTGTGTGTGTTTGTTGAGAGCACAGGCACATGCACACGTACTGGGGTGGGGGTGGGGGGGAGGCATAGACAGAGATCGTGACCTAAGCCGAAATCAAACGTTGAGCACTTAACCGACTGAACCACCCAGGCAACTGCACAAGTCCTTTTTGGATCTAGGTTATTTCTCTTGGGTAAATGTGACATCTCTTGATAAATACATGGAAGTAGAAGTACTGACTAGTAAGAGTAAATGTATGATTACATTTTTAAAAAAGTGCCAAATATTTCCAAATGTCCTCAGCCTTTGTTATTGTCAGTCTTTGAAATTGTGACCATTCTCTCGTAGGTGTAGTGGTATGTATTTCATTGGGGCTGTTTATGGCTCCCTGATAACTAAAGGGAATGAGCATCTTTTCATAGACTTACAGCCCGTATATTTCTGTGCAGAATGTGTAAAAATCTTTCGTTCATGTTTTAATTAGGTTGTTTGCCATTTTATTTTTGAATTCTGGTTCTTTATATATTCCTAAATACAAGTCCTTTGACAGATACACAGATACAAGTTTTATGACTTTACTTCTTGTTTCGCTTACCGTTTTCTTCATGGTGTCTTTTGATGGACAGAACTTTTAAAATTTGATGGAATCTACTTTTTTTCTTTTTTATGGTTGCTGCTTTTGATGTTTTGCTTGAGAAATATTTGCTGATCCCTCAGTTTTGAAGAGACTACTCTTCTGTATTTTGTCTAAAAGGTTAATAGCTTCAGCTTTTACATATAGGGCTCTGATCAGCATATGGTTTGTCTTGGTGAATATTCCTTGGGCTTCTGAAAAGAATGCATTTTCTGCATTGGGTAAATGTCGGGCACCCAGTGGTAGCGTTGTTCAGATCTTCTGTGGCCTTACTAACTAACCTTTTGGCTCTGGTAGTTACTGAGACACAGCTGGGGTGACCTGCGGCAGTGTAACGGATCACCCCGAAACTTAGTAGCTGCAAACAGTTTATTATCCTAAGATCTTTTTCGGTCCTCTGTGACTAACAAACCATCCTGAAACTTAGTAAGGAAATTAAGGATCTCTTACAGTTCTGTAGTTTGATCGGGGTAAACCGGGCAGTTTTTTTACCTTTGTGCTTGCATGAGGTTGAAGTCTTATGAGGGCTGTGACTGAGGTCATCTGAAAGATCCTCTGGACTGACCTTCCAGCTGCGCCATATCTTCAAGGTCCGTCCATGTGGTAGGATGTGTTTCCACATGTCCTTCCTTTTTAAGGCCAAGTAATGCTGTGTTGTATGGATCCATTGTTTTTATCCACTCAGCTTCAGCCGACAGTGGAGTCGGTTCTCCCTTCGGCTGCTGTGAATGGTGCTGCCGCCTGCGACAGAGGTTCAGGTGGCTGCTTTCACTGCTATTATGTGTGTCCCCAGATGGGGGATTGGTGGGCTGTGTATTCTGTGTTTCACTTTTTTCTTTTCAAGCATCAATGAATTTAAAACATTTTCTTCAGGTGTATTTAATGTTCACAACAATCTTTTAAAAATTTTTTCAGTCCTTTTTTTAAACCTTAACTTAGGGCGCCTGGATGGCTCAGTCGATTGAGCATCTGACTCTTGATTTTGGCTCAAGTCATGATCCCAGGGTCATGGGATTGAGCTCGGCATCAGGCTCCATGCTGAGTGTGGAACCTGCTTGAGATTCTCTCTCTGTCTCTCTCCTTCTCTCTGCCCCTCTCCTCTGTTCTTGGGTGCATGCACGCGTTCTAAGACAAAACCTTATAGTCTTGGAAAGAGTCTTTCCTTGTTTGAAGATAGTATTAAAATATTAACGTGAACTATTAAATTACTGTGTGATTTACTTTTTCTACTAGTCATATTTAGTTGAAAATTTTTCTAGTTATTAGTATTTTTTTACAATCTACTGTATTTAAAAAAATTTTTTTAAATGTTTATTTTGGGACAGTGAATGAGCATGAGCAGAGGAGGGGAGGGGCAGAGAGAGAGAATCCCAAGCTCTGCAATGACAGCAAAACTTGAACTCACAAACCATGTTATCATGACCTGAGCTGAAAACAGGAGTGGGACACTTAACCCACTGAGCCATGCACGGTGTCCCCAACTTGTTGTATTTTAATCTTGCTCAAGGTTGTCCCAGATGCTAAAGAGTTTATTTGTACCTTTGAAAAAAAAAAACTGAGGTACAATTGACATATTACATTATATTAGTTTTAGGTATACAACTTAGCAATTTGATATTTGTATATATTGTAAAACGATTACCACAGTAAGTCTAGTTAATATCTGTCACCATACATAGTTAAAAGTGTTTTTCTTGTGTTGAGGGCTTTTAAGCTCTACTCTTGACAGGTTTTAAATATGTAATAACAGGGGCACTTGGGTGGCTCAGTCGGTTAAGTGTCCAACTTTGGCTCAGGTCATGGGCTCACAGTTCATGAGTTCGATCCCCACATCGGGCTCTGTGCTGACAGCTCGGAGCCTACTTCGAATCCTCTGTCTTCCTTTCTGTCTGCCCCTCCCCTGCTCGTGCTTTTTCTCTCTCAAAGATAAATAACATATTTAAATACGCAGCGTGGTATTAGCTGCAGTCACTGTGCTGTGGCACTTCATCCCTGTGCTCTAACTGGAAGACTATTTTAAGCTGATAACAGCTAAGTGTGAATGAATGTTAAAGCTTTATATTTTTACTACCCTCTGCCACATATTAGGTTTTTTGATGTCACATTTTACATATTTTTATCTTGTAAATCCTTTAATTCTTACAGTTACATTTTTACTGGATTTGTCTTGAAATCTTCATACTAGTTTGTGATTGATCTACTACCTTTACTATATATTTACCTCTTCCAGCGAGATTTATACTTTCCTACGGTGTAATTAACACTATTTTCAGCTTAAGGAAGGCCCCTTAGCATTCCTTGTAGGGCTGGTCTAGTGGTGATGGATTCCTTTAGCTTTACTTGTCTGAAAGACCATTCTGAATGGTAACCTCCAGGTAGAGTGTTCTTGTTTGGAAGTTGGAAGTTTTTTCTTACAGCACTTCGAATATATTGTGCCCCCTCCCCTTTCTTGTGAAAAGCTTCTGCTAAAAGTCTACTGATAATCTTATGGGGGTTCCTTTATATACAACAGTGGTTTTTCTTTTGCTGCTTATAATACTCTCTCCTTGTCTTTACCTTTTGACATTTTAATTAGAAGGTGTCTTGGCGTGGGTTATGTGTGACTTTCTGAGGTTATTGCCACACCATTTTCCACAGCAGCTGCACCAGTTTACATTCCCAGCAAGGAAGGGTTCCATTTCTCCACATTCTCGCCAGTACTTAATACTTATTATTATTTTTGATCATAGCTATTCTGATCAGTTTGAAGTGTTATTTTGTGGTTTTGATTTGCATTTCCCTAATGAGTAGTAATGTTAAGTATCTTTTTGTTTGTTTATTGGCTTTTTGTATGTGGTCTTTTTTATTTTTAATATTTTGGATGTAGTCTTCTATTCAAGACCTTGCCCATTTTTAATGAGGTGTGGAGTTTGTTGTTAAATTGCAGGAGTTCTTTCTATATTCTGGATATTAGTCATTATCCAATTATTAATTTGCACATTTTTCTCCCATTCCATGGGTCATCTTTTCACTCTGTTGATAGTATCTTTGAAGAAAAGCTTTAAATTTTGATGAAGTCCAATGTACCTTTTTTTTTGGCCTGTGCTTTTTGTTGTATCTAAGAAATGATGGCCAAATACAGTATCATGAAGCTTTTCCCATGTGTTGTCTTAGAGTTTTATTGTTTTAACTCTTACATTTATGTCTTTGATCCATTTTGAGTTAATTTTTTTTTAATGTTTACTTTTGAGAGAGAGTATGAGTGAGGGAGGGACAGAGATAGAGGGAGACACAGAATCCGAAGCAGCCTCCAGGCTCTGAGCTGTCAGCACAGAGCCTGATGCAGGGCTCGAACTCCCAAACCATGAGATGATGACCTGAACTGAAGTAGGATACTTAACTGACTGAGCCACCCAGGCGCCTTTTTTTTGAGTCAATTTTTATATGTGGTGTAAGGTGTGGGTCTAGCTTTAAAGCTTCTGTTTTTTATCAAATGGTCACAAATTGGATGTGGATAGAATGTGGAATTGGCTGGTTTATTAGAAACCTAGTAAAAGCCTAGGATATAGGTGAGATGCTAGTCGTATATATACTATTGACGTTGCTGAATATTACCGGAACTCAGAATAGTTGTGAAACGTTGGATGTTTTAAGTCAACTGGGAAAATGGGTTGGAGACTCTAGCAGAGACCTGGTCACTTTGGCTAGAACTCCTTAGAAAATTAAAGCATTTATGGGGCGCCTGGGTGGCTTAGTCGGTTAAGCGTCCGACTTTCGCTTAGGTCATGATCTAGCCGTTGGTGGGTTCAAGCCCCGCGTCGGGCTCTGTGCTGACTGCCAGCTCGGAGCCTGGAGCCTGCTTCAGAGTCTGTGATTCCCTCTTTCTCTGACCCTCACCTGCTCATGCTTCTCTCTCTCTCTCTCTCTCTCCTAGAAATAAATAAAAATATTTAAAAAAAAAAAAAAGAAAATTAAAGCATTTATGGATGCACTCATTTGCATTTGTCACACATATACTTTATTTTTCTTACCAGAAGAGGTATTGTGCATACATTCTTTCAATTTAAATATGTTCATGATGATTAACTTTGGACAGTAATGATAGCTGTGTAATAAATTGAAACCTTTCTTGAGTCTCTAGTTTTACTGAGCTCGTAACTCCTTGTGGAGTAAGAAAATCAATTGGACTTATTCTTAGTGAAAAATCAAAAGTGAAACATCAGTGAAATTTTATAGGAGGTATAATTTTTCACCGTTCCCAGGGATTGAGAAATGATTTGAAAGCAGCTTTGGATAAGATCGACCAGCAATACCTCAACGAGCTTGTTGGTGGCCAGGAACCTGGAGAGGAAGACACACAGAACGATTTGAAAGTCCATGAAGAAAACACCACAATCGAGGAGTTAGAGGTAATCTCCACACCCACCTGTCCTCACTTCCCGGTGCATCTTTCATTCCCTGGGGCAGACGCCCAAGTTCATCAGATTATTCACATCGGAGCACCCCACTGTGGTCTTAGGTTATTACAAAGACCCTTTTAAAATGTCATGCTTTTACTTATTCACTCCCTTTTTCCTCAGTTCTCTATTCACAGTACCCTACTTCCTGCCTTCAAAAGCAATCATTTGGCTCTGTTTGATTTGCCTCCTTATATTTGTTGGTGGTCTTGTAAAACCAGTAGTTTTGTATGCTTGTGTTTTTAATATACATAAACGATACTGTACAGTGAAACTCCCTTTTTCTCTTTCCGCTTAGAACTGTATTTAAGATCATCCTTGAGGCTGTATGTGTATCTAAACCTTTGATTTGTAACTACGGCGTAGCATTTCATGCTTGGTGGCATTCACTGTCTTTTACTTTGTGCTGCCTCACAATGAGGGCTGCATGGCTCGGGCTCCCTAGGACCACAGACAGCTTTGGCAGGGGCGGCCTTGTCTGTACCGCTGTGGATTCAGAGGCAGGGTTGCTGGATTTGTAAATGTTTCACTTGTCCAGTACTGTCAGGCTGCTTTCTAGAACGCCCGTAGCAGCCTGCCCCCGTGTGAGTGCCTGTTGTTCCCACGTCCCTGCCGGCACGCGGCAGTATCTTGCTCTCTAATTTTTGCCACTGTGATGAATGTGGCGGGATACGTGTAATCTTAATTAAAAAGCAGTGTTATACTATCTAAATATCTAGCTCATGCTAAAATTAGGGCTTAGTTTAAAGCGTTAACTACTTAATAATACACAAACTGTTATTTTTCTGTTTCCTTTCATTCTTGGCTACACCCTGCGCTAGTAAGGTCATAGTTCTGGTAATTGTGCCCTGTCTTTGTCCCTCTCACTTACCGATGCACCCTAAATTTGACAGAAAAAAATCACTGTGAGCAGCCAATTGTTGGCTTGTTTTCTTCTGAAATAGCTATCTGTATTGAGATAGTCACTTACTGTACAACTTAGCCATCTCAGGTGTATAGTTCACTGGTTTTTAGTATATTCGCAGGTTGATCAACCATCATAATCTAATTCTAGAACAATGTTTCCCTAAAAAGAAATCTACCCATTAGCTGTCAGTCCTCTAAGCCCTCTTTTTTGATTTTTGATTCATAAAAGATAACCTACTCTCTAAATTTAAATGGCAAGTTGTATTTTCTTTTTTTATGTTTATTTATTTATTTTGAAAGAGAGTCTGTGCATGCAGGAAAAGGGCAGAGAGAGAAGGAGAGAGAGAATCCCAAGCAGCACAGAGCCTGAAGCGGGGTTCAGTGTCACAAACCATGAGATCATAACCTGAGCCAAAATCAAGAGTTGCATGCTTAACTGACTGAGCCACCTAGGCGCCCCATAGTTTTGTTTTTATCTAGAAATTCCTTAGTTTTTTTTTTTTAAAAAAAAATAGCAATTAGTGTATGTTATAAAGATCCATGTTCAACTCATGTTGGTAAAACACATCCTGTTGTTGCTCTTTACTAGTGAAGCATTCTGTTTTCCGCAGGCATTGGGAGAGTCTTTAGGGAAAGGCGATGATCATAAAGACATGGACATCATTACCAAATTCCTTAAGGTACATGCTTTTGGGCTACGAAAGAAGTACGTGTGGGCTGGTTAAGAACTGGTCTTTAATATTTGGTCTGTATTTAAGGGTTAAGGACTGGAAAGGGAATCCCTCGTTAAGCATATTTTGCATGTACGTGGTTTGTGATACCGCCATGCACTTGGGTCTAGAGGTTAGCCTGGGGGGGTTGTATGTGTACTTTCACTGTGGCACTTTAAATCTGACTTATTAACGTAACACACAGAAAAGAATCACAGCAGTGGAATGAACAAGAAGTTTGGGGAGTTTAAAATTTTTCGCAAACACTCGAGGAGGGAGTGCAATGAGGGGCATGCTCCAGAAGCTTTTATGATGGCAGTAAGGAGAGGAAAGAGGTGGGAAGACCTTGACGGAGGGGGGGAAAAAAAAAGCAAACACATCAGCAGCCTTTCAGAGACTGCTCGTTTTCACAGTTCTGCAGATAGCTGCGTATTCCCGCTGTGATTAGCTCCCTCCACCTCTGTTCTCGGCATTTCTCGCTTTCCTGGTTTAGGTAGAGTGTGTGCAAATGCCAGATTTATTATAGCATTTATTCACAAACTGTTTGCGTTCATGCCAAAAGATTTAAATGCAAGAAATGCTTTTACTTGTGTTTACAGTTTAAATACAACGTATTAGTCATCAGGATTCGCAGTTTGTTGAGGAGATGGCATGGAATTAGGTAGGGCGTGGGGGCTGGCGGGAGCTAGCATTTCCTCATGCAGTGACCACCTCTCCATGCAGACGGTAAGCATAGGGAGTGCCACTAGGCTGGTATGTCTTTGTCCTCCTTCCCTGTTTATCTGCCTGTAGAAAGGGTGCTCTTTGCATTTAAACCCAAGGGGCAGTAGGGTACCTTTCCAGGGCTGGGGGAGGGGTGAGGATGAGTCACAGTTTATTTTCCTTTTCTTCCTTCTCCTTTAGTCAGTTGATTCAGTGGGAATATTTAATCGAATCTCCTCTCCTGCAAATGTAAAAGTCCATCTAGAGTCATACCCTATATTATGGTGCTTGGCTTTATTGTGCTTTGCAGATAATGCGTTTTGTCTTGTTTGTTTGTTTTACAAATTGATGGGTTTGTGACAGCTGTGCTTCAAGCCAGTGTATTGGCGTCGCTATTTTCCAGCAGCATTTGTTTACTTTGTCTCTGTGTCCCATTTTGGCGATGCTTGCAGTATTTTAAACTTTTTCATCCTTATTATATTTGTGGTGGTGAGTTGTGAGCAGTGACTAGGATGTGAAAGCTCAGATGTTTAGCATGTTTTAGCAATAAAGTATGTTTAAACGAAGGTACATACTTTTTTTTTTTTTTTTAGACAATACTGTTGTAAAAGTTTATTTCTGTCGAATAGTTATCTGTGAGATAGTTCTTTTTAGGGGAAAATTGATTATCATTGAGGTAGGAGTAAATATACATATATATGTATATATACACACACAGAAACAACAGGGAAGCAGGGAAGTTTGTGCCTTGCCAGAGGCACTGCAGACCATACATGACAAACAATTTATTACTTAAGCATTAATTGGTGAGATTTCAGTTAGTCAAGAAATATACTCTACAGATGATATGTTGTTTAGTGTTTTAGAGAACGTTTAAGCCTTTTGAACCACTGGGTGGCATTGTAGTCTGAATTTGTCAGTTCTTTCCACAGTTTCTTCTTGGTGTTTGGGCTAAAGAACTGAATGCCAGAGAAGATTATGTGAAGCGCAGTGTGCAGGGTAAACTGAACAGTGCTACTCAGAAACAGACTGAGTCCTATCTCCGACCCCTTTTCAGAAAGCTACGGAAAAGGGTAAGGCTCCTTGAAAAATGTTTTAATTAACTGATTTTTTAAAAAACAATAATAAAGTTAGAGTAAATGCAATCTTGACCTATATATAGTAGCTTCCAAAAATAGTTATGTTTTTTCTTTTCCAGAATCTTCCTGCTGATATTAAGGAATCCATAACAGATATTATTAAGTTCATGTTGCAGAGAGAATACGTAAAGGTACGTTGCCATGCTGTGCATCTAAATCATGGTATGAGCCTGTCTGGGTTGTCTGCGTGGTATGTTCATTTAGTGTGGGAGTGTTTTACACAGGAGCTTTAAGAGTAAATGTGAAATAAATTAGTGGAAAAAAACTTTTTATTTTCTAATGTATTCTCAGCTTTATTGTTAGATGTTGATAATAAACTTTCTAACGACACTGGTTTTGTGGTCATTTTTAAGGTAGGTGTAAAGATTCTTCGGAGCATGAACTGGATATAGGCAATGTTCATTTCATGAATGGGATTGGATTTCAAAGATTGTTCAGGATTATGGCTTGGAACAAATTTTCCCATAGAAACGATGTTATGTAGATTAGTTTCCCAGGCCAGCTCTAAAAGCCTACTTAATCCGTAATATAGCTAAACTATTGTACTAATGATACAATGGAATTTAACCACCCTTTTATACTTCTATGAGAAAATGTTCCAAGTAAGGCCTCCAGAATTCATCTCTCCTGTTTCAGAGCAGCAACAATAGCAGACTCCTTGTGAGGGAAGACTTCACCCCTCATCCTGGTGTCTTTCCTCCTGAATGGGCTCTAGGAGGGGGTGACGGGGAAAGAGCTCTTGTGGCCCAGAGCTCCTGGAGCCGAGCTCAGAAAGGCAAGTGGAAGGCTGTCATCTGGTGGAGGGGAACACAAGGAGAACGGCCCACTGTACCCCTAGTGGGGATTGGCCAAGTGCCCCTGCATCTGGGCCATTAGCAGAGTCTGAAGCGGAAGCTTTTCACGGCAGTGCCTCCCGAGTGTGGGAGTAGGGAGTTACAGCGTGACGGTTCCAGCGGCTGTTCCAGGGCCATAGAATGGGCTCTGCTGGAGAAGTGGGAATGACCGGGCTTAGCCCTGGGCTCTGACCCACTGATCTCAAACACGGGGCCGGCTGGCACTTCCGGGTGCCACAGCCTCACGTTGATGAGGCTAGAGTGGTGGTTTGACCCCTTCTGTTGGAGAGCCAGCTAGTTTTGTCAAAGGAAATGTTTTTGTTTTGTGTCTATAAATTTTATTCTTGGAATAGTTTCTGTTAGTTGCATGGTGCTTACTAAGGACAGGGACCTTGGCATGGGTAGCTAAGGTCATTATCATTGCAGAAAGAAATCATGTGTCTACTAACGAGTGTGCCTTCCCTCTCTTTACTTTTCGCATTTGCATGTATGAGAATCGGGTGAAAGTTCATTTTGTGTAAACTGCAGAAGAACCAAGAAACTTGAATAACCTATTTGGACAGTTTTGGGGTAACTAAATAGTGGAAATTTTATCAGTCAATATTCATTGTTAAAATTTATACAGTTCAGAATCAGTGATAAAAGTGTGTAATAGTCTTTTTAAAATTAAGCTTTAGAAAACCGAGTAGAGCAAATTCAAACTTATCTTTAGGATAGAAAATGAACTTCCAGTTAACCTATTTGTAGTACCTGATTTTTAAAATCAGCTCTGCATATCATACACATAGGTATTGGATTTCTAAAGTTAAAATATCTTTGAGACCTGACTGGGTCTGAAACTCAGGATCTTGTAGAATTTACTTGATTTCTGTTTTGGTTTTCTCTTTTTTTTCCATCACAGGTAGCCAGGCTTGGTTTAGGAAGAGAGCCATTTGTCTTCATTGGTTTCTGTCTTTACATTTTGTAGCTTTTATTTTAAGGTTCTTGGCAGGTGGGAGGTTTCGAGGGGCCGAGGTGAAATGATCTCATCCTTAAACTATTCGACTCGAGGGTTAGTATTTAATCTCTGTTTATACATCCGCTGTGGACGCTGTGTGATAGTCCCAGCTCACAGAGCCCCCACTGCTCTGAGGTCGGTGCTGCTGTGCGGGGAGTGGATGCAGTTGCAGTTTGGATTATGAAAAACCAGTTAACCTCCATCTTCTGGGTGACCACCTGTGGAGGAGACTGGATCTAAAGGCGACCCGAACTGGAGTTTGTGTCCCTGCATCAAATAACCTATCTGGTAATTCCAGATCTGAAATTTATTAATTTCCAATGCACAAAGACTGCAAAGGAATGTTTGTCTTTTTACTCACAGGATTAGCTTTGGTCTCTGTTTTTCCAGGACATTTGTGGTCCTGGGAAGGGCAGTCGGTTACCTCATATTTTAATTTCTTTTGTTTGAATAATGGGAATGGCAATACTTTAAACATGCTCAGGAAATGGATAAAAATTACGTCATAAATGGTTGTGAAATACTTTAAAAACTTGGACCAGCCCAGTATTTTTGCTTTTCTGATCTCTCAAACTTTGTTTTTAGGCTAATGATGCTTATCTTCAGATGGCCATTGGAAATGCCCCTTGGCCCATAGGGGTCACCATGGTTGGTATCCATGCCAGAACTGGTAGAGAGAAGATCTTTTCTAAGCACGTTGCACATGTTTTAAATGATGAAACACAGCGGAAATATATTCAGGTAAGCATTTGGGAGGGAATGAGTTGCTCTGGAGGTTAACATGCTCCATCTCCCAAACCGTAAATTTTTAGAGCAGGAGAAGAATTCTAGCAAATTAGACATAGCACGATAGGACACAAGTCCACTTTTCCTAAGTACTTGTATTTAAGACCTCTTCCCTGCATAAAATGGAACCCTTGTAAGTTTCCTGCTTGATGCAAGACAGGGTGAAGGTTGTGCTTTAATTACGTTAGCAATGAAGTAATGCTACTTCAGTTGGTTTTGGGAGTTTAGTCAAGAAAGACAAATTTAGACTTACTTAGCAATAAGTCTCATTTTGTTACTTCGCAGCTAGATTTAATATCTACTGGGCTAAAAAAAAAAGCATAAATAGTAAAAATTTGGGTTTAATGAATGTAATTATTTTTTAGTAACATTTAGACACAAACAGGTCTCAAATATTGATGGTTTATTTTCTTACAGTCCTATATGCCTCACATAAACTTGTTTGCATTGTCGTTGGGTAAAACTTTTTTTCTTAGTGGGGGAAAAAGTCAACTGTTAGGCAGCTTTTGCCAAATTGTCAAAAGTCCCAGATTGTGTCTATATAATGACTTGTGCCGGATGTTAGTTCTGAAGCTTAAAGATGATACTGGGGAAGTTTACTTAAAATGTAAAATTCACAACGTGCTTTCAGATTTTGTGCCAGAGAACAATTATTACCATATTCAAGAATTATTTTGCTATGTGATTTCAGTTCCAAGTGCTAAAGATTAACTTGTGCGTCATGCTTTATGCCTTATTCATGTATATTAGCGTTTTCAAAATAGGAGTTCAACCTGACTCCCTAATATGAATTATAGGATTTATAGAGTTCAGATATACTTATTGAAATTCAAAGGCCTTTCCATTTTTTAATAACAACCAGTGACTGTATTGAAGGCAAAAAGCTTTTATTTGGGGGCGAAAAACTCGTTTGGCTTTAACAATACAAAAGTTTCCAGTGGTTAAATGTGTTAATTGTCTTCAACTGTACCATGGCCAAAGCCATAGTGTGTATAACTACATAAATTGTCTTAAAGGCAATATTTTGGTTTACAACACTGGTGTGATTTCCACTTCCCCACGAACTGATTTTCTTAAGAATACATTTTGTAGTTTTAAAGATGTCTGATTTATTTTTGGAAGTTATATAATGACCTGTTTCCTTTCTTTGGTCTTTGTTTTTAATTGTCCCCTTCTCATTTGAAAAATCCTCCTTTTTTTCCCCAAGATGATTAGGGAAAATTGGTAAGCATACTGTGAACTTTAGGAAGGTGTCTGATGTAAACCCACTAATACTCTTGCGGGCATATGTAAATATGGTAATACAGTCAGGTGGGCTCCTAGTTTGTGGAGTGCAGGAAGCCACCGAGTGCGGAATAATGGATCCATGTCTGTTGGGGTGGATGCCAGTGAGATGTCATGGGGTTCTTAGTCCCCTTAAACTGTCCTGTTAAACATTTTAATGACTAGTTTGGTTGACTATACTAAGAGGTTTATTTATCAGATTTATGGACAGCAAGAAGCAAGAACGAGAAGGGTATGTGTTAAGGAAGAAAAGACATTGGCTATCCAGAAGTTCTTGACAGACTGAAGAAAATAACAGTTTCTAAAAGAATAATATTCACCAAGGATCCTGACAATAAAAATATTTGGATCCAGTGACCTAGTTGCTTAAGTATACAGTCTGAGCAATGTATGTGAGGAAGGGTTGGGGAATACAGTAGGCTGTATGTGCAGTAAGAGAAGTAGTATAATCTGGCTGCCGCAAAGTCTAATGATAGCTTCTGCTTCATTATTAGACGTGATAATGTAGTGTAGGTTCTACAAGTCAAGAACGAAGTTCTCTGTTACATACCCGCAGTCTAGAACAGTACCTCACTTGTGGTGGGTGCTCAGTAAATATTTGCTGATTGAATGGATACTGTATAGGACAAGAGACATGAAAATATTGTTCCTTTTTTAGTCCTTGAAGGAGACTGGTGGAGGGGATCTGAGCAAGAGAGTTGTGGGTAATGGAGGAACTCTCTGATGGGAGAGGGAGTAAACTTGTCCTATAGTTTAGGACCAGTTAAGGTATAGGAAGGAAGACCTTTCTAATGAGTGTAAG
This sequence comes from Hyaena hyaena, assembly GCF_003009895.1. Taxonomy (NCBI): domain Eukaryota; kingdom Metazoa; phylum Chordata; class Mammalia; order Carnivora; family Hyaenidae; genus Hyaena; species Hyaena hyaena. The sequence continues at coordinate 577,193 of NW_024080797.1, forward strand.
GAAACAATATTTTTCATTTTATTAAACTTTTATTTTGGTGTAATTACAGATAGACTCACAAGAAATGGCAAAAATAGCACAAAGAAGCCTTTTTAACAGGAAGAATTGCCCTGAGACAGGAATACGGCCACTGGGAAGGTGTGAGGGAGATCCCTACCACTTGATATTTGCAAGCATCAAGTTAACTATTGCTCTTTTTTTCCTACTATTTATTCATTTTTAAAAAATTTTTAATGTTTTATTTCTGAGAGAGGGAGGGAGAGAGAGAGAGAGCCAGTGTGAGCAGGGGAGGGGCAGAGAGGGAGGGAGACACCGAATCTGAAGCCAGCTCCAGGCTCTGAGCTGTCAGCACAGAGCCCGACGCGGCGCTCAAACTCATGAACCGTGAGATCGTGACCTGGTCTGAAGTTGGACACTGGACTGAGCCACCCGGGTGCCCCAACTATTGCCCTTTTTGGTCCTTTGATTGTTTTCTGTGATTGTTCCCTTGAGGCCACTGCTTAAACCTAAGGTTGCAAACCCACATACCCATGACAAGTAATAAGTGAGCTGAGTATTAAACACTTGACCCTCTGTATTCTGTTTTCCTACTTTCAATAAGGAAACAAATAGAAGCAGTATTTCATTTTGTCTCAACTTTGTGTCATAACGGGACAGTGCAAGCTAGTGTGAGGTGTCAGCTGTCTTAATGGGATGGTTCAAGCTAGTGTGAGATGTCACCTGATGCTTGCCCTCGGGGTCACTGGAGTCACTTCAGCTTATGGTTCTCTTGGAGGAATATGGGTCAGTGTTGCTTGATCTTCCTCTTTTTTTTTTCTTCGCATATGCCAAAAATCTTAATCTTTTTCTAGTAAATTATATGCTTCTAGTTTTTAAAATCTTTGTTCATTTTCTTGAGAGAGACAGAGACAGAGTGCGAGAGGGGGAGGGGCAGAGAGAGAGAAAGAGAGGGAGACACAGAAGGAAGCAGGCTCTAGGCTCTGAGCTATCAGAGCAGAGCCTGATGTGGGGCTCGAACCCACCAACTATGAGATCATGACCTGAGCCGAAGTTGGCCACCTAACTGACTGAGCCACCCAGGCATCCTTGTAATGCTTCTATTTTTAAAATATTGGCACCAAATTTAAAAAGTTAGCATTGTGTTAGGACAAACAAAATGCTGATTTTTGATGTCTTAAAATAAACCTATGGTGCTAATCAGCTCGAGGCCAAAGAATGCTGCCCCCCCCCCCCCAACTTCCAATGGTGGAATTTTATGAAATTCTTGATTGTCATGAGCTGAGTGGTTTGCTAAGCTGGCTTTTGAATCTCCCTCCTGTTACTTTGGTGCTAAGGTGGAGTTGATTTAGAATATCCTTTTTTTTTTTTTTTTTTTTTTTCAATACAGGACTATCCTTGGGGTGGCTGAGCGTCTGACTTTGGCTCAGGTCATGATCTTGCGGTTTGGGGGTTTGAGCCCCCCGTCGGGCTCTGTGCTGACAGCTAGTTCAGAGCCTGGAGCCTGTTTCGCATTCTCTGTCTCCCTCTCTCTCTGACCCTCCCCTGCTCACTTGCGCTCGCGTGCTCTCTCTCTCTCACAAATAAATAAAAACATTAAGAAAAAATTTTTAAATACTTTAAAAATAATAATAAATAAAGGATTATCCTTTAAAAAGGGATATGTTAAATATATTAAAGTCAGGGGTTGACAAACTTTGTCTTAAAAGGTGGTAAATATTTTAGCATTTCCCAGGTCTCTGTTGGAGCTGTTGAATCCTGCAGGCTGTAGTGGGAAAGCGGCTGTTGGCTTAGGAAAGAAACGTGTGGCCTGTGGACCATAGTTTGGTGTTCTGTGGTGACTACCTAACCCAGACATATTCTGCGTTAAGGTATTTGCTGAGTATGTCATTTAATAGGGTCGTTATTTCTTGTTAAACTGAGCTGCAGTAAACCTCTGCATATGAGGTGTACCAATCTTAAGTGTACAGTTCAGTGATTCCTGATGTAATATTTATCAAGACAGGAGAACAAGAGGGAGATACAGAACATTTCTAGCAGCACCCCAAAAGTTTGTTCATGCCTTTTCCCAGCCCAGATCCTCTTCCCATCAAAAGTAACTGCTCCAGACTTGTGTTACTATCGGTTATTTTTGCCTGTTTTTGGACATCATGTAATGGAACCTTGGATGTATGGAACAATTATTTTTTTATTTAGAAATCCCAGTGAGAAATATGTTAAGGTTGAAAACAATTCAAGGGGCTGTTGTATAGTACTGGGATTTCATCTTTGGGTTTTCTGCAAACGTCTCTGGGTTTAAACTGGGAAAGTTGTTTGAAGTGTTCTCTTGCTTACAAAAATTAAACACAGCGCAGGGAGGGTCTTTTCACCATGCAGATCAAAGAAAAGTTGTATAGTTTATTAGCTAGTCTCCAATCTGAGATTAGATTCACATTGGTGGTAGTAACTTTAAGAACTTTGTTTGTTCTGCCAGATACAGATGTAACCTTTGGCTCAGATTTGAGTAAAGCTTCTTTTATACAGATTATAGGAGGCTCTTGGTTATTTAGAGGCTTTATAATTCAGTCATTTAAAAACCTCTCTTGAAAAGGTTCATATCTTGGGCCTGCTTGTCTGTAAAGAAGAGAAGGAAGAAAGGCTGAAACTGCCGTTAAGCGGCTCTGCCCCACAGGCCGTCTTCCCACTTGCCCTCGCCTTGGCCTCTGCCCCAGAAGCCTGGCTCTGGTCAGCACCATTGGCAGTCGCCCTTGGTTTTTGCTTCTGATTGCGGTTGGTAGAGAGATGGGAAGTCATTTTGTAGGTGGGAGAAGAGCAGGTTAGGGATATTGATTTCCCTGGCGTCCTCCTCGTGGGGTCTTTGAGGGTTGAAGGCGCCCCCTACCCAAGGCCATGTCTCCTCTCAGGAGGCCGTCTCCGCACCGCTTGCTTTTCTGGGTTTCAGTAACTACAGTCCTTCTTGCCCCCTCAGAGCACGGGCTGGCTGCGGCTTGCCAGCGGCGCTAGCTCTGGGGCACTGTGCTGTCTCTCGCTGGGCCCGAGGCCTGCCCATGCCTTTGTGAAATTGTTGGAATCACTGCCATGAGATTTCCAAGTTGGAGCGAGCTCTTTGTTTCCTGCCGATCCCGTCCTTAATACGTGTAGATTAATTGATCTGTGTACTGTGTTATAACACACATTTCTTTGGTGATTAGATGATGAAGGAATAATACCTCATCCAAATACTTAAGGTTTCACTATTATGAAAGGGATAATCTTCTCTGGCGAGTTGTTTTCAGTTATCCAGATTAGTAAATACCCTAGTAAAGACATCATCTCAACATATTCTGTCAACTAGTTCTCTCTGTATTTCAGGTTTTGGGTATGTTTCACCTACACTAGCAGTTGCCAAATTTATTTGTTCCTGGAATATTTGTGAATTTATCATACATTCCTGTATTGCCAAAAATGGAACAATAGAAGCTTGCATTACTGCACTGAGCGGTCACAACTTGCTCCATATGTTGAATATACAGTATCACGGTTAGCTGGTAAACCTTTCCTGTGCATCAAATTACACATCACACTTGCGGGCCGTGTGGCTTTGTGCTACCTCCTGGCAGTTTTGGCTGTGATAACCATTTCTCAAAGGCAAGTTATTGCATGATAACAAACCGTTTACCCATGTAATACTTTCTGCTGTATTAAATTTTTAGAGAAAAATATGGCTAGCATTTATCAATCATATATATCACCTTTTAATATCCTAGAATACCAGTGTTAAGTAGAAGGCATTTTGGGGAATCCAGCTCGAACTGTGCAGGTTTCTTCCTTAGCTGCAGCCTCACTGATAACAAATGGATACTTGGCTTGGGGTGTCACATCTGCTGCTGCCTAACTGCATGCTTGGGAAAAAGTTAGGTTGCCAGGCCCCCTGAAAGCCTGGTAATCAAATAAAGGAAATCTTCACCCAAATTGGTCCTTTGTGGTATAAATTTTTACCTAATTTAGCTAAGCAGGCAAATGCTGTTTTCATAATGGGATTATCGCTGGTAATTGTACTGTGTTGTTGCTTTATGTGAAATGATGAGCCTGTGAACTGGAAATACGTTCTTGTACAGAAAGGCAGCATCTAGACAGGTGAGAATGAGAACAGCTCTTTTCTTATCGCAGACTATAAAGGCAGAGTGAGATAGTCCCAGGTTACCACTTGTCTCTAAAGTTCCATTGAGTTCTGCAGGTAGTGAAATTTTTACACTTTGAATACTTGCAGTGGGACTCTTCATCATCCCAAGTAGTGAGATCCAGATGAGTTATTTAAAAGACTGGAATGAGTTATTTAGATGAATGCAACTTTAATGATGTTCTTGTGTGAAAAGAATTCTTGTAGACAGTTTTTGAAGGATTGGCTTTTTAATGCTTAACTATGGGTGTTAGTTGAAATTGTAGAAATTAACTTTTAATCATTAAGTACACATTTTTTGAACATCACACTCGAGGTCAAATGAGTATTCCTTTAGTCTGAAGTCAGGATTAGTTTTTAACTTAATTTTCTCATGTAAATTCATTCCTTTATTAGAGCTTTGGCAGTTCATTGATAGAATTTTAACTAGCTAGGTAGAAAATGTCACTCAACTTACCTCTTCTGCTTCACATTCTCGGGCTGTATCACTAAGTGGGTCTGTGCTTTCATTTTCAAGACTTTGTTCTTACAGTGTAGAATAGTGACAGGGACAGAAATAATTGATGTAACGAAGTATCATCTTTATCAGCACAAAGATTGCTTAAAAGCAGCAACATTAAGTCCTCGTAACTAATGAAAATTTACAAAAGAAAAGGTAAATCCAGCTAAAGAATTGTGACTGTAGTTTGGTTTTAGAAAGTTACTATTTTCAGGGCGCCTGGGTGGCTTAGTCGGTTAAGTGTCCAACTTTCACTTAGGTCATGATCTCGCGGTTCGTGGGTTCAAGCCCCGCGTCGGGTTCTGTGCTGACTGCTAGCTCAGAGCCTGGAGCCTGTTTCAGAGTCTGTGACTCCCTTTCTCTCTGACCCTCCCCTGCTCACGCTGTCTCTCTCTCTGTCTCCTAGAAATAAATAAAACATTAATAAAAAAAAAATTTAAGAAAGTTACTATTTTCTGCAATAGTAAAATAAATCGCTAATTTTTTAGTGGATGCACATTGATGTAATAATGGTTCATTGATTTATCTGGGTATAAACTTTCCTAATGCAGGATTTGTATCCTGTATCACATATAGGTACTCCACACTGTACCTATATTTGATACATATGTGTGTGTGTGTGTATACATACATACATATATATATATATATATATATATATTTAAAGTTTTATTTTAGTTTTGAAAGAGAGAGAGGGAGAGAACATGAGTAGGGGAGGGGCAGAGAAAGAGGAAGCAAGAGAATCCCAAGCAGGTTTCACACTGAGAGAGAGGCAGAGGGGGAGAGAGACAGAGAGACAGAGGGAGGGAGAGAGAGAGAGAGAGAGAGGGAGAGAGAGAAAGGGAGAGAGAGAGGGGGGGAGAGAGAGAGAGGGGGAGAGAGAGAGGGGGAGAGAGAGAGGGGGAGAGAGAGAGAGAGAATGAGCAGGGGAGTGGCAGAGATTGAGGAGACAGAGGATCCCAAGTGGGCCCTGTCTGACAGCAGGAGCCTGATGTGGGGCTTGGATTCACGAACCGTGAGATTACAACCTGAACCGGAGTTGGACCCTCACCCAACTGAGCCACCCAGGTGCTCCTATATTTGATACTTTTATACTTTATCCAGAATATTCTGTAATACTTTAATTATAGTTTTTAAAAATTATGAAATATATATCATGTTTACCATATTAATCATTTTTAAGTGTACAGTTCATCAATTTGTGCAGATATTTTCCTAGAAACATACTGATTTAAAAAAAACAGCTTGGTTAAATTTGTGTGGGGAGGAGTTATTAAGGAGCCATTAATAAAAACTCTGTAGAATGTTGAAACCTCAAGATGTGGGGCTGTCAAGGCACTTTGGAAAGCCCAGTCTGTGGGATGGAGCTAAAAACGGGACGTGTGGCTGAGACTTAGGATATGTAGCCCAGAGGTTCCTTCCGCCTTAGCCAGGTGGGCCCTGCTGCCCTCCTCCTCTAGCAGGAAACAAGTTAACTTCCAGAATGATTTGCTCTGTTCCGGAAGGCTGGCCTGTCATAGTGAAAACAGGATGCTTAAGTGAGAGCCTACATATTGACAAATGAGACCTGTAGTTCCTGTTCTCCCCTGGTTCCTGTGATGCTGGAAGCCGGGCGTTTACTTGCCTGCTCAGGAATTTAGAGGATTCATCTCTGTGAACTGACTCAAGAGAAAATATCTATGATTATTAACAGTTAGTATTCCTCCAGTGAAAAAAACGAGCTTGCTGCCATATTGTCCCCAGAAGAAGTTCCAATATTGACAAGCCCTGCCCATTCAGGGACTTCCCTTTAGCTCTCCAGTGCCTTGTTCATAAATACAAATGTTGATCTGGGACCATCAGACCTTTAGAGAAAGTTTACAGTGTGAGAGAGACCAAAATAGAAAACATACAGAAACACATAGAAAAAAAGGAATTTAGAGATAGAATTGTAGTATAAAGAACAGAAAAAAAACAAACCTTTCAATTAAAAGCTTAATATCTTTAGGTAAGGCTGTAACCATGAAATAAGATTATGCCACAAAGAAAAGTCAGGATCAGAATGACCTCTTAGAAATCAAACATTACAGCAGAAGTGTCAAAGTCAAACAGAGGAGAAGAGAATGAGGAATTGATCTAGAGGGCCACACTCCAGATTTCAGGAAAAAGTGAACAGAGAAATGCAGAGAAAGCTGAATACATAGCAAATGAATAGGCAAGACCTCACACGAAGGCCTAACATAGTAAAATATTGGAAGGCCAAAGATAAAGAAGAGACTTTAAATGCTTCTGGGTGATTTACAAAGACTCAGGAATTACACTACCGTTGTACTTCTCATTAGCATTCTGGACGCTGTGAGACCATGGAACAATACCTGGGTAACAGCAAGGAAACTAATTTTCACCTCAGTTACATTCCTATCTAAACTGTCAATTAAGTGTGAATATAGGCTAAAGATATTTTTGGACAAGTCTTAAAATGTCTTGAAAACATGACTTCTCAAATCCCCTCCCGTGGAATCGTTAACCGTAGCTCCCCTTTAGACAGTACTTTGTGCTTCGCTTCACTTGGGAGCAGCAACAGGAGGCTGATGGTAGAATTTCTGTTTTGTGAGTGGGGAAAGCGAGCCGTGGAGAAGTTTGTACCCACGGTCACACAGCTAGTAAGTGGTGGAGTTTGGATCTGAACCTGGGTAATCCTAACTCCACTTTGTTAGATGGCCTCTGCCTGAGGGTGTGCTCCACCAAAGTGAGGGAGGGAGACAAAAAAAAGCCCCGGAAACAAGATCCAGCACAGGAGTGGGGTGGAAGGAGCTGCCCGGGTGCAGGTGAGGACATGTTCTAGCAAGGTCACGGTGCAGAGAGATCTGGAATTCATTTGTTCTCTGTTGCAACACCTAGAAGGCTCCAGGAGAAAAATGAGACAGGTGTATTTGACCACCTGCAACAGATGGTTCTCTTGTGTTTGGTCATTTTGAGTGTAGTCTCACTGTTGAAGGGTGAGTTGGTGATACCTACATAAACAACCAAAAAGATAGGGAAAGATGTGAAAAGGAGATAGTGTCATAATATACTGTGTGGCTCTGCTTTGAACACTATTTGGGTAGACATCCTGCTGTAAATCCTGAATATTACATTCACTAGCAGTTTGGGGAAGATAGGGAAGAGAGATGTGTGCAAGTGTTTGTGTGTGTGTATCTGTCTGTCTCTGTGAGGGGCCTGGTACAAGGATTAAATCTCAGATTTCACAGTAGGAAGTGAGTACAGACAGAAAAAATCAAGCACTGTCAGGATAGTATTTAGAAAGATGGCAGTAAATACCAAAAGAAACGCTTAGGAGATTTGAAATGATTGTCTCTGGGCTGCTGGAATGGGGGATTGGGAAGGGGGAGGCAGAGGATTGCTATTAAGTGATACGTGACTTTAAGAAAGGAATAATGTATATACAAAACAGGGAATTATTTTTCAGTCCATAACGGGTGTGTCGGCAAACTGACGGTTCTACATCCATAGTGTATCTGCAGTCTGTGCCCTTCTCACCACTGTCACTGCTGCCACCTGGGGTCAGCCACCAGTGTCTCCTGTTTGGATTATGGCAGTTCTCCTGTCTGGGCTCTGAGCTATCCTTGCCCCTCCCTTTTTTTTTTTTTTTTTTTTTTTTTAAGTAACCTCTACACCCAACACAAGGCTCGAACTTAAGACTTCTGAGATCAAAAGTTGCATGCTCTACTGACTGAGCCAGAAAGGCGCCCCATATCCTTGCCCCTCGTCAGTATCTGCACAGCAGGGTGATCCAGGTAAAGTAGGAATCAGATTATGGTGCTGTCTTGCTCGGAGCTCTGCCGTGGTTCCCCAGTTCACTTGGAGTAAAAGCCAGTCCCTCTGGCCACACCCCGCATGCACACAAACCTCTCTCCTGCTTTATTTTTGTCCAGAGCGTTTAGCATAATCTCACATTAGGTGTTTTACATGTTCGTTTTCTTTCTTGTCTGTGTTCCCTCATTGGAGTATAATTTCAATGAGCCTGGGATTTTTTCTGCTTTCTTCCTGGTGTTCTCTCAGCCTAGAACAGTGCTTTGCACCTTGTAGGTACTGAAAAAATTTTTATTAAATAAATTTATTGCTTTCATGGAAATAAAAATGATAATTGAAAGTAGCACCAGTTTTTTTTGTTTTTTTTTTTTTTTTTTTTACAAATAGTTTATTGTCAAATTAGTTTCTACATAACACTCAGTGCTCATCCCCAAAGTGCCCTCCTCCATGCCCATCCCCCCTCCCCCCCACACCCATCAGTCCTCAGTTTTTGTCAGCATTCAAGAGTCTCTCATGGTTTGCCTCTCTCCCTTTCCCCCACCATTTCCGCCCTTCTTCTCCCCCTTGTTCCTCCGTCAAGTTCCTCCTAATCCTCCTATACGTGCAAACATATGATATTTGTCCTTCTCT